>NC_090437.1:1330269868-1330590710 GCF_031143425.1 Pleurodeles waltl | reverse complement strand
TCAACCAGTTTATGAGGGTAGCCCTAATGTTAGCCTATGAAAGGAGCAGGCCTCACAGAAGTGGAAAATGAGTTTGGGAGTTTTCCACTATCAGGACATAGAAAACTCACAGGTACATGTCCTGCCTTTTATCTACACAGCACCCTGCCCTCTGGGTTACGTAGGGTCTACCTTAGGGGTGACATATTTAGGAAAAGGGGAGTTTAAGGTTTGGCAAGTACTTTTAAATGCCAAGTCAAAGTGGCAGTGAAACTGCACACACAGGCTCTGCAATGGCAGGCCTTAGGCATGGTTAAGGGGCTACTTATGTTGGTGGCACAACCAGTGCTGCAGGCCCACTAGTAGCATTCAATCTACAGGCACTGGGTACATGTAGTGCACTTTACTGGGACTCACCAGTAGATCACATATGTCAACTGGGTATGAACCAAGGTTACCATGATCTAAGGGAGAGAGCATATGCACTTTAGCACTGGTTAGCAGTGGTTAACTGCGCTGAGACCTAAAACCAGCAAAACAGTGTCAAGAAGTGGAGGGAGGCAGGCAAAAAGTTAGGGGTGACCACCCTAAGGCTGTCAGGTCTAATACCAGCAATGTCCTGTTGGCACTAACCTTTCCCAATGTGCCCATTCCAACCCTTATTAGAGCAGTTTCCTTATTTTTAGGAGAGAAGGTAGCCTGGGCTAAAAGTGAAGGCTTGCTGATGACACCGCTTACAACGATTCACTCCCTCCAATGTCACTCACTCCAATGGGTTCAACCTAAAATTAAATACCCGGGAGTACTGGTGAGTGCCGGCGTGCATGCTATGGTCAGAAAAAATGTGTATTCTGAAAGAGCAAATGCAAAGAGGCTTGTCAGATGGAGCAAACGTCAAGCCTCCATGGTGAGGCGTACACAGATGATAAAGATGGTGGTAACCCCTGGCAACCATGTCTTCCTATGTTACTAAACAATGTGCCCCTTACCCTATTTTGCAAAAACAACAAAGTGATGGACAGAATGCTTGAATTAATCTCAGCCATTGGCAATCGCTCGGGTTGCATCCCAATCCATCGTTTTTTTGGCCATCACGCTACCCCAGTTTTGATCCAGCCATATGTAAATCAGTCTTGAACCTGCTCCCCATGGGAACAGTCCAGCCCGACTTCAAGCATTCTGTTAGACCTGACAGCCTTAGGGTAGTCACCCATAACTTTTTGCCTGCCTCCCTCCACTTTTTGGACACTGCTTTTGCTGGCTTTTAGATTCTGCGCACTTTACCACTGCTAACCAGTGCTAAAGTGCATATGCTCTCTCCCTTTAAACAGGGTAACTTTGGATCATACCTGATTGAGCTATTTAATCTACTTATAAGTCCCTAGTAATGTGCACTACAGGTGCCTAGGGCCTGTAGATTAAATGCTACTAGTGGACCTGCAGCACTGGTTGTGCCACCCACTTAAGTTTCCCCCTTAACCTTGTCTCAGGCTTGCCATTGCAAGGCCTGTGTGTGCAGTTTCACTGCCACCTCGACTTGGCATTTAAAAGTACTTGCCAAGCCTAGAACTCCCCTTTTGTGCCCTAGGTAACCCCTAGAGCAGGGTGCTATGTAGGTAAAAGGCGGGACATGTACCTGTGTGGCTATATGTCCTAGTAGTGTAAAAGTCCTAAATTCGTTTTTGCACTACTGTGAGACCTGCTCCCTTCATAGGCTAACATTCGGGCTGCCCTCATACACTGTTGAAGTGGCAGCTGCTGATCTGAAAGGAGCAGGAAGGTCATATTTAGTATGGCCAGAATGGTAATACAAAATCCTGCTGACTGGTGAAGTCGGATTTAATATTACTATTCTAGAAATGCCACTTTTAGAAAGTGGGCATTTCTTGGCACTTAAATCTTTCTGTGCCTTACAATCCACGTCTGGCTGGGCTTGGTTGACCGCTCCTTGTGCATTCACTCAGACACACCCCAAACACAGGGTACTCAGCCTCACTTGCATACATCTGCATTTTGAATGGGTCTTCCTGGGCTGGGAGGGTGGAGGGCCTGCCCTCGCACAAAGGACTGCCACACCCCCTACTGGGACCCTGGCAGACAGGATTGAACTGAAAGGGAACCTGGTGCACTTCTTAGCCACTCTTTGAAGTCTCCCCCACTTCAAAGGCACATTTGGGTATAAAACAGGGCCTCTGCCCTACCTCACCAGACACTTGCTGGAGAAGAAACCTGAACCAGAAACTACATCCTGCCAAGAAGAACTGCCTGGCTGTTCAAAGAACTCACCTGTCTGCTTTCTACAAAGGACTGCTGCCTTGCTGTTGGCCTGCTGCCTTGCTGAACTCTTGTCTGGCTGTGAAAGTGCTATCCAAGGGCTTGGATAGAGCTTGCCTCCTGTTCCCTGAAGTCTCAGGACCAAAAAGACTTCTCTTTTTCACTTGGACGCTCCGTGCGCAGAAAATTTCGACGCACAGCTTGTTCCGCGGCGAGAAAAACGTCGCACACCGACGCTGATCGACGCGACGCTCTCGGGACGACCGAAAATCCAACGCACGGCTTCGCAAGGACAACGCCGCCCGACATCTAGAGGAGAAATCGACGCGCCGCCTGCCGTGAGAACGTAATTTCGACGCGCATCCCCGCAGAACGACGCGCAGCCGGAAAACAAGCAGGAAAATCCACGCACAGACCCGGGACATCTGGTAATCCCCGCGATCCACAGAAAGAGACTGTCTGCGCGCCGGAAAACGACGCACGACTTCCCCGCGTGAAAAATAATGACGCAAGTCCGTGTGTGCTGGGGAGAAATCGATGCACACACCCTTTTTCCACGCACCTCTTCTTTTGTGGCCCTGTGAGGAGATTTTTCCACTCCAAACCAGGTACTTGTGCTTGAAAGAGACTTTGTTTATATTCTTAAGACTTAAGACACTTTATATCACTTTTCAGTGATATCTCTACAATTTCCCATTGCAACTTTATTCTTTTTGACCTACAATTATCCTGATAAATATTATATATTTTTCTAAACACTGTGTGGTGTATTTTTGTGTTGCTATATGGTGGTATTGTATGATTTATTGCACAAATACTTTACACATTGCCTTCTAAGTTAAGCCTGACTGCTCGTGCCAAGCTACCAGAGGGTGGGCACAGGATAATCTTGGATTGTGTGTGACTTACCCTGACTAGAGTGAGGGCTTTTGCTTGGACAGGGGGTAACCTGACTGCCAACCAAAAACCCCATTTCTAACACATTCCATACATCACGTTGTTATTTTTGTATTAATACCTTACTTTGTCACACTGACAATAAAATAAAACCCACACAGTATTACTTGCAGGCCAAGATTCGTAAACACGTGCGTATCTTTCCAATTTCTGCTACAGATGTGAGATAAAGCAATACCTGCCATTGTGCATGTAAAACCCTAAAAAAGTGATTTCAACAACAAAAAAACAAAAAAAAAGGAAAAAGCAATCACTGCTTGCTGTTTGGTGTTGAGCAACCACAGTGTGATGGATGAATGGGGAGATGGCAGAAGGTGGCGGGGTGGGTGCAATGGTGAGTGTCTTGTCGAGGAGGAGGTGGCCAGTTGCTGACTGGTGTGTGGCAGAATCTGGTGTATTCAGAATGGATGCAGAAGTGTAAAGGTCGTCATGTGCTGGTCTCAGCATGTGAACCGTGTGTGCTCCGTGTCCATGCACAAGGACCCCATGTACTGGTCTCAGGGTGTGAACAGCTTGCGCTGTGACTCCATGCACAAGGCCTCCACATGCTGGTCTCAGGATGGGATTGGCGTGTGTGCTGAGTCCATGCATGAGGCCCCCGCGTGCTGGTCTCAGGATGTGAGGAGCTCGCACCCAAACTCCATGCAGGAGGCCCCGCGTGCTGGTCTCAGGATGTTAGGAGCTCGCACCCAGACTCCATGCACGAGGCCCCGCGTGCTGGTCTCAGGATGTGAGGAGATCGCACCCAGACTCCATGTATGAGGCCCCACGTGCTCGCCTCAGGATGTGAGGAGCTCGCACCCAAACTCCATGCAGGAGGCCCTGAGTGCTGGTCTCAGGATGTGAGGAGCTCGCGCTCTGACTCCATGCATGAGGCCCCACGTGCTGGTCTCAGGATGTGAGGAGCTTGCACCCAGACTCCATGCATGAGGCTCCGCGTGCTAGTTTCAGGATGTGAGGAGCTCGCACCCAGACTCCATGCATGAGGCCTCACATGCTGGCCTCAGGATGTGAGGAGCTCGCACCCAAATTCCATGCAGGAGGCCCCGCATGCTAGTCTCAGGATGTGACGATCTCGTGCTCTGACTCCATGCAGGAGGCCCGGCGTGCTGGTCTCAGGATGTGAACGGCTCGCGCCCTGATTCCATGCAGGAGGCCCCGTGTGCTGGTCTCAGGACGTGAATGGCTCGCGCCCGGACTCCATGCAGGAGGCCCCCCGTGCTGGTCTCAGGACGTGAACGGCTCGCGCCCTGACTCCATGCACGAGGCCCCGCGTGCTGGTCTCAGGATGTGAGCAGCTTCCACCCTGACTCCATGCAGGAGGCCTGGCGTGCTGGTCTCAGGATGTGAACGGCTCGTGCCCTGACTCCATGCAGGAGGCCCCGCGCGCTGGTCTCAGGATGTGAACGGCTCGCGCCCTGACTCCATGCAGGAGGCCCCGCGCGCTGGTCTCAGGATGTGAACGGCTCGCGCCCTGACTCCATGCAGGAGGCCCCGCGCGCTGGTCTCAGGATGTGAACGGCTCGCGCCCTGACTCCATGCAGGAGGCCCCGCGCGCTGGTCTCAGGATGTGAACGGCTCGCGCCCTGAATCCATGCAGGAGGCCCCGCGCGCTGGTCTCAGGATGTGAACGGCTCGCGCCCTGACTCCATGCAGGAGGCCCCGCGCGCTGGTCTCAGGATGTGAACGGCTCGCGCCCTGACTCCATGCACGAGGCCCCGCGTGCTGGTCTCAGGATGTGAACGGCTCGCGCCCTGACTCCATGCAGGAGGCCCGGCGTGCTGGTCTCAGGACGTGAACGGCTCGCGCCCTGAATCCTGGCACAGAGTGGGGAGTGCACGACCTAGACACGGGAGAGGGGGCATAAACGAAAGCCGCTCTGGGGACCAGCTCCAGGTGTGCGCTTTCCAGACAAGCTGCTCGAGGCGAGGGCTTGATGTAAGGGATGGAGGGGAGAGGAGGTGGAGGAGGGAGGAGGCGGAGGAGGAAGCGAGGGGTGAGAGGACCAGTGATGCGCATCCACACTGTGATCATTAAGATGTTTTTCAGCAGTCAGAGGACTGAAGCTCGGGCCTGTGGGTGCCCAGGAGAGGTGCCCTCTGCAGGCCTCGCTCTCTCTTCTCCAGCGATGCCAGCTTCATAAATATTGCATCAGAGCGGCCCGTCTCACACAGAGCGCTGTCCCGGGGCTAGGGAGAGCTGCAGACCGGGGGCAGCGGCTGCCCTCTCCCTCCAGGGACCCTCCAGAGGTGCAGACCGGGGGCAGCGGCTGCTCTCTCCCTCCAGGGACCCTCCAGAGGTGCAGACCGGGGGCAGCGGCTGCCCTCTCCCTCCAGGGACCCTCCAGAGCTGCAGACCGGGGGCAGCGGCTGCCCTCTCCCTCCAGGGTCCCTCCAGAGCTGCAGAGAGCGGCGGCTGCCCTCTCCCTCCACGGTCCCTCCAGAGCTGCAGAGAGAGGGCAGCGGCTGCTCTCTTCCTCTAGAGTCCCTCCAGAGGTGCGGAGGGCAGCCCCTTTCCCCCTCCCCCTTCAGCTCGAGGGTCCCTCCATAGCAGCCTCCTCCGGAGTGCAGGCCGCACGTGCATTATGCACAGGGCTGCAATGGAAGGAGCATGCGCTGCTGAGAAGGCAGGCTAGAGAGGTGAGACTAGACAAGACAGGCTAGAGAGGTGAGACTAGACAAGACAGGTTAGAGAGGTGAGACTATAGAAGACAGAGTAGAGAAGACAGGCTAAATAGGTGAGACCAGAGAAGACAGGCTGGAGAGGCGAGACCAGAGAAGACAGGCTAAAGAGGTGAGACCAGAGAAGGCAGAAAAGAGAGGCGAGACCAGAGAAGGCAGAAAAGAGAGGCGAGACCAGAGAAGGCAGGCTAGAGAGGCAAAACTAGAGAATATGTGAAAAGAGAAAACAAGGTTAGAGACTAGAAAAGGTAGGGCAGAGAATACCAGCTAGAGGCCAGGATACTAGAAGGAGTCAGAGTAATGAGGTAAGACTAGAGAAGGCAGGCTAGATAGGTGAGACTAGAGAAGGCGGGCTAGAGAGGTGAGACTAGAAAAGCCAGGCTAGAGAGGTGAGACTAGAGAAGGCAGTACAGGCTAGAGAGATGAGACTAGAGAAGACAGGGCAGAGAAGGCAGGCTAGATAGGTGAGACTAGAGAAGACAGGCTAGAGAGATGAGACTAGAGAAGACAGGCAAAATAAGTGAAATAGCTAAAGAACACAGCCTAGAAAAGTGAGTTATGCTAGAGGAGTCAGGCTAAATAGGCGAGGCTAAAGAGGACAGAGCAGAGAAGAAAGGCTAGAGAACTCAGAGAATACAAGTTAGAGAAGACCACCGCAAGTATTGAGTCTTCACAATATGTGGTAGAGATGACAGACTCCAGAGGTCAGTTAGCTAGAGAAGACAGGCTAGGGAAGTCAGGCAACTAGAGAAGATGGGCTCAAGAGGAGAGACTAGTGAAGACAGGGCAGAGAGGGCAGGCAAAGAAAGCAAAGCAACTACAGAACACAGCCCAGAAAAGTGAGTCATGCTAGAGGAGTCAGGTTAAACAAGTGTGACTAAAGAGGACAGAGCAGAGAAGAGAGGTGAGATAAGCCAAGCAGCTAGATTACTCTGGCGTGAACACAGCCTAGAGTAGTCCGTCATGCTAGAGGAGTCGGGTTTAAGAGGTGAGGTTAAAGAGGAGAGAGCACAGAAGACGGGTTAGAAAGGAGAGACTAGAGAAGAAAGAACAGAGAAGGCAGGTGAAAAAACTCAATCATCTAGAGAAGATGTGGCAGAGAAAACAGGCTCCAGCGGTTAGGCAGCTAGATAACACAGAGAGAGAAATCAGAGAAATTAAAAAGATGGGTCAGAAGAGTCAGTTGTGCTAGAGAATGCATCACAGAGAAGCGAGACCAGAGAAGGCAGGGCACAGAGGTGAGACTAGACAAGACAGGGCTGAGAAGGCAGGCTAGAGAGGGGAGACTAGAGAAGGCAGGGCAGACAAGGCAGGCCAGAGAGGGGAGACTAGAGAAGGCAGGGCAGAGAGGGGAGACTAGAGAAGGCAGGCTAGAGAGCTGAGACTAGAGAAGACAGGCTAGAGAGGTGAGACTAGAGAAGACAGGGCAGAGAAGGCAGGCTAGAGAGCGGAGACTAGAGAAGGCAGGCTAGAGAGGGGAGAGTAGAGAAGGCAGGCTAGAGAGGGGAGACTAGAGAAGGCAGGCTAGAGAGCTGAGACTAGAGAAGACAGGCTAATGAGGTGAGACCAGAGAAGACAGGCTAGAGAGGGGAGACTAGAGAAGGCAGGCTAGAGAGCTGAGACTAGAGAAGACAGGCTAGAGAGGTGAGACCAGAGAAGACAGGCTAGAGAGGGGAGACTAGAGAAGACAGGGCAGAGAAGGCAGGCTAGAGAGGGGAGAGTAGAGAAGGCAGGCTAGAGAGGGGAGACTAGAGAAGGCAGGCTAGAGAGGGGAGACTAAAGAGGGGAGACTAGAGAAGGCAGGCTAGAGAGGTGAGACTAGAGAAGGCAGGCTAGAGAGGTGAGACTAGAGAAGGCAGGCTAGAGAGGTGAGACTAGAGACTAGAGAAGGCAGGCTAGAGAGGTGAGACTAGAGAAGGCAGGCTAGAGAGGTGAGACTAGAGAAGGCAGGCTAGAGAGGTGAGACTAGAGAAGGCAGGCTAGAGAGGTGAGACTAGAGAAGACAGGGCAGAGAAGGCAGGCTAGAGAGGGAGACTAGAGATGGCAGGGCAGAGAAGGCAGGCTAGAGACGGGAGAGTAGAGAAGACAGGCTAGAGAGGGGAGACTAGAGAAGACAGGCTAGAGAGGTGAGACTAGAGAAGACAGGCTAGAGAGGTGAGACTAGAGAAGACAGGCTAGAGAGGTGAGACTAGAGAAGGCTGGGCAGAGAAGGCAGGCTAGAGAGGGGAGACTAGAGAAGGCAGGGCAGAGAAGTCAGGCTAGAGAGGGGAGGCTAGAGAAGTTAAGTGGCTAAAGATCACAGGCTGGACAAGCCAGGCATCTAGAGAAGACAGCACTATAAATCAATAAACAGGCTAGAGCAGGGGTTGCCAATCTTTTCTGTAACAAGAACTACTTATGTTCAATAAACGTGTTCAATACACATGAGGTTACGACCAGTAGCCCCCTTTGTTTATCATCAGGCACGGTTGCCAGCAGGGATGTTTAAAAGGCTTTGTCTATATGGGGGGCTACATAGGAGCCATAGCTGCCATTCCCTTGGCACCGGGGTAATAATATTAATAAAAATTCTCTGCAATACTGCATCATTTATCACTAAAATATCAGCTGTTTAATATACTTTGGAAAACAACCATTTCTCTAAAACATAAGCTCATAAGTTCTAATATTGTGTTTTTTTTTGTTTTGCAATTCATTATTGAACACATAGTCAAAACAGACACCTCCAGGACAAGAAATGGAGAGATAGCAGTCACGGGCAAATAATAGCAGCCCCATTCGTAGCAATACGATAATGCCCCGTATGTGTCTGCTTCGAGACCCGACTCAATTGGGCGACAACCTAGACAGGGAGTATGTATGTAGAGTGGGGACTAGGGGGCAGGAAACATGACCCCGGTGCAGCCAAGGAGGAGACGGGTATCTCCTGCAGGTGTCTTGTCCGGAGGGGGGTGTGGTGAGTGTCAACAGGTCGAAGGCCGTGAGGCTTGCCAGAATGAGAATAGAGCATGTCTGATGCACACTGGCAGGACCCATAATAATGTGGTGGGGGGGGGGGGGGCAGAGGAGAGGGGCAAACCGAGGGTCTGAGGAATATCTGGACACGTTGCAGGCTAGTAACACAGCACCTAAAGAAACAGGTAGCACTGGGTGGTGGAGGGGGGGGAAGTGGGGAGTGAGATTGAGGGGCAGTGGAGAGGGAGGGGGGGACTGAGAGGAGGGGGGATGGAGGCGGCCAGAACAGGTAAGGGGTGGTGGTAGTGTGCAGTCAAGGTCAGTCCCCGGTCAACTGTAGGGATGGCACCCAGGTTTGTAGGAAGATATCCACTTTATCCTGTAAGTTGTAAATGATGCGTTCATATGTCGGCGTCTGGTACATTGCTCTGAGCCATTCATCGTGAGTGGGGGGGGAGTTGGGGAACGCCAGTGAAGAAGGATGCAGAGTTTAGCTGTGGTGAGTGCAGTGTGGAGTAAGCGAACTGGCGGACGGGTCATTTCAGAGATGTTCACGGTCTCGTGTAAGAAGATCAGGGACGACGAGAGTGGGGTCTGGAGAGGAAGGATCTCTCCTGGTGACCTCCCAGTAGGGCGTGATGTAAGGGCAGTCACAAACAATATGTACCAAGTCGCAGTGGGTATTAGGGCAGCGCCAACGCTGGGCAAGGGGAAGAGGCCCGCCGCTCTCAGCTCGACAGGCGTCCAGTACCGATCATGGAGTGTTTTAAACAGGCAGAACTTCATTTGCGCGTCCCTTGGTCCAGGGTCTCGGGCCTCTAGAAGTCCCGCCATTCATCCGCGACGAACTCTGTTTCAAGTTTTTCTTGCAGGAGGTACCAATCGTGTTCAAGTGGGGTAGGGGAAGAGGTGGCGAACCAGGAGAGCATGTAGGCCCGACATGATACCTCGGTATGGACCCCACAGTGGTAGATAGGAGAGCACCGGGGGGCGCGGTAGGGACCATGAGTGAGGCCCTTAGCTTTGGGTAAGACAGTCTTGCATTTGTATGTGTTTCCAGGCTTAGCGCGAGGAGCCGTATTCTGGGCTAAGGGAGACAAAAGGCTTGATGGTCCCATGGGCAATGATCTGTCCCAAACGTGTGATCCCTGCGTGGCACCATTTCCTGCGGTCCAGCGTCTGACCCCTCTGCGGAGTCTGGCGTTGCCCCGCATCGGTGCTCCTGTAAGTACGCGTTGCCAGGACTTCTCTGTGGCTGGCACCGCCGGCGAGCGGCTCGGACTCCGGCATCGCCATGGAGCAGGCCCGGGCCTTGCGGGCTACACCGGAGGGCACGTCCTATTTGGACCCATCGCGGCGGGTCTACCGTCCCTGGGACCAGGTGGCTAATTTGTGAGAGGCGGAGGGACAATTAGTAATGCATTTTGTCTCAAATACACAAAATTAAATTGTGAGAGCTACTTCTAGCCGGAGAGCCACCAGAGCCGCTGGGCGGAGACGCCTGGGCTAGAGGCGCTAGGCTGGGAGAGTCAGTGTCCCAGACGAGTCAGGTAGGATCGTGGTGTCTGACTAGAAGTGGCAGGCCACCTTCCAAAGGTGTCTGTCAGACAGGGAATACCTATACAACAAGAGTGTGCACTGTAGGTCCAGCGGGAGCATTCATGCACAGGAAGCGGGCCCATCCTTGCCTAGGACACTGTGCCACGGTTGCCCAGGAAGCTGCCAATTCTTGTTCAGCTGCAGGCCCATTGATGCTCAGTTACAGGCCCATTGATGCTCAGCTGCAGGCACATTGATGCTCAGCTGCAGGCCCATTGCTGCTCAGGCAGATGGCTCACTGCTACTCAGGCAGATGCCTATTCTTGCTCAGCCACAGACCCATTGTTGCTCAGGCAGCTGACCCATTGCTGCTTAGCTACCGGCCCATTGCTGCTTAGTTACACGCCCATTCGTGCTCAGCACAGGCTCAATGGTGCTCGGCTGCAGGCCCATTGTTGCCCAGCTGCAAGCCCACTGCAGCTCGGCAGCAGTCCCACTGCAGCTCGGCAGCAGGCCCATTGTTGCTCGGCAGCAGGCCCATTGTTGCTCGGCAGCAAGTCCACTGCAGCTCGGCAGCAGGCCCATTGCAGCTCGGCAGCAGGCCTATTGTTGCCCGGCAGCAGGCCCATTGAAGCTCGGCAGCAGCCCCATTGCAGCTCGGCAGCAGCCCCATTGCAGCTCGGCAGCAGGCCCATTGCAGCTCGGCAGCAGGCCCATTGCTACCCAGCTGCAGGCCCATTGCAGCTCGGCAGCAGGCCCATTGCTGCCTGGCTGCAGGCCCATTGCAGCTCGGCAGCAGGCCCATTGCAGCTCGGCAGCAGGCCCATTCTTCTCCCGGTACAGGCCCATTGCAGCTCGGCAGCAGCCCCATTGCAGCTCGGCAGCAGGCTGTAGGAGGCTGGACTGGCTTGTAGTGAGTACCAAGGGGTACTTGCACCTTGCACCAGGCCCAGTTATCCCTTATTAGTGTATAGGGTGTCTAGCAGCTTAGGCTGATAGATAATGGTAGCTTAGCAGAGCAGCTTAGGCTGAACTAGGAGACGTGTGAAGCTACTACAGTACCACTTAGTGTCATATGCACAATATCATAAGAAAACACAATACACAGTTATACTAAAAATAAAGGTACTTTATTTTTATGACAATATGCCAAAGTATCTTAGAGTGTACCCTCAGTGAGAGGATAGGAAATATACACAAGATATATATACACAATAGCAAAAATATGCAGTATAGTCTTAGAAAACAGTGCAAACAATGTATAGTTACAATAGGATGCAATAGGGAAACATAGGGATAGGGGCAACACAAACCATATACTCCAAAAGTGGAATGCGAACCACGAATGGACCCCAAACCTATGTGACCTTGTAGAGGGTCGCTGGGACTATTAGAAAATAGTGAGAGTTAGAAAAATAACCCTCCCCAAGACCCTGAAAAATGAGTGCAAAGTGCACTAAAGTTCCCCTAAGGACAAAATAGTCGTGTTAGAGGGAAAATGCAAGGAAAACACAAATCAGCAATGCACCAACGATGGATTCCTGACTGAGAGTACCTGTGGAACAAGGGGACCAAGTCCAAAAGTCACAAGCAACTCGGAGATGGGCAGATGCCCAAGAAATGCCAGCGGTTGGTGCAAAGAAGCTCTTAATAGGCTGAAGAACTGTGAATACTGCAGGAACGACAAGGGCTAGAGACTTCCCCTTTGGAGGATGGATCCCCCACGCCTTGGAGAGTCGTGCAGAAGTGTTTTCCCGCCAGATGGACGCCAACAAGCCTTGCTACACGCAAATCATGCGTTTGGCGTTTTTGGACGCTGCTGGGGCCCAGGAGGGACCAGGAGGTCGCAAATTGGACCTGCAGAGAGAGGGGACGTCGAGCAAGACAAAGAGCCCTCACTGAAGCAGGTAGCACCCGGAGAAGTGCCAGAAACAGGCACTACGAGGATGCGTGAAATGGTGCTCGCCGAAGTTGCACAAAGGAGTCCCACGTCGCCGGAGACCAACTTAGAAAGTCGTGCAATGCAGGTTAGAGTGCCGTGGACCCAGGCTTGGCTGTGCACGAAGGATTTCCGCCGCAAGTGCACAGGGGCCGGAGTAGCTTGCAAAGTCGCGGTTCCCAGCAATGCAGCCCAGCGAGGTGAGGCAAGGACTTACCTCCACCAAACTTGGGCTGAAGAGTCACTGGACTGTGGGGGTCACTTGGACGGTGTCGCTGGATTCGAGGGACCTCGCTCGTCGTGCTGAGAGGAGACCCAAGGGACCGGTAATGCAGCTTTTTGGTGCCTGCGGTTGCAGGGGGAAGATTCCGTCGACCCACGGGAGATTTCTTCGGAGCTTCTGGTGCAGAGAGGAGGCAGACTACCCCCACAGCATGCACAAGCAGGAAAACAGTCAAGAAGGCGGCAGGATCAGCGTTACAGAGTTGCAGTAGTCGTCTTTGCTACTATGTTGCAGGTTTGCAGGCTTCCAGCGCGGTCAGCGGTCGATTCCTTATCAGAAGGTGAAGAGGGAGATGCAGAGGAACTCGGCTGAGCTCATGCATTCGTTATCTAAAGTTTCCCCAGAGACAGAGACCCTAAATAGCCAGAAAAGAGGGTTTGGCTACCTAGGAGAGAGGAAAGGCTACTAACACCTGAAGGAGCCTATCAGCAGGAGTCTCTGACGTCACCTGGTGGCACTGGCCACTCAGAGCAGTCCAGTGTGCCAGCAGCACCTCTGTTTCCAAGATGGCAGAGGTCTGGAGCACACTGGAGGAGCTCTGGACACCTCCCAGGGGAGGTGCAGGTCAGGGGAGTGGTCACTCCCCTTTCCTTTGTCCAGTTTCGCGCCAGAGCAGGGGCTAAGGGGTCCCTGAACCGGTGTAGACTGGCTTATGCAGAATTGGGCACATCTGTGCCCAACAAAGCATTTCCAGAGGCTGGGGGAGGCTACTCCTCCCCTGCCTTCACACCATTTTCCAAAGGGAGAGGGTGTCACACCCTCTCTCAGAGGAAGTTCTTTGTTCTGCCATCCTGGGCCAGGCCTGGCTGGACCCCAGGAGGGCAGCTGCCTGTCTGAGGGGTTGGCAGCAGCAGCAGCTGCAGTGAAACCCCAGGAAGGGCAGTCTGGCAGTACCAGGGTCTGTGCTACAGACCACTGGGATCATGGAATTGTACCAACAATGCCAGGATGGCATAGAGGGGGCAATTCCATGATCATAGACATGTTACATGGCCATATTCGGAGTTACCATGGTGAAGCTACATATAGGTAGTGACCTATATGTAGTGCACGCGTGTAATGGTGTCCCCGCACTCACAAAGTTCAGTGAATTGGCTCTGAACAATGTGGGGGCACCTTGGCTAGTGCCAGGGTGCCCTCACACTAAGTAACTTTGCACCTAACCTTTACCAGGTAAAGGTTAGACATATAGGTGACTTATAAGTTACTTAAGTGCAGTGTAAAATGGCTGTGAAATAACGTGGACGTTATTTCACTCAGGCTGCAGTGGCAGGCCTGTGTAAGAATTGTCAGAGCTCCCTATGGGTGGCAAAAGAAATGCTGCAGCCCATAGGGATCTCCTGGAACCCCAATACCCTGGGTACCTCAGTACCATATACTAGGGAATTATAAGGGTGTTCCAGTAAGCCAATGTAAATTGGTAAAAATGGTCACTAGCCTGTCAGTGACAATTTGAAAGTAATGAAAGAGCATAACCACTGAGGTTCTGGTTAGCAGAGCCTCAGTGAGACAGTTAGGCACCACACAGGGAACATATACATGTACACCTATGAGCACTGGGGCCCTGTGTGACAGGGTCCCAGTGACACATACATATAGGCCACAAACCTATGAGCACTGGGGTCCTGACCAGCAGGATCCCAGTGACACATAACAAACATACTGAAAACATAGTGTTTTCACTATGAGCACTGAGGCCTGGCTATCAGGATCCCAGTGAGACAGTGAAAACAGTGACAAACACCCTGACATACACTCACAAACAGGCCAAAAGTGGGGGTAACAAGGCTAGAAAGAGGCTACCTTCTCACACAGGCCCATTGCTACCCAGCTGCAGGCCCATTGCAGCTCGGCAGCAGGCCCATTGCTGCCCGGCAGCAAGCCCACTGCAGCTCGGCAGCAGGCCCACTGCAGCTCGGCAGCAGGCCCATTGCAGCTCGGCAGCAGGCCCATTGTTGCCCGGCAGCAGGCCCATTGCAGCTCGGCAGCAGCCCCATTGCAGCTCGGCAGCAGGCCCATTGCTACCCAGCTGCAGGCCCATTGCAGCTCGGTAGCAGGCCCATTGCTGCCCGACTGCAGGCCCATTGCAGCTCAGCAGCAGGCCCATTCTTGTCCCGGTACAGGCCCATTGCAGCTCGGCAGCAGCCCCATTGCAGCTCGGCAGCAGCCCTATTGCAGCTCGGCAGCAGGCCCATTGCTACCCAGCTGCAGGCCCATTGCAGCTCGGCAGCAGGCCCATTGCTGCCCGGCAGCAGGCCCATTGCAGCTCGGCAGCAGGCCCATTGCAGCTCGGCAGCAGGCCCATTGCAGCTCGGCAGCAGGCCCATTGCAGCTCGGCAGCAGGCCCATTCTTGTCCCGGTACAGGCCCATTGGTACTCAGCCAGCAGGCTTCTTGCTGCCGAGTGGACTAGCGCAGTGCTCCTCGGGCAGCCTGCTGTCTATCTGGCCAAGTACTGCTCTAGTTTCTGGATGAACAGCTCGCCCTCTGACTGATTATTTCCCCCCAGACAGCTAGCCCTACTGGCTGCTTGGTGCTCACTGGTCCTTGGGGCTCTCCTGATGCAGCTGAACATCTGTCCGTGTGAGGTCACCTGAAATGAAAGGCTTCCTTGTGTCCTACATCTGAGCAGCTGGAGTGCTCGTCACCCGCAGGTGTCGCCTCGTCCCTCAGCAGTCCTTGAGGTCCAGTGCAGGACGCACCACAATACTGCAGGTTCATGCATCTCCCAGGTGACACTCCCCAGACTCTCCCCTCCTCTATCCCCCTCTCCCCATTCAGTCCACCCAACGGACTCGCATGTCCACCGCTCAAGTTTATTCCTATTTCCAGATACTAATCCACCACTGGTGGTTGGCACTTGGTTTTGAGGGACGGCGCTTATTTTTCTGCCTCAAGCATCCACTGTGAGCAAAATACACAAGGAAAAGAGGGAGGAAGGCAAAGAGGGGGAAGCCTCACAAAGGGAGAAAGCAGAAAGCTGCAGGAGTGAGCTGAAGGGGCAGGGAGTGGCTGTGAATAAATTAAAGGGGCCAGAGATGGCTTCAGGATTACGCTGCCTCAGTATTCTTTGCACATTTAATTGCAGCCGCGGCGTGTTTTATAGGAGGCCTTTGGGCACCGGCACGTTTTTATTTACAAATTAAGCACTGACTCATCCTTTTTGGCCCCGTAGTAGGGTGCTACACACTGAAAACCATTTTGGAGCCTCATCAGGGGTAGTAAGGGTCTATATAAATACAATTACAGACCATCTCCGGACAGGCTGCAGACTCGCCCCTCTCCTGCCCCCTCCTTGTAAACCCCTCCCCCAGCCCCCCAAAATACTCGCATTCTGTTTTCATGCTAGGCGAGTTTACACCTGAAGGGACCGGCAGAAACAACCGGCTCCTCCTTCACAACACCACAAGGCAGGATTAGCCACAGCAGGGTCACCCCGCTCCCGGCCATACCCCAGGACGACCACAAGAGGACAAACCCCTCCGGGGGGACACGGACCACCTCTGCACACGGCCCCTGCTGTCTACCACACGCAGGAGGCCAGAGCCCAGCGCACATCTCCAGAACCAGTCTAAGCCGTGTGATCCTGGGCAAGTCACTTCAGGGCGCCCCCTCCTGGTTTCCTGCCAAGATCATGTACGCTGTGACGGATAAATATTGTTCCTGACAATCCTCCACTGGGTTCGCTTTTCCACGTATGTGTTTTTTTCACATCCTTAATAGATTGTAATATGAATGTTACTTTGTGATGTACATACTGCATATGGCTTTAAAAAACACCAAATAAACTGTATTTTTAAATAAATATCACGAGCGCCTCGAAACAACTTGAGGGCAGAACGAAGCACTGCATTCACACCTGCACATGTACACGTATGTTTCAAAACCAGTACATAACCTCTATTAACAGAAAGGGAATAATTCATCATGGTTCCTACTAACGGTCATGTTTACCATGGTAAATGTATAGCGCCTCCCTGCCCCTCCAACGCCGAGAGGCTCGAAGCGCGGGTGAGTTTTCTGTTCAGGACACAGGACGCGCTCCGCAGCAAAGAGCCCGATGCAGCAAGGGGGGCAGCTTCTGCCTGCACGAAGTACCAGCAGTGCTTAATTTGAGCCGGTGGTTTCCGGTGCTGAGCACCTGCTCTAGAGACAGTCCACCACATGGCGGCGCTGTATTTTTGAGTCTAAGATGAGCACAAAAAGTGTGTTTATTAAGTCAAAGTACATAAAAGTAGTCTGAATTGTATCCCTACTAGGGGTGCGATGGTTGGTAGCTGTGCTGGTACCGTCCCTGGCAGCGCTGGCAGGGGCAACGGGCGGTGCAGGCCTCCCAAGAAGGGCCCTGGCACTTACATTTGTACAAACTAAGCGCCGAGTGCCAGCCACCGCTCCGCACTCCCAGCAGAGAGCCCTCCACCCCGTGCACAGGGGCACAACCGCGGCGCACCAGCCCTTCACCCGGAGTATACTCATCTCCGGCCACACTCGTGATGGAGCTTCAAGTGATGGGAAAGCGCTGGCTCCCCCCGCCCGCCATCCTCACCACAGCCTCACTGAGCAGTGCAAGCGCTACAGAGCTACCCACCCTAGGTCTGCACCAGCCCCCGAAGAGCCCCTTCCTAACAGGCACCAGGGGGCGCGGGTGGGTGGTCTCACACCCTCAGCCTGCACACGCATGCGCGTTCGGAACCCGCTGAGGGCCCCTCATGAACCCGCCGAGGGTATCTCAAAAGGTAGACACTGGTGATGAAGGCGCACACTCCAGTTACAGGTGTTCGCCACGATGGCCTTCCTGCACCAAGCCCACCGACCTACCCATCCACGAGCCCACCTCTTCACGCAGGGAGCCTAGACTGCACCTGGAGCCCGGCTGGCTCTATGTGGGACACATCCAGGACCCTCAGCACCTAGATGGCCTGAGCAGGTCTAGGCGCTCCCCTGGCCTGGGTTACACAACACTGCACCCACCACAATACTCCTGGCAAGGGTTCAGGGTCTCAGCACTAAGGCCATCAAAACAGACCGGTCTGAAACCCGTCCCACAGGTCACTGAAATTTCACCCGCTGGAGTATACACAAATCCAGTGCCCTGGCTCACCTGGGACATTACACCCTTAGATGCCAATGCAGGCCCCTCACAGGACCTCTGACCCTCACACACAGCACTTATACTGGAGGCTACAGCTGCCACCACCCTTGCAGGATGACTGACATGCCCTAAGGAAAGAAAAGAAAAGCCCACCCAAAATGAAGTCCTCTCAACAGGGGCATCCCTGGGCAGCCCCACCCACGAAAACCACCTGTGAAGCCCAGCACACCTATCCTCTATAAGAACAGGTCCATGTCCCCCACCTGTGAACCCTCAGACCCCACTGGGTCAACAGGAAGTGCCCAGGGGCACACGTGTAGGCCACACCTCAACCAGGCCCACCTTGGGTCACTTCCCAGCCTCCAGGCGGTGCAGCTGGAGACCAACTAGGCAGTCTAAAGATCCCTCCGTGAAACTTCGTAAGTCACTGAGTCTATGTCTGGCAAACCAGGTCTTCCAAGAAGCCCCAGGGCCCACCCAGGACTGCTACACATAAAGTGCACCAGACAGGAGTCCACTACGGTAGAGCCTCTGCAACCTGTCCCTCTGACATCCCAGAACAACAATCCCTAACTGAAGTGCCTAACACCAACTCAGACTGATGCCCAGGGTCACCTCCTTTTGGAGTAGGCACCAGCCAACCACCTGGTAATGACACTGCGGGCACACCGGTACCTTACACCACTGGAATACCTAAAGCCACCCGGTAGCAGTCTGCCAGGCATCAGACAGCTGAAAGTGACAATCCCAGGCAGAAGTGTCGAGCACCAACCCAGACTGATGCACAGGGGGCCCTTCCACCGAAGCAGAGGCCACCTGGTCGTGCCTCTGTGAGCTCACCTGTGTCTCCACCACCAAGCGGCGCACAGCACCCACCAGGTGAACCGATGTCTGGCAAGCCAGAACTTCTCAAGGTGTGGTGCAAGCAGATATAAAGGCAGATGATTTTATTCATGGTTTTCCATTGAGACAGTATAAAAACCAAAAGTGTTTGTGAAAATAAGATGATTACCACAGAACCAGAGACTGTCCCTAAATTACCCCAAAAAGAGAAAAGAATTAAGAAGTCGTTAAACTATCAAACCAGAATGCCATTCCTCTCGGGGTCACTACGTCAGCACTGAACCCTGGGGCAATATCTCACCACTGTGTCTTGTATTCCAGGATCACCACACTGCACAACAACATGCCACAGCCCAGAACCCGTCAAAAGAACTGTCCCTAGAGACACTAATCCACTGCAGTTCACTGCACCCTAGTGTTCGTAACCCGTCACAGTACACTGCACAATCCCCCACAATGCCCCACATCCCAGGGTCACTCACTCGGCACACTGCATGCATCACAGGGGCACCCAGGAATCCGCTCCAGTGACCATAAGATTAATTACCACCAAGATCAATCCATCAAAACCAGGACTTAAGCTGGAAAAAAAAGAATCAGGCCCTCACGGGGGTGGGGGGGGGGGGCACTGCAGCTTGCACTACCCCTTGCCCCCGCCAACTCTGCCAGTGACGGTATGAACACAACTACTAACCATCACCCTCTTACAAGTGTGAGTATTCAGACTATCCCAGGCCCCCAATGCTATAAGAATCACCTGGTCTTCAGGTATTTTAAATTATTAAAAGAACTGTAGTAGTAATTTCAAATTAGACAAACAGTGCCACCATGTGGCGGACTGTCATAAGTGCAGGTGATGACAATTAAGTGCTGGTGACCAGCATCGGACACCACCAGTGCAAATTAAGCACTAATGACAATGCTGTAATGTCGGGTTGCACTTGAGGGATGCACCTAAAACACCAACTTTAGAGTGTCCCCTCCACTTTAAACATGTCAGAGAAACAGATAATCGCATGCGCAAAGGGAACCCATGGAACTATGCAACTGGGGGATTAGTATATATTGGTGTCTTCTTACTCGGTTTTCTTGGTACACCAGAGTAGAAGGCCTGACTACCTCTAGCATCATTTGCACCAGCCAACAGAGAAAGCAATTGTTGCTCAATCTCACTTTTGTACTCCATCCTTCAGAGATATGTTGATCTCGATGCTTAATTGGTAAAAGACCAAGGGCCGGCCGGGGCTCAGAGTTTTGCTTAGAAGGCCGTGGTCTGTTATTCAATATCGGGGTGCCTAGTTGGACTCCACTTCATGCCTGCTTGATCTGCCAACACACTACGCTCCTTTTCATCCCTGCTTCCTCTCTTTATTACGGTTTTTTTTTTCTCTCTTCCTCCTTCTACCCCCTTAGGGTTCTTCTACTGGGTCAGAGCCTGATGAGGGGGAAACAAGTGCTGGTCCCCAAAAATGAGTGTCGGTGGGCCCCACCTGCAACCATCGGTACCTATTAAGCACTGGTTGACTTACTTACAATGAGTAACCTACAATATAAAAAACGCTGACTGTAGGCCTTTTAAGCATTTACACTTCGCCAACAATCGGTGAAAGACAGACCTGCTGGCTTTGTCAATGCCTGATAAATCGACGGTTGATTTCCAGCTCCATTTGGTCAATTCTTACAGTGATCCTTGAACTCCTGATGACGTGGTGTTCTGTGACATAGGCCCACACATCTGTGCCAGATGTTATCACAAGAATTTGGTTGACCGGTGGATTTTAGTACATTGCAGATTTCGGCTGCTTGTGCATGAGCAGCAGCCCACTGGTGCTTTCCTGCGACCACCCAAGCACAGCAAGATGAACCAAGTTACAGAGGTGAGGAGTGTTTTGTGCACCTTAAAAAATGGATCTACTAAAGTGAACGCCCGCCCAGTGTCTCCGCACAGAGGTGCCTGGTGTGGAGTCAGCAGAGAGCACACAAACCTCCCCCTCCCAGTGTCGGAGTGAACCTGAGAAACAGGATGGACCGGCGGGTGAACGCCTTGGCACCCGCTGCAGCTGGCAGCCTGAGGGAGGGGCCCGAGGCGCACGTGGCCTTGCCAAGGTGCACCGTCTGCCTGCTTAGCAAGACGTGAAGCACTTGGCACCACCAGGCTGGCTGGTGCCAGGGGGCATTATTCAAACTGCTGGAGTACAAAGATACACGCCTGAGTAGGCTCTTGCAAGTTTCAAGCAAGTCTGCATGCGTGGGACATCACAGCCACATGAGTCATTCTCGACGCTTCTCCCGCCTCAAGGCGCTACACGGAGTTAGGTTTTGAGTTGACATTTTGCTGTGTCTGGGGCAGTGCCTCAAAAAGAATTGATTTTCAAAGAGCTGGTGTTGGTGGCCTGGAAATCAACAAAAGAGGTCTGCAGGAACAGAACTCTGGGCTCAATGCATGTGTATCCGAATAAAAACAATATTTAACTTTGCAGTACAAACCAACTGAGCAGCTGAAGGACTTGTACAACAAGTTAACAGGCATTGGCAATAGCAGTATGGCTGGCTTTCGGATGAAAGAACCTTTCGTGTGGCTGCTGGGTGTAGACACAAATAAGTAATCTCATAGGTACTCTGTTACTCATCTTTGTACTCATGAGTCATCAATCCACCGACTCATCCTTCAATTCATCCTCCCACACCACCGGAATATAATACACACAAGCTTAGCTACATATGCAGGATAGATGAATGAATACAAGTAGATGAAAATAAAACGCTTTCTAAACCCAGTAAGCATATCTTTGGAATAACAAACCTAAACATAGCAGTGGGTGTCTGTCTTACAAAGGTATTGCAGATAGCCTACCATATTTTTAAAGTTCAAGCAGGGTCGTCACATTTAGAACCAAGCTGTCGGCCATCTTGGAATGGTAAAGCAATGATACACTATCGACAACTGCGCTCCATAATGGTCTCCTGGTTAAGAGGTATAGCGGGCATGTGGGATGCGGTGCACTGCAGATAAAAGGAGTGCCAAGCAAGTGATCTGTTATCACTGCCCGTGGATCTGTGGAATCCTCTTAAGAAACATGAAAATATAAAGATAAGCAAAGAAATGAAAGGGGAACTATAAAAAGAAAATGCCTCACCAACTAGACCCCTTCCACCACGTCCATCACTAGAACGATCATTACCTCCATTCACTTAGGAGCTCCGACTGCCCTCTGCCCCCATCCATCGCCAACCTAGGACAGAAGGAACTCGGCAACTCACTCACCACCATCCTCAACTCCTCTATCACCAGTGCCACGTTCCTCGATGCCTGGAAACATTCAGAGGTGAAAGCCCTCCGCCAACACAAGCGAGCTCATGAACTACCGGCCCATCGCACTGCTCCCTTTCCCATCCAAGGTCCTGGAGAAAGCCATCAACGGACCGACTACCTGGAAGGAAACAACCTACTCGACCCCACCTAGTCAGGTTCCGCTCCAATCACAGCACTGAGACTACCTTATTAGCCGCAACCGACGGCATCAGAAGCATCCTCCACTGTGGCGAGTCAGCTGCCCTGATCAGTGGCCTTCGACACCGTATCCCACCACACTCTCATCGCCAGACTCTACCACATCAGCATCAGGGGACATGCCTTCAAGTAGATCTCCTTCCTCTCAGGATGCACAAAAATCCATCTTCCTCTTTTTACTTCCGAGCCCAAAAACATCATCTGCGGGGTCCTCCGGGTATCGTCTTTCAGCCCCACCCTCTTCAACACCTACATCACTCCTTTGGCCCACATCTTCTGCACCCACAGAATCAACGTCTAATATGCAGACGACACCCAACTTATCCTCTCCCTCATGGAAGACACCGCCGCTACAAGCCGCAACTTCCAGAACGGCATGACCAACGCCGCTGACTGGGTGAGATCCAACTGCCTGAAACTCAACACAGACAAGACAGAGGATCTCATCTTTGGAAACAACACCTCCCCTTGGGACGACACTTGGTGGCCCCCAGCACTTGGTCCTTCCCCCAGCCCCCACCAACTACACCTGAAACTTTGGCATCATACTGGACAACCAACTCTCCATGAAGCACCAGGTCAACGCAGTAGACTTTTCCTGCTTCCACACCACTTGCATGCTTTGTAAGATTTTCAGATGGATTCCCATCAGCACCAGGAAAACAGTGACTCAAGCTCTCGTCTCCCAGCCAACTGGATTACAGAAACGCACTCTACTTTGGAACCACCACACACCTCCTCAAACGACTTCAGACCATACCGAACACCGCGGCCAGACACATCCTTGACCTTCCCCAATGGGCCAGCATCACTCCCCACCTCAGAAACCTCCACTTGCTCCCCGTCCAGAAGAGATGTCAGTTCAAGCTCCTCACCCATGCCTACAAGGCCCTCCAGAACACCGGACCCTCTTACCTCACCACCGCCTGGCCTTCTACCAGCCTACTAGACACCTCTGATCTTCATCTCTCATCCTCGCACACATCTTCTGTTCTTTCTTCTACCTCGCCGCCAAGTCCTGGAATGGCCTCTCCTAATCTCCGAACCTCCCCCTCTCTCGCTGACTTCAGGAGGAAACTAAAGACTTGGCTCTTCGACTAAGGTTCACTGTACCCCAGTGTCTGGACACCACTTGGGATGATAAGCCACACTCAACAAATACTGATTGATTGATTGATAGATAGATAAAAACTAAAGTGAACTAATTGTCAGGTGACTGTACACACATGCTCAGAAAATGCTGTCATTCACAGGACAAAAGAGCCAATGAGTGATTCTGAGTGAACCCTTCATGCCATGCAGTCTTTATCGTGGATGAAAGCAGAGGTCAAAAGAAAGCCAGACCAATGGCAGAACAGAGGGGTCCCAAAGTCTTTCTAGTGTTTCACTTCTTTCGCATGTCTCCTCTGCCCAGTCTCACCCTTCTAGCCTGTCTGCCTTCTCTATTCTCACCTCATTAGCCTGCCTTCTCTAGTCTCACCTCTCTAGCCTGCCTTCTCTAGTCTCACCTCACTAGCCTGCCTTCTCTAGTCTCACCTCACTAGCCTGCCTTCTCTAGTCTCACCTCACTAGCCTGTCTTCTCTAGTCTCACCTCTCTAGCCTGTCTTCTCTAGTCTAACCTCTCTAGCCTGCCTTCTACAGTCTAACCTATCTAGTCTGTCTTCTCTAGTCTCGCCTCTCTAACCTGCCTTCTCTAGTCTCGCCTCTCTAACCTGCCTTCTCTAGTCTCGCCTCTCTAACCTGCCTTCTCTAGTCTCGCCTCTCTAACCTGCCTTCTCTAGTCTCGCCTCTCTAACCTGCCTTCTCTAGTCTCACCTCTCGAGCCTGTCTTCTCTGGTCTGGCCTCTCGAGCCTGTCTTCGCTAGTCTCACCTCCCGAGCCTGTCTTCGCTAGTCTCACCTCTCTAACCTGCCTTCTCTAGTCTCGCCTCTCTAACCTGCCTTCTCTAGTCTCGCCTCTCTAACCTGCCTTCTCTAGTCTCGCTTCTCTAGTCTCGCCTCTCTAACCTGCCTTCTCTAGTCTCGCCTCTCTAACCTGCCTTCTCTAGTCTCGCCTCTCTAACCTGCCTTCTCTAGTCTCGCCTCTCTAACTTGTTCTCTCCAGCCTGTCTTCGCTAGTCTCACCTCTCTAACCTGTCTCATAGATGACGACTGGCCGGGCTCAGGCCTAGTAGAAGTTAATGCGAGAAATACATTCTCCTGGTTACGTCTTTTAGAATGTCCTCCTTTTCTCTTCTAAAGTGTTGGCGGCATGGAGCTGTCCCGTGACGTTTCTCGGATCCTTGCCCCTAGGATGACTGGTCACAGCCCAGGGGACACGTCACATTTCACATCTGGGCGTTACTCACATCCTACAAATTCTCCAATTGATCACAGATTTGTTTATTTGAGTACTTTGGGCGCAGAGGCCTCGAAGCGCTACATCTCGTTGGACAGGATCAATATGCTGCAGGCGTGGAGAGGTTTTTATTGATCTTTACATAAATACAGGCAGAAACAATGCCTTGCCATGCTGTTAATCATGATTGCCAGGCAAGCTGCTGTGTCCACTGACAGTCCAGAGAGGTGAACAAGCACTGGCAAAGCCCATAGACTCTGATCGCAGTCCCTCAGCTCTCGGCCGGTTCTAGTGCCTCTAAAAACACAAAGGTCTCCTGCTGAGTGTGAAATAATCTGCATCCAGTGCCAATGAAGCAGATTATTTTGCACTCTCTCCCAGGCAGGCGGTGTTGCAGCAACACAGCACACGGTCTTGTGTGTATTTTGGGGGACACAGGGTTCAGCGCAGTATTAAGAGGAGGACAGGTAGGGAACGGCAGTGGTGGTCTGATCACACGAGGAACTCCGACCTAACCTGGAGACAATCGTTAAACAGAGAAAGCCTCTTCGCATGAATAGAGTCCACTTGAAACCACTATTCAGATGTTAACACTTATGTATAATCTGGGCCAATGAAATTATGCAGCAGGAGATGGCCAAATTGTACGGCAGAGCGGAGTAAATTATGCGGCAACAAAGGGCAAATTCTGTGGCATAAGCATCACCTTTTATAATAGTATTTCTTAATTACTTTGGACATTTTTAACTATGATAACACTGTATGTGCATCGGTTGCACCTAATTAGTACGAGTTAAACACCCAGAGATGGCAATAAGCAACAGAAAAGTGACCAGTCCGGCTTTGTAAAGGGCCTTTCACTGAACGGCAACACACGATGCCGCATGTTTAGTAACGTTTGAACAGTTTGTGCTCGAAACCAATTAATTTTTTTATTAAAATCTGCAGATTGTGTGGCAGGTAATGGATTATGTGGCAAATGCGGCAAATCTATATCCAGGCAAAAATTACCACTACCGCACAATTGCATAATTCCAGTGGCCCTGTCTATAAGGCCAGGGGGTTAAGATGTCTCAACCTTAGTTAAGCTCTTCCGTTTGATCCTGCCAGTCATGTCCAGCTGAGTCCTGATATAGAGGCCTGTACGCAAGCAGAGCCCAAAGTGCCACCCCCAGGGTGATGGAAAAGATACTTAATGAGATGGAAATGCCAAATAACCCGGCCATGCACTGCCAAAACTAGCATAGGCAAGGAGTTCTTTCCGCATTCAGGTGTCATTTACTAACAAATATGGGGCTTTGCCATGGGTGAGTAGGGGACACTTCCAGAGGGTCCACCTTGACTCACAGCCAGGCAACATCTAAGGACTGGAAACAAGTAGCATGACCTCCCGACCTTTGATCCAATGGCCAATCGGCTGTAAGCAAATTTTATAGCAGTGAAATAGCCTCTAAAAGTTGTCCGGCACGCCTCAGACACACAATAATCACAGCATAAATCAGGAGTCCTTCCCACGGGCTCATGAGAAGAGAAGCACGAATGTGTGACAATCAAGTATGAAAAACACCTGAAAATCTGATCAACACATACTGCAAAGTACTACGCTGTCAGATCTGTGCGCAGGCACTTTTACACTTACATGTGCGCCAAACTTAAGAGAACGTCTGGTCCACCACAGACCAGCAGGTTATAGACAAAGAAACACTCAGCCAATGCTCTGCGCCTTGTCCGCTGTCTACAAGTCTATGGCCAACTCCATCTGGAATCAGATGACTCATTGCGATGGCCATGCCTTCCTTGGGCCCACCTAGCGCTCAGAGGAAGCCTTGGGTCTTGGGTCCTTAGAAGCCTTGACTGAGGGTCTCAATGGGTGCAGTACAGTAGGGTACAGACTTCCTTGGGGCCACCTAGCGCTCTGAGGAGGCCTGGGGTCTTGGGTCCTTAGAAGCCTTGACTGAGGGTCTCACTGGGTGCAGTACAGTAGGGTACAGACTCCCTTGGGCCCACCTAGCACTCTGAGGAGGCCTGGGGTCTTGGTGTAGGAAAGTACCATCTTGCCTGGCATGTTACCCCCATATTTCACTGTATATATGTTGTTTTAGTTGTATGTGTCACTGGGACCCTGCCAGCCAGGGCCCCAGTGCTCATAAGTGTGCCCTGTATGTGTTACCTGTGTTATGACTAACTGTCTCACTGAGGCTCTGCTATCCAGAACCTCGGTGGTTATGCTTTCTCATTTCTTTCCAAATTGTCACTAACAGGCTAGTGACCAACTTCACTAATTTACATTGGCATACTGGAACACCCTTATAATTCCCTAGTATATGGTACTGAGGTACCCAGGGTATTGGGGTTCCAGGAGATCCCTATGGGCTGCAGCATTTCTTTTGCAACCCATAGGGAGGTCTGACAATTCTTACACAGGCCTGCCACTGCAGCCTGAGTGAAATAACGTCCACGTTATTTCACAGCCATTTACCACTGCACTTAAGTAACTTATAAGTCACCTATATGTCTAACCTTGGTAAAGGTTGGGTGCTAAGTTACTTAGTGTGTGGGCACCCTGGCACTAGCCAAGGTGCCCCCACATTGTTCAGGGCAAATTCCCCGGACTTTGTGAGTGCGGGGACACCATTACACGCGTGCACTACTCATATGTCACGACATATGTGTAGCGTCACAATGGTAACTCCGAACATGGGCATGTAACATGTCTAAGATCATGGAATTGTCACCCCAATGCCATTCTGGCATTGGGGAGACAATTCCATGATCCCCCGAGTCTCTAGCACAGACCCGGGTACTGCCAAACTACCTTTCCTGGGGTTTCACTGCAGCTGCTGCTAACCCCTCAGACAGGTTTCTGCCCTCCTGGGGTCCAGCCAGGCTTGGCCCAGGAAGGCAGAACAAAGGACTTCCTCAGAGAGAGGGTGTTAAACCCTCTCCATTTGGAAAAAGGTGTCAGGGCTGGGGAGGAGTAGCCTCCCCCAGCCTCTGGAAATGCTTTGATGGGCACAGATGGTGCCCATCTCTGCATAAGCCAGTCTACACCGGTTCAGGGATCCCCCAGCCCTGCTCTGGCACGAAACTGGACAAAAGAAAGGGGAGTGACCACTCCCCTGACCTGCACCTCCCCAGGGAGGTGCCCAGAGCTCCTCCAGTGTGCTCCAGACCTCTGCCATCTTGGAAACAGAGGTGCTGCTGGCACACTGGACTGCTCTGAGTGGCCAGGGCCAGCAGGTGACATCAGAGACTCCTTCTGATAAGCTCCTACAGGTGTTACAAGCCTATCCTCTCTCCTAAGCAGCTAAACCTCCTTTTCTGGCTATTTAGGGTCTCTGCTTTGGGGAATTCTTTAGATAACGAATGCAAGAGCTCATCAGAGTTCCTCTGCATCTCTCTCTTCACCTTCTGCCATGGAATCGACTGCTGACCGCGCTGGAAGCCTGCAAAACCGCAACAAAATAGCAAAGACGACTACTGCAACCTTGTATCGCTGATCCTGCTGCCTTCTCAACTGTTTTCCTGGTGGTGCATGCTGTGGGGGTAGTCTGCCTCCTCTCTGCACTAGAAGCTCCGAAGAAATCTCCCGTGGGTTGACGGAATCTTCCCCCTGCAACCGCAGGCACCATAAGAGTGCATCACCGGTCTTCTGGGTCTCCTCTCAGCACGACGAGCGAGGTCCCTGGAACTCAGCAACTCTGTCCAAGTGACTCCCAAAGTACAGTGACTCTTCAGTCCAAGTTTGGTGGAGGTAAGTCCTTGCCTCCCCACGCTAGACTGCATTGCTGGGTCCCGCGTGATTTGCAGCTGCTCCGGCTCCTGTGCACTCTTCCATGATTTCCTTTGTGCACAGCCAAGCCTGGGTCCCCGACCCTCCTGAGTTGTCCTCTGGCGTCGTGGGACCTTCCTTTGTGACTTTGGGTGAGCTCCGGTTCACTCTTCTTTGTAGTGCCTGTTCCGGCACTTCTGCGGGTGCTGCTTGCTTCTGAGTGGGCTCTTGTGTCTTGCTGGACGCCCCCTCTGTCTCCTCACGCAACTGGCGACATCCTGGTCCCTCCTGGGCCACAGCAGCATCCAAAAAGTCTAACCACGACCCTTGCGGCTAGCAAGGCTTGTTTGCGGCCTTTCTGCACGGAAACACCTCTGCAAGCTTCTTTACAACGTGGGACATCCATCCTCCAAAGGGGAAGTTTCTAGCCCTCTTCGTTCTTGCAGAATCCACAGCTTCTACCATCCAATGGCAGCTTCTTTGCACCCACAGCTGGCATTTCCTGAGCATCTGCCCACTCCCTAATTGATCGTGACTCTTGGACTTGGTCCCCTTGTTCCACAGGTACTCTCGTCCGGAAATCCATCGTTGTTGCATTGCTGGTGTTGGTCTTCCTTGCAGAATTCCCCTATCACGACTTCTGTGCTCTCTGGGGAACTTAGGTGCACTTTGCACCCACTTTTCAGGGTCTTAAGGTGGGCTATTTTTCTAACCCTCACGGTTTTCTTACAGTCCCAGCGACCCTCTACAAGGTCACATAGGTTTGGGGTCCATTCGTGGTTCGCATTCCACTTCTAGAGTATATGGTTTGTGTTGCCCCTATCCTATGTGCTCTCATTGCAATCTATTGTGACTGTACATTGCTTGCATTGCTTTCTATTGCTATTACTGCATATTTTTGGTATTGTGTATATTTGCTATCCTCATACTGAGGGTACTCACTGAGATACTTTTGGCATATTGTCATAAAAATAAAGTACCTTTATTTTTAGTATATCTGTGTATTGTGTTTTCTTATGATATTGTGCATATGACACCAGTGGTATAGTAGGTGCTTCATTCGTCTCCTAGTTCAGCCTAAGCTGCTCTGCTAAGCTACCTTTTCTATCAGCCTAAGCTGCTAGACACTCCTCTACACTAATAAGGGATACCTGGACCTGGTGCAAGTACCCCTTGGTACCCACTACAAACCAGGCCAGCCTCCTACATTGGTTGTGCAGCGGTGGGATAAGTACTTGTAACTACTTACCACTTTGTCATTTTGTACTTTTCATAAGAGAAAAATATACAAAACAAGTTCAGTGTATGTACACCTAACCAAAAAGTTTTGCGGTTCTTCTCTTACTTTTTTGCTAAGTGCTGAAAAGTACCTCTAAAACTTTCAAAAAGTTCTTAAAAGATGAAAAAGTGTTTTTTTTTTCCTGTTCTTTAAAAAGTTCTGAAACTTTTTCTTTCTTTTTCTGTCCCTTAAACCTTTTCTATCATGTCTGGTACATGTCAAACTGTGGCTCTGACCAGAGTTGCATATGATCACCTTACCTGGAAAGGAGCAAGGAGTCTCTGCATTCAAAGAGGTTTAGGGGTGGGGAAGAATCCCTCAAGAGAATTGTTAGTTAATATGCTCATTGAACAGGATAAGACCTTAGTGGGCATCTCTGGTGAGAGATTGGCTGATGGTTCACACACTGATTCTGGGGTAGCCCCAGTTAAAGGGTTAGAAGGGAACCTTCCCAACCTGCCCCTTAGCAGGCCACCTAGCATGGCTGGTACTAATGTGAGTTCTCATCATAGTATAGAGGTTACCCCTTTAGGCCAGGTTGTTAGAGTGCCATCTGTTAGGGACAGGTCTCCCTCTGTTCATTCACACCATTCTTCTGTGTCAAGGAATGCCCAACCCACCCACCCTGATGACAGACTGTTAGAAAGGGAACTCAATAGATTGAGAGTGGAAGAGTCCAGGCTGAAGCTTAAAAAGCAACAGCTGGATCTAGACAGGGAAGCATTTGACTTAGAAAAAGAAAGGCAGAGGTTGGGGTTTGGACCCCATGGTGGCAGCAGCAGTATTACAGATAGTAATCCTGTAAAAGAGCATGATTCTAGGAATCTGCACAAGATAGTTCCCCCTTACAAGGAGGGGGATGACATTAACAAGTGGTTTGCTGCACATGAGAGGGCCTGTAATGTACAGGGGGTCCCTCAAAGGCAGTGGGCTGCTATCCTATGGCTATCTTTCAGTGGAAAGGGTAGGGATAGGCTCCTTACTGTTAAAGAAAGTGAAGCCAATGATTTTTCAGTTCTTAAGAATGCACTCCTAGATGGTTATGGCTTAACCACTGAACAGTACAGGATCAAGTTCAGAGAAACCAAAAAGGAGTCTTCACAAGACTGGGTAGACTTTGTTGAACATTCAGTGAAGGCCTTGGAGGGGTGGTTACATGGCAGTAAAGTTTCTGACTATGAAAGCCTGTATAACTTAATCCTGAGAGAGCATATTCTTAATAATTGTGTGTCTGATTTGTTGCACCAGTACCTGGTGGACTCTGATCTGACCTCTCCCCAAGAATTGGGAAAGAAGGCAGACAAATGGGTCAGAACAAGGGTGAACAGAAAAGTTCATACAGGGGGTGACAAGGATGGCAAGAAGAAGGATGGTAAGTCTTCTGACAAGGGTGGGGACAAATCTAAAAATGAGTCTTCATCAGGCCCACAAAAACACTCTGGTGGGGGTGGTGGGCCCAAATCCTCTTCAAATCAAAATCAAGTAAAGAAACCATGGTGCTATTTATGTAAAATAAAAGGCCATTGGACAACAGATCCCAGTTGTCCAAAGAAAAGCACCAAGCCTCCTACCACTATAACCCCTACTGCTACACCTAGTGTCCCTACTAATAGCAGTGGTGGTGGGAGCAAACCTACTAATAGCCAATCCAAGGGAGTAGCTGGGCTCACATTTGGTAATTTAGTTGGGGTTGGTCTTGTTAGGGAGACCACAGAGGCTGTGTTAGTCTCTGAAGGTGCCATTGATTTGGCCACCTTGGTTGCTTGTCCCCTTAATATGGATAAGTACAAGCAACTTCCCCTAATAAATGGTGTTGAGGTTCAGGCCTACAGGGACACAGGTGCCAGTGTTACCATGGTAATAGAGAAACTGGTCCACCCTGAACAACACCTACTTGGTCACCAGTACCAAGTGACTGATGCTCATAACAACACTCTTAGCCACCCCATGGCTGTTGTAAATCTCAACTGGGGGGGGGTTACTGGTCCAAAGAAAGTTGTGGTTGCCTCAGATTTACCTGTAGACTGTCTAATAGGGAACGATTTAGAGACATCAGCTTGGGCAGAATTGGAGTTGGAGGCTCATTCGGCAATGCTGGGCATTCCAGGGCATATTTTTGCTTTGACATGGGCTCAGGCCAAAAAGCAAAAAGGACAGGGTGACTTGGATCCTGGAAGAATGGACCAAGTGCTCCCTAAAGCTAGGGTTAGTAAAGGTAAAACACTACCTACTATCCCTCCCTCTACAGTGGATTCAACTTCTGAGGAAGAAGAATTTCCACCCTGTGCAGAACCTACACCAGAGGAGCTGGAAGCAGACACTGCTGAGCTTTTGGGTGGAGGGGGGCCTGCCAGGGAGGAGCTGAGTGTGGCACAGCAGACCTGTCCCACACTAGAGGGTCTAAGACAGCAAGCTGGCAAACAGCAAAATGGGGATGTCAGTGACTCTCACAGAGTTTACTGGGAGGACAACCTCTTGTATACTGAAGCAAGGGATCCAAAACCTGGAGCTGCCAGGAGATTGGTGATTCCTCATCAATACAGAGGGTTCCTCCTAACTCTAGTCCACGACATTCCCTTGGCTGGACATTTAGGGCAAATGAAAACTTGGGACAGGCTTGTCCCCTTGTTTCATTGGCCCAGAATGTCAGAGGACACAAAGGAATTTGTTAAGTCCTGTGAAACCTGTCAAGCCAGTGGCAAAACAGGTGGCACTCCAAAGACACCCCTTATTCCACTGCCTGTGGTTGGGGTTCCCTTTGAAAGGGTAGGGGTTGACATAGTTGGCCCCCTTGACCCTTCTACTGCTTCAGGCAATAGGTTTATCTTGGTGGTAGTGGACCATGCCACCAGATATCCTGGAGCAATTCCTCTAAGGACCACTACAGCTCCTGCAGTGGCAAAGGCCCTCCTGGGGAATCTTTTCCAGGGTGGGCTTCCCAAAAGAGGTGGTATCAGACAGGGGAAGCAATTTCATGTCTGCTTACTTAAAGGCCACGTGGAAGGAATGTGGTGTGACATACAAGTTCACCACACCCTATCATTCACAAACAAATTGTCTGGTTGAGAGGTTTAATAAAACTCTCAAAGGAATGATAATGGGACTCCCTGAAAAACCCTGGAGGAGATGGGATGTCCTGTTACCTTGCCTCCTTTTTGCTTACAGGGAGGTACCCCAAAAAGGAGTGGGCTTCAGCCCCTTTGAACTCCTATTTGGACACCCTGTAAGAGGTCCTCTAACACTTGTGAAGGAGGGTTGGGAACAACCTTTAAAAGCTCCAAAGCAAGACATAGTGGACTATGTACTTGGCCTAAGATCTAGGATGGCTGAGTACATGAAAAAGGCCAGTAAAAACCTTCAGGCCAGCCAAGAGCTCCAAAAGCAATGGCATGACCAGAAGGCTGTTTTGGTTCAGTACCAACCAGGGCAGAAAGTGTGGGTCTTGGAGCCTGTGGCCCCAAGAGCACTCCAGGACAAATGGAGTGGACCCCACATTATTGTTGAGAAAAAGGGAGAAGTCACCTACTTGGTTAACTTGGGCACTGCCAGGAGTCCCCTTAGGGTGCTCCATGTCAATCGCCTGAAACCCTACTATGACAGGGCTGATCTCACCCTGCTCATGGCAACAGATGAAGGACAGGAAGAAGAGAGTGACCCTCTCCCTGATCTCTTCTCTTCCACAGAACAAGATGCTCTAGTGGAAGGTGTAGTTTTGGCAGATTGTCTTACTGCTGAGCAGAAAGACCACTGCATAAATCACCTGGGTCCGTTTTCTGAACTCTTTTCTACTGTGCCAGGCACCACTTCTTGGTGTGAGCACACTATAGATACTGGAGACAACTTGCCTGTCAAAAGTAAGATCTATAGCAGCCTGACCATGTCAGGGACTGCATAAAACAAGAGGTGCAGAAAATGCTTGAACTGGGAGTGGTGGAACACTCTGAAAGTTCATGGGCCTCTCCTGTGGTACTTGTACCAAAACCTCATTCCAAAGATGGAAAGAAGGAAATGAGATTTTGTGTAGATTACAGGGGTCTCAACCAGGTAACTAAAACTAATGCTCACCCTATACCCTGGGCAGATGAGCTAATAGATACACTGGCATCTGCCAAGTATCTAAGCACCTTTGATTTGACTACAGGGTATTGGCAGATCAAGTTATCAGAGGATGCTAAAGCAAAAACTGCATTTTCAACCATTGGAGGTCACTACCAATTCACAGTAATGCCTTTTGGATTGAAAAATGCACCTGCCACTTTTCAGAAGTTGGTGAATACAGTCCTGCAAGGACTGGAAGCTTTTAGTGCAGCATATCTAGATGATATAGCTGTCTTTAGCTCCACCTGGGATGATCACCTGGTCCACCTATAGAAAGTTTTGGAGGCCCTGCAAAAGGCAGGCCTCACTATCAAGGCTTCAAAGTGACAGATAGGGCAGGGGAAAGTGGTTTATCTGGGACACCTGGTAGGTGGAGAACAGATTGCACCACTTCAGGGGAAAATCCAAACTATTATAGATTGGGTTCCCCCTACAACTCAGACTCAAGTGAGAGCCTTTTTAGGCCTCACTGGGTATTACAGGAGGTTCATTAAGAACTATGGCTCCATTGCAGCCCCTCTTAATGACCTCACATCCAAGAAAATGCCTAAAAAGGTATTATGGACAGCAAACTGTCAGAAAGCTTTTGAGGAGCTGAAGCAGGCCATGTGCTCTGCACCTGTCCTGAAAAGCCCCTGCTACTCCATAAAATTCATTGTCCAAACTGATGCATCTGAATTAGGGGTAGGGGCAGTCTTATCACAACTTAATTCTGAGGGCCAGGATCAACCTGTTGCTTTTATCAGCAGGAGGTTGACCCCTAGAGAAAAGCGTTGGTCTGCCATAGAGAGGGAGGCCTTTGCTGTGGTCTGGGCACTGAAGAAGTTGAGACCATACCTGTTTGGCACTCACTTCATTGTTCAAACAGACCACAAACCTCTACTTTGGCTAAAACAAATGAAAGTTGAAAACCCTAAATTGTTGAGGTGGTCCATGTCCCTACAGGGAATGGACTATACAGTGGAACATAGACCTTGGAGTACCCACTCCAATGCAGATGGACTCTCCAGATATTTCCACTTAGACAATGAAGACTCATCAGGTCATGTCTAGTCTTATTGTCCTTCGTTTGGGGGGTGGGGGGGGTTGTGTAGGAAAGTACCATCTTGCCTGGCATGTTACCCCCATATTTCACTGTATATATGTTGTTTTAGTTTTATGTGTCACTGGGACCCTTCCAGCCAGGGCCCCAGTGCTCATAAGTGTGCCCTGTATGTGTTACCTGTGTTATGACTAACTGTCTCACTGAGGCTCTGCTATCCAGAACCTCAGTGGTTATGCTCTCTAATTTCTTTCCAAATTGTCACTAACAGGCTAGTGACCAATTTCACCAATTTACATTGGCATACTGGAACACCCTTATAATTCCCTAGTATATGGTACTGAGATACCCAGGGTATTGGGGTTCCAGGAGATCCCTATGGGCCGCAGCATTTCTTTTGCCACCCATAGGGAGCTCTGACAATTCTTACACAGGCCTGCCCTTGCAGCCTGAGTGAAATAACGTCCACGTTATTTCACAGCCATTTACCACTGCACTTAAGTAACTTATAAATCACCTATATCTCTAACCTTTACTTGGTAAAGGTTGGGTGCTAAGTTACTTAGTGTGTGGGCACCCTGGCACTAGCCAAGGTGCCCCCACATTGTTCAGGGCAAATTCCCCGGACTTTGTAAGTGCGGGGACACCATTACACGCGTGCACTATACATATGTCACGACATATGTGTAGCGTCACAATGGTAACTCCGAACATGGCCATGTAACATGTCTAAGATCATGGAATTGTCTCCCCAATGCCATTCTGGCATTGGGGAGACAATTCCCTGATCCCCCGAGTCTCTAGCACAGACCCGGGTACTGCCAAACTACCTTTCCCGGGGTTTCACTGCAGCTGCTGCCAACCCCTCAGACAGGTTTCTGCCCTCCTGGGGTCCAGCCAGGCTTGGCCCAGGAAGGCAGAACAAAGGACTTCCTCAGAGAGAGGGTGTTACACCCTCTCCCTTAGGAAAAAGGTGTCAGGGCTGGGGAGGAGTAGCCTCCCCCAGCCTCTGGAAATGCTTTGATGGGCACAGATGGTGCCCATCTCTGCATAAGCCAGTCTACACCGGTTCAGGGATCCCCCAGCCCTGCTCTGGCGCAAAACTGGACAAAGGAAAGGGGAGTGACCATTCCCCTGACCTGCACCTCCCCTGGGAGGTGCCCAGAGCTCCTCCAGTGTGCTCCAGACCTCTGCCATCTTGGAAACAGAGGTGCTGCTGGCACACTGGACTGCTCGGAGTGGCCAGGGCCAGCAGGTGACGTCAGAGACTCCTTCTGATAGGCTCCTACAGGTGTTACTAGCCTATCCTCTCTCCTAAGTAGCCAAACCTCCTTTTCTGGCTATTTAGGGTCTCTGCTTTGAGGAATTCTTTAGATAACGAATGCAAGAGCTCATCAGAGTTCGTCTGCATCTCTCTCTTCACTTTCTGCCACGGAATCGACTGCTGACCGCGCTTGAAGCCTGCAAAACCGCAACAAAGTAGCAAAGACGACTACTGCAACCTTGTATCGCTGATCCTGCCGCCTTCTCGACTGTTTTCCTGGTGGTGCATGCTGTGGGGGTAGTCTGCCTCCTCTCTGCACTAGAAGCTCTGAAGAAATCTCCTGTGGGTCGACGGAATCTTCCCCCTGCAACCGCAGGCACCAAAAGACTGCATCACCAGTCCTCTGGGTCTCGGCAGGAGAAGCGATACAAGGTTGCAGTAGTCGTCTTTGCTACTTTGTTGCGGTTTTGCAGGCGTCCTGAGCAGTCAGCGGTCGATCCTTTGGCAGAAGGTGAAGAGAGAGATGCAGAGGAACTCGGATGAGCACTTGCATTCGTTATCTAAAGAATTCCCCAAAGCAGAGACCCTAAATAGCCAGAAAAGGAGGTTTGGCTACCTAGGAAGGAGGATAGGCTAGCAACACAGGTAAGAGCCTATCAGAAAGAGTCTCCGACGTCACCTGCTGGCCCTGGCCACTCAGAGCAGTCCAGTGTGCCAGCAGCACCTCTGTTTCCAAGATGGCAGAGGTCTGGAGCACACTGACGGAGCTCTGGGCACCTCCCCTGGGAGGTGTAGGTCAGGGGAGTGGTCAATTCCCTTTCCTTTGTCCAGTTTCGCGCCAGAGCAGGGCTGGGGGATCCCTGAACTGGTGTAGACTGGCTTATGCAGAGATGGGCACCATCTGTGCCCATCAAAGCATTTCCAGAGGCTGGGGGAAGTAACTTTGCACCTAACCTTTACCAGGTAAAGGTTAGACATATAGGTGATTTATAAGTTACTTAAGTGCAGTGGTAAATGGCTGTGAAATAACGTGGACGTTATTTCACGCAGGCTGCACTGGCAGGCCTGTGTAAGAATTGTCAGAGCTCCCTATGGGTGGCAAAAGAAATGCTGCAGCCCATAGGGATCTCCTGGAACCCCAATACCCTGGGTACCTCAGTACCATATACTAGGGAATTATAAGGGTGTTCCAGTATGCCAATGTGAATTGGTGAAATTGGTCACTAGCCTGTTAGTGACAATTTAGAAAGCAGAGAGAGCATTGCCACTGAGGTTCTGATTAGCAGATCCTCAATGAGACAGTTATTCATCACACAGGGAACACATACAGGGCACACTTATGAGCACTGGGGCCCTGGCTGGCAGGGTCCCAGTGACACATACACTAAAACAACATATATACAGTGAAATATGGGGGTAACATGCCAGGCAAGATGGTACTTTCCTACAAAGCCTTGACTGAGGGTCTCACTGGGTGCAGTACAGTAGGGTACAGACTTCCTTGGGCCGGCCTAGCTCTCTGAGGAGGCCTGGGGTCTTGGGCCCTTGGAAGCCTTGACTGAGGGTCTCACTGGGTGCAGTAAAGTAGGGTACAGACTCCCTTGGGCACGCCTAGCGCTCAGAGGAGGCCCGGGGTCTTGGGTCCTTAGAACCCTTGACTGAGGGTCTCATTGGGTGCAGTACAGCAGGGTACAGACTCCCTTGGGCCCACCTAGCGCTCAGAGGCCTGGGGTCGTGGGTCCTTGGAAGCCTTGACTGAGGGTCTCACTGGGTGCAGTACAGCAGGGTACAGACTCCCTTGGGCCCACCTAGCGCTCAGAGGCCTGGGGTCTTGGGTCCTTGGAAGCCTTGACTGAGGGTCTCACTGGGTGCAGTACAGCAGGGTACAGACTCCCTTGGGCCCACCTAGCGCTCAGAGGCCTGGGGTCTTGGGTCCTTAGAAGCCTTGACTGAGGGTCTCATTGGATGCAGTAGAGTAGGGTACGGACTCCCTTGGGCCCACCTAGCGCTCAGAGGCCTGGGGTCGTGGGTCCTTGGAAGCCTTGACTGAGGGTCTCACTGGGTGCAGTAGACACCCCTGCGTTGCCACCATGAGATCACCTGCAGATGACATCACTGGGGATGAAAGCTCCCTGGCAGGCGGCACGCGGCAGCCACTCATCGAGGCCACCGTACATTCATCCGCTTGGCACAGAGGAGCCAATGGTGAAGCATTCACATGACTTCTGGCAGTGCCCTTTTTATGCCAGTTATGGGTGGTCAGGCACTTGCGCTCCTTTGCCAGGATCCCGCCTCCATCTTGGCACTGGCAGGGTGCTGCGCCCTACACCCTGAAGTAGTGTTGGGCGTGACCGGGCCTGCACCCTCCCCTCCACACCGGGCTTGCGCCCACCCCTCCACCGCGGGCCTGCGCCCGCCCCTCCACCCCGGGATGCCTTCCTTGAACAGCAAGGCCTAGTCGCAGTTAGAGAAGAGATTAAGGGCCAGATGTAGCAAGGGTTTAGCGAGTCGCAAACGGTGAAAATCGCCGTTTGCGAGTCGCTAAAGCCTCATTGCTATGTAGAAATGCATTTTACGAGTCGGAACCGACTCGCAAAATGCATTTCCGACTCGCTAATAGGAAGGGAACCTATTAGCGACTTGCAATGCTATGTATATTCATTTGTGACCGTGATTGCGGTTGCAAATGTAAGCGCAGTTACCATCCACTTGAAGTGGATGGTAACCCAGGCGCAAACGTGAAGGGGTCCCCATGGGACCCCTTCCCCTTTGTGTCTGGAACAAAAAATAATTTTTCAGAGCAGGCAGTGGTCCAAGAGACCACTACCTGCCCTGAAAAATACCGAAACTAAAGGTGTCGGTTTTTTTTCAAAGTGCAGCTCGTTTTCCTTTAAGGAAAACGGGCTACACTTTGAAAAAAAAAGACTGCTTTATTTAAAAGCAGTCACGGACATGGAGGTCTGCTGACTACAGCAGGCCACCATCCCCGTGAGTGCCCTGAATCACTATGGGGTCGCAAATTGCGACCCACCTCATTAATATTAATGAGGTGGGTCTTTGCGACCCCATTGCGACTCGCAGAAGGTGTCTGAGACACCTTTATGCATTCCAAATTGCAACTCGCAATGTGGAATCTTCCTACATCTGGCCCTAAACGTTGTTTTCTGTCCCCTTTGACGAGGTTGAGGGATGTCCCTATGGAAAGGGCTTCAGGTGAGAACCAAAGGTCGCGAGCCGGGCTATGAACCCACATTAGACGCAGCGCCCCCTTCCCTTCCTACTTACAGCTTATTGGGTTGCCAGGGCGCGCCTCGCACGATAGAATGGGGGGGGGAGGGGGTCTGATTTTCCGACAATCAGCCTGACACATGGTGTTTAAATACATTATAGAGAAGCAGGGCGCATGAGAGGGCCCCAAGGGGCAGTGGAAAGGGAAAAAAAGAGTGCAAACTGTTTGGAGAACTAAGGGAGAGAAAGATAATATTTTGTAAAATACCCAGTATTTTTTAGGGCTTTCAAAATAGAGCGACGGGCTGTGTGTGAGTTTTTGTGTGAGTGTGTGTAAAGATTCTTGGTGAAATCCGACTGACCTCACAATAGCCGACTGAAAGCAGCTGTACCAAATTTATCAGAGAATAAAGTTTTTAGGGTGTAACACCCCAGGCAACGCCCCGCGGGTTACAACACAACCCATAGCTGTGTGGGCTCGCCATCGTGTGAACCCCACTTTCCGGTGTTTGAAACCAGTGCGAGTCTTGCCTCGTCCTCCGATCTGAGGTTTGTGGCTCTGAGAGCTTGTGCAGCAGTTGGCTGCCCCCCCCCCCCTCCTCTCGCTTTGTAACTTTCTTCAGTTGTAGGTCTTCGGTGACACAGGTTAGGAAGTGCCTGCCCCTGGCTGTAACGCATCACACTGGCTGTGGCAGTGTCACCTGACCGGTAGGACAGGGTGGGGCGACGCAGGGACTGTGTGTTAAACAATAACACGGGCCTTTGTGTAACCGGAAATATGTGTCACCCGTCACCGCTGAGTGGCCATGCTGCTGCTGGAGCAAGTGTGTGCAGGCCACGTGCATGCTGGCACTGTGTGTGTGTGTGTGTGCAGGCCACGTGCATGCTGGCACTGTGTGTGTGTGTGTGTGTGCAGGCCACGTGCATGCTGGCTGTGTGTGTGTGTGCAGCCCAGGTGCATCCTGGCACAGTGTGTGTGTGTGTGTGCAGCCCAGGTGCATCCTGGCACAGAGTGTGTGTGTGTGTGTGTGCAGCCCAGGTGCATCCTGGCACAGAGTGTGTGTGTGTGTGTGTGTGTGCAGCCCAGGTGCATCCTGGCACAGAGTGTGTGTGTGTGTGCAGCCCACGTGCATCCTGGCACAGAGTGTGTGTGTTTGCAGACCACGTGCATCTTGGCACAGTGTGTGTGTGTGTGTGTGCAGCCCAGGTGCATTCTGGTACAGTGTGTGTGAGTGTGTGTGCGCTCAGGCCAGGTGCTTCCTGGCACAGGGTCTGTCTGTGCACACCCCATGCTGTGTATGTGTGCGCGCGTGTGTGTGTGCACGCGCAGGCCACGTGCTTCCTGGCACGGTGTGTGTGATTGCGTGTGCGCTCAGGTCAGGTGCTTCCTGGCACAGGGCGTGTGCTTTATCTGTGTGTAGGGAGGAGGGGCGTGTTAGCAGCCTCTGCCTGTCCCCGTGTGAGGGCACCGTTTCACCCGGGGCGTGGATGTGCATTCCCCGGTCTCTAGCCCACGTGTTTACATTCACGGGGCCTGTGGAGCAGGTTTGCTCTCAGTTCGTTACCCGCCGGGGGTGGTGGTGGCGGTGCCCCCCGGCCTTGGGTACAGGTGGAGAAGCATTTCTGATGCCATCTGATATCACCCGAAACCAGACAAACAGCCTCGGTGGTGCAAAGGGTATAGACTCTGTCAGGTGACCGGTCTGCCTCTCTCCCAATCTACCGTATCTTTTTGGGGCTGTGTGGGGTGTTACACCTCCCTAATGGATGGATTTCCTGATAAATAGTTGGGTGCAGGTATTTTCAGTCGCGAATGCGGAGAGGTCCGTCGGATTTCACCAGGTATTTTTGGATGCACACAACCAAATGCACACACTCATTGTTTGAAAAGTTCTCAAAATGCTCGTTATTACAAAATATTGTGTTTTCTGTCTTAATACTGCTACCTATCCGCACTCCCCTCCCTGTGCCCTTCCCGCTAGGCCCCCCTCATGAACCCTGCTTGCGTATAATATATTTTAAGATTATATGACAGCCTGATTGTTGGACACGCTCCCCAATCTTACTGACCAAGCTTCACCCCTGAATCTAGCCCCACGCTGAGAACCACCCCCTTTAGGATCTCAAAGGATTAAACTGTTATGTGTCCATATATATATGTAGATCGATCCACCAAGCTGCTTGGGAGGGGGCGGGGGAGGGGCTGAAATGATGTTTAGAATTCCTTAGACAGTGGCTCAAAACACAAACATCAGCTCTAGGAGTGCACAGAAGGGATGGGGGGGAGGGGATTGAGAAAGGATGGATGAAAAGTAAGGCAGTGCTTAATTTGTAAATAAAAACGTGCCGGTGCCCAAAGCCCTCCTGTTAAAGACATGGCTGCTGCAGTTAAATGTGCAACAATGGAATACTGAGGCAGCGTAATCCTGAAGCCATCTCGGCCTCTTTAGTCCATTTACAGCCACTCCCTGCCCCTTCAGCTCACTCTCGCAGCTTTCTGCTTTCTCCCTTTAGGAAGCTTTTTGTTTTTCTCTTCTTCTGTCTTTACCAAAATGAGTCTTTTGCTCGCAGTAAATACTTGATGAAGCAATGTGTGAGAAGCTTGGCTGCACTGGGATGCAGCACTGTGTGAGAAGCGTGGCTGCACTGGGATGCAGCACTGTGTGAGAAGCGTGGCTGCACTGGGATGCAGCACTGTGTGAGAAGCGTGGCTGCACTGGGATGCAGCACTGTGTGAGAAGCGTGGCTGCACTGAGATGCAGCACTGTGTGAGAAGCATGGCTGCACTGGGATGCAGCACTGTGTGAGAAGCATGGCTGCACTGGGTTGAAGCACTGTGTGAGAAGCATGGCTGCGCTTAGATGAAGCACTGTGTGAGAAGCATGGCTGGACTGGGATGCAGCACTGTGTGAGAAGCTTGGCTACACTGAGATGGAGCGCTGTGTGAGAAGCATGGTTGCACTGGGATGCAGCACTGTGTGTGAAGAATGGCTGCACTGGGATGAAGTAGTGTGAGAAGCATGGCTGCACTGGGATGAAGCACTGTGTGAGAAGCATGGCTGCACTGGGATGAAGCACTGTGTGAGAAGCATGGCTGCACTGGGATGAAGCACTGTGTGAGAAGCATGGCTGCACTGGGATGAAGCACTGTGTGAGAAGCATGGCTACACTGGGATGAAGCAGTGTGTGAGAAGCATGGCTGCACTGGGATGAAGCAGTGTGTGAGAAGCATGGCTGCACTGGGATGAAGCACTATGTGAGAAGCATGGCTGCACTGGGGTGAAGCACTGTGTGAGAAGCATGGCTGCACTGGGATGAAGCACTGTGTGAGAAGCATGGCTGGACTGGGATGCAGCACTGTGTGAGAAGCTTGGCTACACTGAGATGGAGCGCTGTGTGAGAAGCATGGTTGCACTGGGATGCAGCACTGTGTGAGAAGCATGGCTGCACTGGGATGAAGCACTGTGTGAGAAGCATGTCTGCACTGGGATGCAGCACTGTGTGAGAAGCATGCCTACATTGGGATGAAGCTCTGTGTGAGAAGCATGGCTACACTGGGATGAAGCACTGTGTGAAGCATGGCTACACTGGGATGAAGCACTGTGTGAAGCATGGCTACACTGGGATGAAGCTCTGTGTGAGAAGCATGGCTACACTGGGATGAAGCTCCGTGTGAGAAGCATGGCTGCACTGGGATGCACCACTGTGTGAGAAGCATGGCTGCACTGGGATGCACCACTGTGTGAGAAGCATGGCTGCACTTAGATGAAGCTCAGTGTGAGAAGCATGGCTGCACTTAGATGAAGCTCAGTGTGAGAAGCATGGCTGCACTGAGATGAAGCACTGTGTGAGAAGCATGGCTGCACTTAGATGAAGCTCAGTGTGAGAAGCATGGCTGCACTTAGATGAAGCTCAGTGTGAGAAGCATGGCTGCACTGGGATGCAGCACTGTGCGAGAAGCTTGGCTACACTGAGATGCAGCACTGTGCGAGAAGCATGGCTGCACTGAGATGAAGCACTGTGCGAGAAGCATGTCTGCACTGGGATGAAGCACTGTGTGAGAAGCATGGCTGCACTGGGATGCACCACTGTGTGAGAAGCATGGCTGCACTGGGATGCACCACTGTGTGAGAAGCATGGCTGCACTGGGATGAAGCACTGTGTGAGAAGCATGGCTGCATTGAGATGAAGCTCTGTGTGAGAAGCATGGCTGCACTGGAATGAAGCTATGTGAGAAGCATGGCTGCACTGGGATGCAGCACTGTGTGAGAAGCATGGCTGCAGTGGGATGCAGCACTGCGTGAGAAGCATGGCTGCACTGGGATGAAGCACTGTGTGAGAAGCATGGCTGCACTGAGATGAAGCTCAGTGTGACGAATGGGTGCACTGGGATGAAGCTCTGTGTGAGAAGCGTGGCTGCACTGGGATGAAGCACTGTGTGAGAAGCATGGCTGCATTAGGATGAAGCACTGTGTGAGAAGCATGGCTGCATTAGGATGAAGCTCTGTGTGAAGCATGGCTGCACTGGGATGATGCACTGTGTGAGAAGCATGGCTACACTGGGATGAAGCACTGTGTGAGAAGCATGGCTGCACTGGGATGCAGCACTGTGTGAGAAGCATGGCTGCACTGGAATGAAGCTCTGTGTGAGAAGCATGGCTGCACTGGAATGAAGCTCTGTGTGAGAAGCATGGCTGCACGGGGATGCACCACTGTGTGAGAAGCAGGGATGAAGCACTGTATGAGAAGCATGGCTGCACCTGGATGAAGCACTGTGTGATAAGCATGGCTGCACTGGGATGAAGCATTGTGTGAGAAGCATGGCTGCACTGGGATGAAGCATTCTGTGAGAAGCATGGCTGCACTGGGATGAAGCACTGTATGAGAAGCATGGCTGCACCGGGATGAAGCTCTGTGTGAGAAGCATGGCTGCACTGGGATGAAGCTCTGTATGATAAGCATGGCTGCACTGGGGTGAAGCACTGTGTGAGAAGCATGGCTGCACTGGAATGAAGCTCTGTGTGAGAAGCATGGCTGCACTGGGATGAACCTCTGTGTGTGAAGCGTGGCTGCACTGGGATGAAGCTCTGTGTGAGAAGCATGGCTGCACTGGGATGAAGCACTGTGTGAGAAGCATGGCTGCACTGGGATGAAGCACTGTGTGAGAAGCATGGCTGCACTGGGATGAAGCACTGTGTGAAGCATGGCTACACTGGGATGAAGCACTGTGTGAGAAGCATGGCTGCACTGGAATGAAGCACTGTGTGAGAAGCATGGCTGCACTGGGATGCAGCACTGTGTGAGAAGCATGGCTGCACTGGGGTGAAGCACTGTGTGAGAAGCATGGCTGCACTGGGATGCAGCACTGTGTGAGAAGCATGGCTGCACTGGGATGAAGCTCTGTGTGAGAAGCATGGCTGCACTGGGATGAAGCACTGTGTGAGAAGCATGGCTGCACTGGGATGAAGCACTGTGTGAAGCATGGCTACACTGGAATGAAGCACTGTGTGAGAAGCATGGCTGCACTGGGATGCAGCACTGTGTGATAAGCATGGCTGCACTTGGATAAAGCACTGTGTGTGAAGCGTGGCTGCACTGGGATAAAGCTCTGTGTGAGAAGCATGGCTACACTGGGATAAAGCTCTGTGTGAGAAGCATGGCTACACTGGGATGCAGCACTGTGTGGGAAGCATGGCTACACTGGGATGAAGCAGTGTGTGAGAAGCATGGCTGCACTGGGATGCACCACTGTGTGAGAAGCAGGGATGAAGCACTGTGTGAGAAGCATGGCTGCACTGGGGTGAAGCACTGTGTGAGAAGCATGGCTGCACTGGGATGAACCTCTGTGTGAGAAGCATGGCTGCACTGAGATGAAGCACTGTGTGAGAAGCATGGCTGCACTGAGATGAAGCACTGTGTGAGAAGCATGGCTACACTGAGATGGAGCGCTGTGTGAGAAGCATGGCTACACTGAGATGGAGCACTGTGTGAGAAGCATGGCTGCGCGTAGATGAAGCACTGTGTGAGAAGCATGGCTGGACTGGGATGCAGCACTGTGTGAGAAGCTTGGCTACACTGAGATGGAGCGCTGTGTGAGAAGCATGGTTGCACTGGGATGCAGCACTGTGTGTGATGAATGGCTGCACTGGGATGAAGTAGTGTGAGAAGAATGGCTGCACTGGGATGAAGTAGTGTGAGAAGCATGGCTGCACTGGGATGAAGCACTGTGTGAGAAGCATGGCTGCACTGTGATGAAGCACTGTGTGAGAAGCATGGCTGCACTGGGATGAAGCACTGTGTGAGAAGCATGGCTGCACTGGGATGCAGCACTGTGTGATAAGCATGGCTGCACTGGGATAAAGCATTGTGTGTGAAGCGTGGCTGCACTGGGATAAAGCTCTGTGTGAGAAGCATGGCTACACTGGGATAAAGCTCTGTGTGAGAAGCATGGCTACACTGGGATGCAGCACTGTGTGGGAAGCATGGCTACACTGGGATGAAGCAGTGTGTGAGAAGCATGGCTGCACTGGGATGAAGCACTGTGTGAGAAGCATGGCTGCACTGGGGTGAAGCACTGTGTGAGAAGCATGGCTGCACTGGGATGAACCTCTGTGTGAGAAGCATGGCTGCACTGAGATGAAGCACTGTGTGAGAAGCATGGCTGCACTGAGATGAAGCACTGTGTGAGAAGCATGGCTGCACTGGGTTGAAGCACTGTGTGAGAAGCATGGCTGCACTGGGTTGAAGCACTGTGTGAGAAGCATGGCTGCGCTTAGATGAAGCACTGTGTGAGAAGCATGGCTGGACTGGGATGCAGCACTGTGTGAGAAGCTTGGCTACACTGAGATGGAGCGCTGTGTGAGAAGCATGGTTGCACTGGGATGCAGCACTGTGTGTGAAGAATGGCTGCACTGGGATGAAGTAGTGTGAGAAGAATGGCTTCACTGGGATGAAGTAGTGTGAGAAGCATGGCTGCACTGGGATGAAGCACTGTGTGAGAAGCATGGCTGCACTGTGATGAAGCACTGTGTGAGAAGCATGGCTGCACTGGGATGAAGCACTGAGTGAGAAGCATGGCTGCACTGGGATGAAACACTATGTGAGAAGCATGGCTACACTGGGATGAAGCAGTGTGTGAGAAGCATGGCTGCACTGGGATGAAGCACTATGTGAGAAGCATGGCTGCACTGGGGTGAAGCACTGTGTGAGAAGCATGGCTGCACTGGGATAAAGCACTGTGTGAGAAGCATGGCTACACTGGGATGAAGCACTGTGTGAAGCATGGCTACACTGGGATGAAGCACTCTGTGAAGCATGGCTACACTGGGGTGAAGCATGGCTACACTGGGATGAAGCTCTGTGTGAGAAGCATGGCTACACTGGGACAAAGCACTGTGTGAGAAGCACGGCTGCACTGGGATGCACCACTGTGTGAGAAGCATGGCTGCACTGGGATGAAGCACTGTGTGATAAGCATGGCTGCACTGGGATGAAGCACTGTGTGAAGCATGGCTACACTGGGATGAAGCACTGTGTGAGAAGCATGGCTGCACTGGAATGAAGCACTGTGTGAGAAGCATGGCTGCACTGGGATGCAGCACTGTGTGATAAGCATGGCTGCACTGGGATGAAGCACTGTGTGATAAGCATGGCTGCACTGGGATAAAGCACTGTGTGTGAAGCGTGGCTGCACTGGGATAAAGCTCTGTGTGAGAAGCATGGCTACACTGGGATGCAGCACTGTGTGGGAAGCATGGCTACACTGGGATGAAGCAGTGTGTGAGAAGCATGGATGCACTGGGATGAAGCAGTGTGTGAGAAGCATGGCTGCACTGGGATGCACCACTGTGTGAGAAGCAGGGATGAAGCACTGTGTGAGAAGCATGGCTGCACTGGGGTGAAGCACTGTGTGAGAAGCATGGCTGCACTGGGATGAACCTCTGTGTGTGAAGCGTGGCTGCACTGGGATGAAGCTCTGTGTGTGAAGCGTGGCTGCACTGGGATGCAGCACTGTGTGGGAATTATGGCTACACTGGGATGAAGCAGTGTGTGAGAAGCATGGCTGCGCCGGGATGCAGCACTGTGTGAGAAGCATGGCTGCACCGGGATGAAGCAGTGTGTGAGAAGCATGGCTGCACTGAGAAGCATGGCTGCACTGGGATGAAGCACTGTGTGAGAAGCATGGCTGCACTGGGATGAAGCAGTGTGTGAGAAGCATGGCTGCACTGGGATGCAGCACTGTGTGAGAAGCATGGCTGCACTGGGATGCAGCACTGTGTGAGAAGCATGGCTGCACTGGGATGCAGCACTGTGTGAGAAGCATGGCTGCACTGGGATGCAGCACTGTGTGAGAAGCATGGCTGCACTGGGATGCAGCACTGTGTGAGAAGCATGGCTGTACTGGGATGCAGCACTGTGTGAGAAGCATGGCTGCACTGGGATGCAGCTCTGTGTGAGAAGCATGGCTGCACTTAGATGAAGCTCAGTGTGAGAAGCATGGCTGCACTGGGATGAAGCACTGTGTGAGAAGCATGGCTGCGCTGGGATGCAGCACTGTGTGAGAAGCATGGCTGCGCTGGGATGCAGCACTGTGTGAGAAGCGTGGCTGCACTGGGATGAAGCAGTGTGTGAGAAGCATGGCTGCACTGGGATGCAGCGCGGTGTGAGAAGCATGGCTGCACTGTGTGAGAAGCGTGGCTGCACTGGGATGAAGCTCTGTGTGAGAAGCATGGCTGCACTGGGATGCAGCGCGGTGTGAGAAGCATGGCTGCACTGGAATGAAGCAGTGTGTGTGAAGCAGGGATGAAGCTCTGTGTGAGAAGCATGGTTACACTGGGATGAAGCAGTGTGTGAAGCATGGCTGCACTGGGATGAAGCAGTGTGTGTGAAGCAGGGATGAAGCACTGTGTGAGAAGCATGGCTTCACTGAGATGAAGCTCTGTGTGAGAAGCATGGGTGCACTGGAATGAAGCTATGTGAGAAGCATGGCTACACTGGGATGAAGCACTGTGTGAAGCATGGCTACACTGGGATGAAGCACTGTGTGAAGCATGGCTACACTGGGATGAAGCTCTGTGTGAGAAGCATGGCTACACTGGGACGAAGCTCTGTGTGAGAAGCATGGCTACACTGGGACGAAGCTCTGTGTGAGAAGCATGGCTACACTGGGACGAAGCACTGTGTGAGAAGCATGGCTGCACTGGGATGCACCACTGTGTGAGAAGCATGGCTGCACTGGGATGCACCACTGTGTGAGAAGCATGGCTGCACTTAGATGAAGCTCAGTGTGAGAAGCATGGCTGCACTTAGATGAAGCACTGTGCGAGAAGCATGGCTGCACTGGGATGAAGCAGTGTGTGAGAAGCATGGCTGCACTGGGATGCAGCACTGTGTGAGAAGCATGGCTGCACTGGGATGAAGCAGTGTGTGAGAAGCATGGCTGCACTGGGATGCAGCACTGTGTGAGAAGCATGGCTGCACTGGGATGCAGCTCTGTGTGAGAAGCATGGCTGCACTGGGATGCAGCTCTGTGTGAGAAGCATGGCTGCACTTAGATGCAGCACTGTGTGAGAAGCATGGCTGCACTGGGATGAAGCACTGTGTGAGAAGCATGGCTGCGCTGGGATGCAGCACTGTGTGAGAAGCATGGCTGCGCTGGGATGCAGCACTGTGTGAGAAGCGTGGCTGCACTGGGATGAAGCAGTGTGTGAGAAGCATGGCTGCACTGGGATGAAGCAGTGTGTGAGAAGCATGGCTGCACTGTGTGAGAAGCGTGGCTGCACTGGGATGAAGCTCTGTGTGAGAAGCATGGCTGCACTGGGATGCAGCGCGGTGTGAGAAGCATGGCTGCACTGGAATGAAGCAGTGCGTGTGAAGCAGGGATGAAGCTCTGTGTGAGAAGCATGGTTACACTGGGATGAAGCAGTGTGTAAAGCATGGCTGCACTGGGATGAAGCAGTGTGTGTGAAGCAGGGATGAAGCACTGTGTGAGAAGCATGGCTTCACTGAGATGAAGCTCTGTGTGAGAAGCATGGCTGCATTGGAATTAAGCTATGTGAGAAGCATGGCTGCACTGGGATGCAGCACTGTGTGAGAAGCATGGCTTCACTGAGATGAAGCTCTGTGTGAGAAGCATGGCTGCACTGGAATGAAGCTATGTGAGAAGCATGGCTGCACTGGAATGAAGCTATGCGTGAAGCATGGCTGCACTGGGATGCACCATTGTGTGAGAAGCAGGGATGAAGCACTGTGTGATAAGAAGCATGGCTGCACTGGGGTGAAGCACTGTGTGAGAAGCATGGCTGCACTGGGATGAACCTCTGTGTGTGAAGCGTGGCTGCACTGGGATGAAGCTCTGTGTGAGAAGCATGGCTACACTGGGATGCACCACTGTGTGAGAAGCAGGGATGAAGCACTGTGTGAGAAGCATGGCTGCACTGGGGTGAAGCACTGTGTGAGAAGCATGGCTGCACTGGGATGAACCTCTGTGTGTGAAGCGTGGCTGCACTGGGATGAAGCTCTGTGTGAGAAGCATGGCTACACTGGGATGCAGCACTGTGTGGGAAGCATGGCTACACTGGGATGAAGCAGTGTGTCAGAAGCATGGCTGCACTGGGATGAAGCAGTGTGTGAGAAGCATGGCTGCGCCGGGATGCAGCACTGTGTGAGAAGCATGGCTGCACCGGGATGAAGCAGTGTGTGAGAAGCATGGCTGCACTGGGATGAAGCAGTGTGTGAGAAGCATGGCTGCACTGGGATGCAGCACTGTGTGAGAAGCATGGCTGCACTGGGATGCAGCACTGTGTGAGAAGCATGGCTGCACTGGGATGCAGCTCTGTGTGAGAAGCATGGCTGCACTGGGATGCAGCGCGGTGTGAGAAGCATGGCTGCACTGGAATGAAGCAGTGTGTGTGAAGCAGGGATGAAGCTCTGTGTGAGAAGCATGGTTACACTGGGATGAAGCAGTGTGTGAAGCATGGCTGCACTGGGATGAAGCAGTGTGTGTGAAGCAGGGATGAAGCACTGTGTGAGAAGCATGGCTTCACTGAGATGAAGCTCTGTGTGAGAAGCATGGGTGCACTGGAATGAAGCTATGTGAGAAGCATGGCTACACTGGGATGAAGCACTGTGTGAAGCATGGCTACACTGGGATGAAGCACTGTGTGAAGCATGGCTACACTGGGATGAAGCTCTGTGTGAGAAGCATGGCTACACTGGGATGAAGCTCTGTGTGAGAAGCATGGCTACACTGGGACGAAGCTCTGTGTGAGAAGCATGGCTACACTGGGACGAAGCACTGTGTGAGAAGCATGGCTGCACTGGGATGCACCACTGTGTGAGAAGCATGGCTGCACTGGGATGCACCACTGTGTGAGAAGCATGGCTGCACTGGGATGCACCACTGTGTGAGAAGCATGGCTGCACTTAGATGAAGCTCAGTGTGAGAAGCATGGCTGCACTTAGATGCAGCACTGTGTGAGAAGCATGGCTGCACTGGGATGCAGCACTGTGTGAGAAGCATGGCTGCACTGGGATGAAGCACTGTGTGAGAAGCATGGCTGCACTGGGATGCAGCACTGTGTGAGAAGCATGGCTGCACTGGGATGCAGCTCTGTGTGAGAAGCATGGCTGCACTTAGATGAAGCTCAGTGTGAGAAGCATGGCTGCACTTAGATGCAGCACTGTGTGAGAAGCATGGCTGCACTGGGATGAAGCACTGTGTGAGAAGCATGGCTGCGCTGGTATGCAGCACTGTGTGAGAAGCATGGCTGCGCTGGGATGCAGCACTGTGTGAGAAGCGTGGCTGCACTGGGATGAAGCAGTGTGTGAGAAGCATGGCTGCACTGGGATGAAGCAGTGTGTGAGAAGCATGGCTGCACTGGGATGCAGCGCGGTGTGAGAAGCATGGCTGCACTGTGTGAGAAGCGTGGCTGCACTGGGATGAAGCTCTGTGTGAGAAGCATGGCTGCACTGGGATGCAGCGCGGTGTGAGAAGCATGGCTGCACTGGAATGAAGCAGTGTGTGTGAAGCAGGGATGAAGCTCTGTGTGAGAAGCATGGTTACACTGGGATGAAGCAGTGTGTGAAGCATGGCTGCACTGGGATAAAGCAGTGTGTGTGAAGCAGGGATGAAGCACTGTGTGAGAAGCATGGCTTCACTGAGATGAAGCTCTGTGTGAGAAGCATGGCTGCATTGGAATTAAGCTATGTGAGAAGCATGGCTGCACTGGGATGCAGCACTGTGTGAGAAGCATGGCTTCACTGAGATGAAGCTCTGTGTGAGAAGCATGGCTGCACTGGAATGAAGCTATGTGAGAAGCATGGCTGCACTGGGATGCAGCACTGTGTGAGAAGCATGGCTTCACTGAGATGAAGCTCTGTGTGAGAAGCATGGCTGCACTGGAATGAAGCTATGCGTGAAGCATGGCTGCACTGGGATGCACCATTGTGTGAGAAGCAGGGATGAAGCACTGTGTGAGAAGCATGGCTGCACTGGGGTGAAGCACTGTGTGAGAAGCATGGCTGCACTGGGATGAACCTCTGTGTGTGAAGCGTGGCTGCACTGGGATGAAGCTCTGTGTGAGAAGCATGGCTACACTGGGATGCACCACTGTGTGAGAAGCAGGGATGAAGCACTGTGTGAGAAGCATGGCTGCACTGGGGTGAAGCACTGTGTGAGAAGCATGGCTGCACTGGGATGAACCTCTGTGTGTGAAGCGTGGCTGCACTGGGATGAAGCTCTGTGTGAGAAGCATGGCTGCACTGGGATGCAGCGCGGTGTGAGAAGCATGGCTGCACTGGAATGAAGCAGTGTGTGTGAAGCAGGGATGAAGCTCTGTGTGAGAAGCATGGTTACACTGGGATGAAGCAGTGTGTGAGAAGCATGGCTGCACTGGGATGAAGCAGTGTGTGTGAAGCAGGGATGAAGCACTGTGTGAGAAGCATGGCTTCACTGAGATGAAGCTCTGTGTGAGAAGCATGGCTGCACTGGAATGAAGCTATGTGAGAAGCATGGCTACACTGGGATGAAGCACTGTGTGAAGCATGGCTACACTGGGATGAAGCACTGTGTGAAGCATGGCTACACTGGGATGAAGCTCTGTGTGAGAAGCATGGCTACACTGGGATGAAGCTCTGTGTGAGAAGCATGGCTACACTGGGACGAAGCTCTGTGTGAGAAGCATGGCTACACTGGGACGAAGCTCTGTGTGAGAAGCATGGCTGCACTGGGATGCACCACTGTGTGAGAAGCATGGCTGCACTGGGATGCACCACTGTGTGAGAAGCATGGCTGCACTTAGATGAAGCTCAGTGTGAGAAGCATGGCTGCACTGAGATGAAGCACTGTGTGAGAAGCATGGCTGCACTGAGATGAAGCTCAGTGTGAGAAGCATGGCTGCACTGAGATGAAGCACTGTGTGAGAAGCATGGCTGCACTGAGATGAAGCACTGTGTGAGAAGCATGGCTGCACTTAGATGAAGCTCAGTGTGAGAAGCATGGCTGCACTTAGATGAAGCTCAGTGTGAGAAGCATGGCTGCACTGGGATGCAGCACTGTGTGAGAAGCTTGGCTACACTGAGATGCAGCACTGTGCGAGAAGCATGGCTGCACTGAGATGAAGCACTGTGCGAGAAGCATGGCTGCACTGAGATGAAGCACTGTGCGAGAAGCATGGCTGCACTGGGATGCACCACTGTGTGAGAAGCATGGCTGCACTGGGATGCACCACTGTGTGAGAAGCATGGCTGCACTGGGATGCACCACTGTGTGAGAAGCATGGCTGCACTGGGATGCACCACTGTGTGAGAAGCATGGCTGCACTGGGATGCACCACTGTGTGAGAAGCATGGCTGCACTGGGATGCACCACTGTGTGAGAAGCATGGCTGCACTGGGATGAAGCACTGTGTGAGAAGCATGGCTGCATTGAGATGAAGCTCTGTGTGAGAAGCATGGCTGCACTGGAATGAAGCTATGTGAGAAGCATGGCTGCACTGGAATGAAGCTATGTGAGAAGCATGGCTGCACTGGGATGCAGCACTGTGTGAGAAGCATGGCTGCAGTGGGATGCAGCACTGCGTGAGAAGCATGGCTGCACTGGGATGAAGCACTGTGTGAGAAGCATGGCTGCACTGAGATGAAGCTCAGTGTGACGAATGGCTGCACTGGGATGAAGCTCTGTGTGAGAAGCGTGGCTGCACTGGGATGAAGCACTGTGTGAGAAGCATGGCTGCATTAGGATGAAGCTCTGTGTGAAGCATGGCTGCACTGGGATGAAGCACTGTGTGAGAAGCATGGCTACACTGGGATGAAGCACTGTGTGAGAAGCATGGCTGCATTAGGATGAAGCTCTGTGTGAAGCATGGCTGCACTGGGATGATGCACTGTGTGAGAAGCATGGCTACACTGGGATGATGCACTGTGTGAGAAGCATGGCTGCACTGGGATGCAGCACTGTGTGAGAAGCATGGCTGCACTGGAATGAAGCACTGTGTGAAGCATGGCTGCACTGGAATGAAGCTCTGTGTGAGAAGCCTGGCTGCACGGGGATACACCACTGTGTGAGAAGCAGGGATGAAGCACTGTATGAGAAGCATGGCTGCACCTGGATGAAGCACTGTGTGATAAGCATGGCTGCACTGGGATGAAGCACTGTGTGAGAAGCATGGCTGCACTGGGATGAAGCATTCTGTGAGAAGCATGGCTGCACTGGGATGAAGCATTCTGTGAGAAGCATGGCTGCACTGGGATGAAGCACTGTATGAGAAGCATGGCTGCACTGGGATGAAGAACTGTATGAGAAGCATGGCTGCACTGGGATGAAGCACTGTATGAGAAGCATGGCTGCACTGGGATGAAGCACTGTGTGAGAAGCATGGCTGCACCTGGATGAAGCACTGTGTGAGAAGCATGGCTGCACTGGGATGCAGCACTGTGTGAGAAGCATGGCTGCACTGTGATGAAGCACTGTGTGAGAAGCATGGCTGCACTGTGATGAAGCACTGTGTGAGAAGCATGGCAGCACTGGGATGAAGCTCTGTGTGAGAAGCATGGCTGCACTGTGATGAAGCACTGTATGAGAAGCATGGCTGAACCTGGATGAAGCACTGTGTGAGAAGCATGGCTGCACTGGGATGCAGCACTGTGTGAGAAGCATGGCTGCACTGGGATGCAGCACTGTGTGAGAAGCATGGCTGCACTGGAATGAAGCTATGTGAGAAGCATGGCTGCACTGGGATGAAGCTCTGTGTGAGAAGCATGGCTGCACTGGAATGAAGCACTGTGTGAGAAGCATGGCTGCACTGGGATGAAGCTCTGTGTGAGAAGCATGGCTGCACTGGGATGAAGCTCTGTGTGAGAAGCATGGCTGCACTGGGATGCAGCACTGTGTGAGAAGCATGGCTGCACTGGGATGCAGCACTGTGTGAGAAGCATGGCTGCACTGGAATGAAGCTATGTGAGAAGCATGGCTGCACTGGGATGAAGCTCTGTTTGAGAAGCATGGCTGCACTGGGATGCAGCACTGTGTGAGAAGCATGGCTGCACTGGGATGCAGCACTGTGTGAGAAGCATGGCTGCACTGGAATGAAGCACTGTGTGAGAAGCATGGCTGCACTGGGATGAAGCTCTGTGTGAGAAGCATGGCTGCACTGGGATGCAGCACTGTGTGACGCATGGCTGCACTGGGATGAAGCTCTGTGTGAGAAGCATGGCTGCACTGGAATGAAGCACTGTGTGAGAAGCATGGCTGCACTGGGATGCAGCCCTTAGGCAGAAGCAAACTGCTTAGGGTCATAGAAGCAGTGCGGGAGGCAGAGGGAGACCGAACATCAGGTGAAAACAGAAGCTAAGTTTCCAGTTTGCAAGTCTGCTGGAGTCTCGTGCCCTCTTCCGAAGGATGCAGGACACACGTCAGGCCTACGCTGCACACAGGGAAGGAAGGTTTAAACGTAGATGTAGAGGTAGAAACAAACCAGCGAGACTTTGGGAGCAGGAGGTAAAACATTCCGCAGGGTGAGGCATGATTCTGACACCTGTATACCCCAGACATGCACACAGCAGCCTCCAGTGAAGGTGTGTCTCGGGGACAAGGGGCACTGAGATAACCCTCTCAGTGGGAGGGCCTCGAGGCTGCAGCAAAGTGCTCACTTGAAGGAAGGGTGATGCCAGCGTAAAACCACCTGGCAGCCCAGGAGCCAAGCTTGGGCCAGCGGGTCACAAAGCCAATCGCCGCCCATCACCACCCTGTGGAAAGCGTAAACCTACATAACCAGCTCGGGTGGGCCCGGGGGCAGCTGACTCAAGGACCTTCTCTGATGCTAAACCCAGAGCCCCAGATCTAGCCAGGCCCATCATGGCGCGCCAAGAGGCCACGTAATCACGCCGCGTAACATAAGCGAGCGTCGGTGGCCAAGCTCCCATGGGCCACGAAAAGAAAGAGTTTGCCATGAACGAGCAGAAAAGGTGGTGCTATTTAGGCCTTTATTTACAAAGAAAGTTCAATCTTCAATAGAAGAGAAGAAATGACGAAAATAACACATAAGTCCGAGACATATTTACCTAAAGTTACAGAAATGAGGATTTCTACAGAATGACTTAAAGAAAACAGAAATCTCACTTGACTTTAAAACGCTAACTCTGGCTTAAAAGGTGTATTTTGATTAATACACAAAAACTACATCTATAATATAGAGGCGATGGACAGCTCAATGATGACGCCTAGGGTATTTGACGCAAAAACGTTGACGCAGAGATGAGAGCAGTGATAGACGATAGTGCGCAAACTTTTCTAGGGCCTTTTTTTTCTCTGAGATGGCTGAACTATCCATAAACCTTCAAATGAACCTGAATACAACAAAAAGAGAGACTAAGGGGGTTATTCTAACTTTGGAGGAGTGTTAATCTGTCCCAAAAGTGACGGTAAAGTGACGGATATTCCACCAGCCGTATTACGAGTTCCATAGGATATAATGGACTCGTAATACGGCTGGTGGTAAATCCGTCACTTTTGGGACGGATTAACACCTCCTCCAAAGTTAGAATAACCCCCTATATCAAGAAAGCCAACTGACGTTAAAGACATGAATAGGAGAGTGGGAGTCCTGCCTGTACCCCCTGGACCTCACAGTGGAGCCTGGCAGAGGGAAACGCCTGCGGAAGATAAGGGCATCCCCAGTAGGCCTGTGTCAACCACCAATCAGCGTCAGTAAACGCCATCAGCCAAGGCATCATGCACGGAGAATGTGCCCTGTCCACTTTGGTGTTTGATAGACCTGTAGAATTACTTAAGCAAAATTAAGAAGAAACACTTTAAAGGCCTCCAGCGCAACAACATCACAAAAAACTAGCAACAAAGGAAACAATTTAAGATTTGTTTCCTAGGACTATAATAATCAATGACTGATGTTCAGAAACCCGCAGCCAAGTTTAACACTATGTCCAGCAACACAACCTACGCAAGCATCAACGTCATCAATTGGGAGGTAGAGATATTCAGAAAACTAAGAACAGAAACATGTGGCTGGTTTAAAGTAAATGTACACTGAATTACCAAACGAGGTCAAAATAAATGGATTAAACAGTTTTACGGTAATTTGATGGGCAGGACTATTCCATCGAGTAGGCCTATTTGTAGGAGGTTATCTGAGCTCCAGGGGATTTAAAAAATAGATTCTAGCTATGCCATAGTCCAGATGGTTTAAGAAAGCATGGATTAAAAACAAATTATTCCGTATTTTAGTTCTACCTTTAAAAAACACAGATATGGGCGCACCCCTCCCCACACACTCCTGTCCTTTAGATGAGACTGGCTGCGAGGTGCGCGCTGTTCTGGAAACTCGGCAAACCGGCAGAAGCCCAAGAGGGACCTTCATTCGCTTTAACTTAAGACATAAAGCTAGTCATGTCACTGGCAGCTGCCCGCACTTGTCCAAGCGTCAAGCTGTACAGGTACATCGCCACATTCAGCCCCTCACGTCACCCTCACTTCTGACTTGTACAGATACCTGCAGTCCCCCCCCCCAGTCCCTGGTCCTCTTAGGTGCAGGAGTACTATCACCTGCGCCCCTCATGTCACTGACCAGTTTTCTCCTGTAGAGATACACTGATACCTGCAGTTTCTTGTCCCTCATCACCTGTAAGGGGCACCGTCACACCAAGCTCCCCACCTGTACAGGTACACTGTCACCTGTAGCCCCATCACATGCACAGGTGGTGCATCACCTTTATCCTTTCCTCCCCACATGTACAGGTGCACCATCACCTGTATCCCAACGCCCTCCTCACATGTACAGGTGCACCCCCCCCCCCCCCGGCACCTCACCTGTACAGGTGCACCCCCCCCCCCGCACCTCACCTGTACAGGTGCACCACCCCCGGCCCCTCCCCCTCACCTGTACAGTTGCACCGTGTCCTGGAGCCCCTCCTCACCTGTACAGGTGCACCCCCCCCCCCCCCGGCACCTCATCTGTACAGGTGCACCACCCCCCGGCCCCTCACCTGTACAGGTGCACCACCCCCGGCCCCTCCCCCTCACCTGTACAGTTGCACCGTGTCCTGGAGCCCCTCCTCACCTGTACAGGTGCACCCCCCCCCCCCCGGCACCTCATCTGTACAGGTGCACCACCCCCCGGCCCCTCCCCCTCACCTGTACAGGTGCACCACCCCCGGCCCCTCCCCCTCACCTGTACAGTTGCACCGTGTCCTGGAGCCCCTCCTCACCTGTACAGATGCACCCCCCCTCGGCACCTCATCTGTACAGGTGCACCACCCCCGGCCCCTCCCCCTCACCTGTACAGGTGCACCACCCCCGGCCCCTCCCCCTCACCTGTACAGGTGCACCACCCCCGGCCCCTCCCCCTCACCTGTACAGGTGCACCACCCCCCGGCCCCTCACCTGTACAGGTGCACCACCCCCCGGCCCCTCACCTGTACAGGTGCACCACCCCCTCCCCCTCACCTGTACAGGTGCACCACCCCCGGCCCCTCACCTGTACAGGTGCACCACCCGCGGCCCCTCCCCCTCACCTGTACAGGTGCACCACCCCCCGGCCCCTCACCTGTACAGGTGCACCGTCACCTGCGGCTCCTCGCTGTCGCTCCCCTGCAGCCTCTGGTAGCGCACGACCGACCTGGGGCCTTCCATGCCGGGCTCGGCTCGAGCTCGGCTCCGGCTGTCAGCCCTCGCTCTCCGGACCTCACCTGCGACTTCCGCCCGCACCCGCCGCGGCCCCGCCCACCAAGCCGTCTCCAGGGCAACGGGGCCTCGCGCCCTCCGAGCCGCCAGGTGACCAGGCCCCTCGCTCGCGCACTTCACCTGTAACCACGCCCCTCGGGAGCGCATCCTCCTGTAGCCACGCCCCTCGCCGCACACCGACCTGTGACCAGACCCCGCCCTCTGCCGTCAGGTGACCCTGGCACCTCTGATGAGTAACCACCCGCGGGTGGGGGCAGGAAGAGAACAGACACCTCTTCCCACAGCGGACCACCACCGCCCCCCAGGGGGGACCACTGCAATGTTGGGGTGAACGAGCCACAGTGCATCATCAGCCACACACGACCAGGTCGGAACCCCTGGAGTGAGCTGATACCCGCCCCTCAAGTACAGGTACCACCAGCCACACACGACCAGGTCAGAGCTCCCACAGTGACCACAGATACCCGCCCCTCAAGAACAGGTACCACCAGCCACACACGACCAGGTCAGAGCTCCCACAGTGACCACAGATACCGTCCCCTCAAGTACAGGTACCACCAGCCACACACGACCAGGTCAGAGCTCCCACAGTGACCACAGATACCGTCCCCTCAAGTACAGGTACCACCAGCCACACACGACCAGGTCAGAGCTCCCACAGTGACCACAGATACCGTCCCCTCAAGTACAGGTACCACCAGCCACACACGACCAGGTCAGAGCTCCCACAGTGACCACAGATACCCTCCCCTCAAGAACGGATACAATAACAGGTACCACCAGCCACACACGACCAGGTCAGAGCTCCCACAGTGACCACAGATACCCTCCCCTCAAGAACGGATACAATAACAGGTACCACCAGCCACACATGACCAGGTCAGAGCTCCCACAGTGACCACAGATACCGTCCCCTCAAGAACAGGTACCACCAGCCACACATGACCAGGTCAGAGCTCCCACAGTGACCACAGATACCCTCCCCTCAAGAACGGATACAATAACAGGTACCACCAGCCACACATGATCAGGTCAGAGCTCCCACAGTGACCACAGATACCCGCCCCTCAAGAACGGATACAATAACAGGTACCACCAGCCACACACGACCAGGTCAGAGCTCCCACAGTGACCACAGATACCCTCCCCTCAAGTACAGGTACCACCAGCCACACACGACCAGGTCAGAGCTCCCACAGTGACCACAGATACCCTCCCCTCAAGAACGGATACAATAACAGGTACCACCAGCCACACACGATCAGGTCAGAGCTCCTGCAGTGAGCGGATACCCGCCCCTCAAGTACAGGTACCACCAGCCACACACGACCAGGTCAGAGCTCCCACAGTGACCACAGATACCGTCCCCTCAAGTACAGGTACCACCAGCCACACACGACCAGGTCAGAGCTCCCACAGTGACCACAGATACCCTCCCCTCAAGAACGGATACAATAACAGGTACCACCAGCCACACACGACCAGGTCAGAGCTCCCACAGTGACCACAGATACCCTCCCCTCAAGAACGGATACAATAACAGGTACCACCAGCCACACATGACCAGGTCAGAGCTCCCACAGTGACCACAGATACCGTCCCCTCAAGAACAGGTACCACCAGCCACACATGACCAGGTCAGAGCTCCCACAGTGACCACAGATACCCTCCCCTCAAGAACGGATACAATAACAGGTACCACCAGCCACACATGATCAGGTCAGAGCTCCCACAGTGACCACAGATACCCGCCCCTCAAGAACGGATACAATAACAGGTACCACCAGCCACACACGACCAGGTCAGAGCTCCCACAGTGACCACAGATACCCGCCCCTCAAGAACGGATACAATAACAGGTACCACCAGCCACACACGACCAGGTCAGAGCTCCCACAGTGAGTGGAGACTCGCTCCCCAAGAACAGGTACCACCAGCCACACATGATCAGGTCAGAGCTCCCGCAGTGACCACAGATACCCGCTCCTCAAGAACAGGTACCACCAGCCACACACGACCAGGTCAGAGCTCCGGGAGTGAGCGGATACCCGCCCCTCAAGAACAGGTACCACCAGCCACACATGATCAGGCCAGAGCTCCTGCAGTGAGCGGATACCCGCCCCTCAAGAACAGGAACCACCAGCCACACACAATCAGGTCAGAGCTCCTGCAGTGACCACAGACACCCGCCCCTGAAGAACAGGTACCACCAGCCACACATGATCAGGTCAGAGCTCCTGCAGTGACCACAGATACCCGCCCCTCAAGAACAGGTACCACCAGCCACACACAATCAGGCCAGAGCTCCTGCAGTGAGCGGATACCCGCCCCTCAAGAACAGGTACCACCAGCCACACATGATCAAGTCAGAGCTCCTGCAGTGACCACAGATACCCGCCCCTCAAGAACAGGTACCATCAGCCACACACAATCAGGTCAGAGCTTCCACAGTGACCACAGATACCCGCCCCTCAAGAACAGGTACCATCAGCCACACACAATCAGGCCAGAGCTCCCACAGTGAGCGGAGACTCGCTCCCCAAGAACAGGTACCATCAGCTACACATGATCAGGTCAGAGCTCCCAGTGCCCACAGATACCCGCTCCTCAAGAACAGGTACCACCAGCCACACATGATCAGGTCAGAGCTCCCACAGTGACCACAGACACCCACTCCTCAAGAACAGGTACCACCAGCCACACACAATCAGGCCAGAGCTCCCACAGTGAGCGGAGACTCGCTCCCCAAGAACAGGTACCATCAGCTACACATGATCAGGTCAGAGCTCCCAGTGCCCACAGATACCCGCTCCTCAAGAACAGGTACCACCAGCCACACATGATCAGGTCAGAGCTCCCACAGTGACCACAGACACCCGCCCCTCAAGAACAGGTACCACCAGCAACACATGATCAGGTCAGAACCCCCTCAGTGAGCGGATACCCGCCCCTCAAGAACAGGTGCCACCAGCCACACATGATCAGGTCAGAGCTCCCACAGATACCCACTCCTCAACAACAGGTACCACCAGCCACACATGACCAGGTCAGAGCTCCCACAGTGACCACAGATACCCTCCCCTCAAGAACGGATACAATAACAGGTACCACCAGCCACACATGATCAGGTCAGAGCTCCCACAGTGACCACAGATACCCGCCCCTCAAGAACGGATACAATAACAGGTACCACCAGCCACACACGACCAGGTCAGAGCTCCCACAGTGACCACAGATACCCGCCCCTCAAGAACGGATACAATAACAGGTACCACCAGCCACACACGACCAGGTCAGAGCTCCCACAGTGAGTGGAGACTCGCTCCCCAAGAACAGGTACCACCAGCCACACATGATCAGGTCAGAGCTCCCGCAGTGACCACAGATACCCGCTCCTCAAGAACAGGTACCACCAGCCACACACGACCAGGTCAGAGCTCCGGGAGTGAGCGGATACCCGCCCCTCAAGAACAGGTACCACCAGCCACACATGATCAGGCCAGAGCTCCTGCAGTGAGCGGATACCCGCCCCTCAAGAACAGGAACCACCAGCCACACACAATCAGGTCAGAGCTCCTGCAGTGACCACAGACACCCGCCCCTGAAGAACAGGTACCACCAGCCACACATGATCAGGTCAGAGCTCCTGCAGTGACCACAGATACCCGCCCCTCAAGAACAGGTACCACCAGCCACACACAATCAGGCCAGAGCTCCTGCAGTGAGCGGATACCCGCCCCTCAAGAACAGGTACCACCAGCCACACATGATCAAGTCAGAGCTCCTGCAGTGACCACAGATACCCGCCCCTCAAGAACAGGTACCATCAGCCACACACAATCAGGTCAGAGCTTCCACAGTGACCACAGATACCCGCCCCTCAAGAACAGGTACCATCAGCCACACACAATCAGGCCAGAGCTCCCACAGTGAGCGGAGACTCGCTCCCCAAGAACAGGTACCATCAGCTACACATGATCAGGTCAGAGCTCCCAGTGCCCACAGATACCCGCTCCTCAAGAACAGGTACCACCAGCCACACATGATCAGGTCAGAGCTCCCACAGTGACCACAGACACCCACTCCTCAAGAACAGGTACCACCAGCCACACACAATCAGGCCAGAGCTCCCACAGTGAGCGGAGACTCGCTCCCCAAGAACAGGTACCATCAGCTACACATGATCAGGTCAGAGCTCCCAGTGCCCACAGATACCCGCTCCTCAAGAACAGGTACCACCAGCCACACATGATCAGGTCAGAGCTCCCACAGTGACCACAGACACCCGCCCCTCAAGAACAGGTACCACCAGCAACATATGATCAGGTCAGAACCCCCTCAGTGAGCGGATACCCGCCCCTCAAGAACAGGTGCCACCAGCCACACATGATCAGGTCAGAGCTCCCACAGATACCCACTCCTCAACAACAGGTACCACCAGCCACACATGATCAGGTCAGAGCTCCCACAGTGAGCGGAGACTCGCTCCCCAAGAACAGGTACCATCAGCCACACATGATCAGGTCAGAGCTCCCACAGTGACCACAGATACCCGCTCCTCAAGTCCAGGTACCACCAGCCACACATGATCAGGTCAGAGATCCTACAGTGACCACAGATACCCACTCCTCAAGAACAGGTACCACCAGCCACACTTGATCAGGTCAGAAACCCCGGAGTGACCACAGATACCCGCTCCTCAAGAATAGGTACAAGAACAGGTACCACCAGCCACACACGACCAGCTCAGAACCCACGGAGTGACCACAGATACACGCCCCTCAAGAACAGGTACCATCAGCCACACACGACCAGGTCAGAAACCTCCCGGAGTGAGCGGATACCCGCCCCTCAAGAACAGGTACCACCAGCCACACATGATCAGGTCAGAGCTCTAGCAAGGGGCCACAGATACCCTCCCCTCAAGTACAGGTACCACCAGCCACACACGACCAGGTCAGAGCTCCCACAGTGACCACAGATACCCTCCCCTCAAGAACGGATACAATAACAGGTACCACCAGCCACACACGATCAGGTCAGAGCTCCTGCAGTGAGCGGATACCCGCCCCTCAAGTACAGGTACCACCAGCCACACACGACCAGGTCAGAGCTCCCACAGTGACCACAGATACCGTCCCCTCAAGTACAGGTACCACCAGCCACACACGACCAGGTCAGAGCTCCCACAGTGACCACAGATACCCTCCCCTCAAGAACGGATACAATAACAGGTACCACCAGCCACACACGACCAGGTCAGAGCTCCCACAGTGACCACAGATACCCTCCCCTCAAGAACGGATACAATAACAGGTACCACCAGCCACACATGACCAGGTCAGAGCTCCCACAGTGACCACAGATACCGTCCCCTCAAGAACAGGTACCACCAGCCACACATGACCAGGTCAGAGCTCCCACAGTGACCACAGATACCCTCCCCTCAAGAACGGATACAATAACAGGTACCACCAGCCACACATGATCAGGTCAGAGCTCCCACAGTGACCACAGATACCCGCCCCTCAAGAACGGATACAATAACAGGTACCACCAGCCACACACGACCAGGTCAGAGCTCCCACAGTGACCACAGATACCCGCCCCTCAAGAACGGATACAATAACAGGTACCACCAGCCACACACGACCAGGTCAGAGCTCCCACAGTGAGTGGAGACTCGCTCCCCAAGAACAGGTACCACCAGCCACACATGATCAGGTCAGAGCTCCCGCAGTGACCACAGATACCCGCTCCTCAAGAACAGGTACCACCAGCCACACACGACCAGGTCAGAGCTCCGGGAGTGAGCGGATACCCGCCCCTTAAGAACAGGTACCACCAGCCACACATGATCAGGCCAGAGCTCCTGCAGTGAGCGGATACCCGCCCCTCAAGAACAGGAACCACCAGCCACACACAATCAGGTCAGAGCTCCTGCAGTGACCACAGACACCCGCCCCTGAAGAACAGGTACCACCAGCCACACATGATCAGGTCAGAGCTCCTGCAGTGACCACAGATACCCGCCCCTCAAGAACAGGTACCACCAGCCACACACAATCAGGCCAGAGCTCCTGCAGTGAGCGGATACCCGCCCCTCAAGAACAGGTACCACCAGCCACACATGATCAAGTCAGAGCTCCTGCAGTGACCACAGATACCCGCCCCTCAAGAACAGGTACCATCAGCCACACACAATCAGGTCAGAGCTTCCACAGTGACCACAGATACCCGCCCCTCAAGAACAGGTACCATCAGCCACACACAATCAGGCCAGAGCTCCCACAGTGAGCGGAGACTCGCTCCCCAAGAACAGGTACCATCAGCTACACATGATCAGGTCAGAGCTCCCAGTGCCCACAGATACCCGCTCCTCAAGAACAGGTACCACCAGCCACACATGATCAGGTCAGAGCTCCCACAGTGACCACAGACACCCACTCCTCAAGAACAGGTACCACCAGCCACAAACAATCAGGCCAGAGCTCCCACAGTGAGCGGAGACTCGCTCCCCAAGAACAGGTACCATCAGCTACACATGATCAGGTCAGAGCTCCCAGTGCCCACAGATACCCGCTCCTCAAGAACAGGTACCACCAGCCACACATGATCAGGTCAGAGCTCCCACAGTGACCACAGACACCCGCCCCTCAAGAACAGGTACCACCAGCAACACATGATCAGGTCAGAACCCCCTCAGTGAGCGGATACCCGCCCCTCAAGAACAGGTGCCACCAGCCACACATGATCAGGTCAGAGCTCCCACAGATACCCACTCCTCAACAACAGGTACCACCAGCCACACATGATCAGGTCAGAGCTCCCACAGTGAGCGGAGACTCGCTCCCCAAGAACAGGTACCATCAGCCACACATGATCAGGTCAGAGCTCCCACAGTGACCACAGATACCCGCTCCTCAAGTCCAGGTACCACCAGCCACACATGATCAGGTCAGAGATCCTACAGTGACCACAGATACCCACTCCTCAAGAACAGGTACCACCAGCCACACTTGATCAGGTCAGAAACCCCGGAGTGACCACAGATACCCGCTCCTCAAGAATAGGTACAAGAACAGGTACCACCAGCCACACACGACCAGCTCAGAACCCACGGAGTGACCACAGATACACGCCCCTCAAGAACAGGTACCATCAGCCACACACGACCAGGTCAGAAACCTCCCGGAGTGAGCGGATACCCGCCCCTCAAGAACAGGTACCACCAGCCACACATGATCAGGTCAGAGCTCTAGCAAGGGGCCACAGATACCCGCTCCTCAAGAACAGGTACCATCAGCCACACACGACCAGGCCAGAGCTCCCACAGTGACCACAGATACCCGCCCCTCAAGAACAGGTACCACCAGCCACACATGATCAGGTCAGAGCTTCCACAGTGACCACAGATACCCGCCCCTCAAGAACAGGTACCACCAGCCACACATGATCAGGTCAGAGCTTCCAGAATGACCACAGATACCCGCCCCTTAAGAACAGGTACCATCAGCCACACACGATCAGGTCAGAGCTTCCACAGTGACCACAGATACCCGCTCCTCAAGAACAGGAACCACCAGCCACACACGATCAGGTCAGAGCTCCTGCAGTGAGCGGATACCCGCCCCTCAAGAACAGGTACCACCAGCCACACATGATCAGGTCAGAGCTCCCACAGTGACCACAGATACCCGCTCCTCAAGTACAGGTACCACCAGCCACACATGATCAGGTCAGAGCTTCCACAGTGACCACAGATACCCGCCCCTCAAGAACAGGTACCATCAGCCACACACAATCAGGTCAGAGCTTCCACAGTGACCACAGATACCCGCTCCTCAAGAACAGGTACCACCAGCCACACACAATCAGGTTAGAGCTCCCGCAGTGAGCGGATACCCGCCCCTCAAGAACAGGTACCATCAGCCACACATGATCAGGCCAGAGCTTCCACAGTGACCACAGATAGCCGCTCCTCAAGAACAGGTACCATCAGCCACACACGATCAGGTCAGAGCTCCCACAGGGAGCGGATACCCACTCCTCAAGAGCAGGTACCATCAGCCACACACGATCAGGCCAGAGCTCCTGCAGTGACCACATATACCCACTCCTCAAGCACAGGTACCACCAGCCACAAATGCTCAGGCCAGTGCTCCCGCAGTGACCACAGATACCCGCTCCTCAAGAACAGGTACCACCAGCCACACATGATCATGCCAGAGCTCCTGCAGTGACCACAGATACCCGCTCCTCAAGAACAGGTACCACCAGCCACACACGATCAGGTCAGAGCTCCCACAGTGACCACAGATACCCGCCCCTCAAGAACAGGTACCATCAGCGACACACGACCAGGCCAGAACCCCCTGAGTGAGCGGATACCCGCTCCTCAAGCACAGGTACCACCAGCCACATACGATCAGGCCAGTGCTCCCGCAGTGACCACAGATACCCGCTCCTCAAGAACAGGTACCACCAGCCACACATGATCATGCCAGAGCTCCTGCAGTGACCACAGATACCCGCTCCTCAAGAACAGGTACCACCAGCCACACACGATCAGGTCAGAGCTCCCACAGATACCCGTCCCTCAAGAACAGGTACCATCAGCCACACACGACCATGCCAGAACCCCCTGAGTGAGCGGATACCCGCTCCTCAAGAACAGGTACCACCAGCCACATACGATCAGGTCAGAGCTCCCACAGTGACCACAGATACCCACCCCCAAGAACAGGTACCATCAGCCACACATGACCAGGCCAGAGATCCTGCAGTGATCACAGATATCCCACCCCTCAAGAACAGGTACCATCAGCCACACACGACCAGACCAGAACCCCCTCAGTGAATGGATACCAGCTCCTCAGGAATATGTACCATCAGCCACACATTATCGGGCCAGAGGCCCCTCAGTGAGCGGATACCCGCTCCTCAAGGACAGGTACCACCAGCCACACATGATCAGACCAGAGCTCCCGCAGTGACCACAGATACCCGCTCCTCAAGTACAGGTACCACCAGCCACACACGATCAGGTCAGAGCTCCCACAGTGACCACAGATACCCGCCCCTCTAGAACAGGTACCATCAGCCACACATGACCAGGCCAGAGATCCCGCAGTGATCACAGATACCCCGCCCCTCAAGAACAGGTACCATCAGAAATACACGACCAGACCAGAACCCCCTCAGGGAGCGGATAACAGCTCTTCAAGAATATGTACCATCAGCCACACATGATCAGGCCAGAGGCCCCTCAGTGAGCGGATACCCACTCCTCAAGAACAGGTACCACCAGCCACACATGATCAGGTCAGAGCTCCCACAGTGAGCGGATACCCGCTCCTCAAGAACAGGTACTATCAGCCACACATGATCAGGTCAGAGCTCCCACAGTGACCACAGATACCCGCTCCTCAAGTACAGGTACCACCAGCCACACATGATCAGGTCAGAGCTCCCACAGTGCCCACAGATACCCGCTCCTCAAGAACAGGTACCATCAGCCACACATGACCAGGTCAGAGCTCCGGCAGTGATCACAGATACCCTCTCCTCAAGAACAGGTACCACCAGTCACACACGACCAGGTCAGAACCCCCGGAGTGAGCGGATACCCGCCCCTCAAGAACAGGTACCACCAGCCACACATGATCAGGTCAGATCTCCCACAGTGAACGGATACCCGCTCCTCAAGACAGATACCATCAGCCACACATGATCAGGTCAGAGCTCTCACAGTGAACGGATACCCGCTCCTCAAGGACAGGTACCATCAGCCACACACGACCAGGCCAGAGCTCCCACAGTGACCACAGATACCTGCCCCTCTAGAACAGGTACCACCAGCCACACATGATCAGGTCAGAGCTCCCACAGTGACCACAGATACCCGCTCCTCAAGAACAGGTACCATCAGACACACACGACCAGGCCAGAGGTCCCAGATTAGCAGATGCCCGCTGTGAGAAAGTAGCCTCTTTCTAGCCTTGTTACCCCCACTTTTGGCCTGTTTGTGAGTGTATGTCAGGGTGTTTTCACTGTCTCACTGGGATCCTGCTAGCCAGGGCCCAGTGCTCATAGTGAGGACACTATGGTGGTCATTCTGACCTCGGCGGTAAAAGGCGCCTACCGCCGGTCAGAAATCCTCCATAATCCCGCCGCGGTCGCGGAAACCCGCCACGGTCATTCTGACCCGCAGAAGGCAAACCTCCGAAAATCCGACCGCCGCAACAGACCGCCAGACCAGCGGTCGGCGGAAAAGTGGAGGTGACAAAACCTCCACCGTCACGCCAACAGAAATACGCCCATGCCATTACGACCCACGAATCCACGCGGCGGTCATTCAAACGCGGTATTCCATTGGCGGGACACACCGCCGCGGTCAGAATACACACAAACGAACAAAACTCAGCCACATTGGACGATTTGAATCCCACACACCTGATACACATACACACACCACTCCCACACACACAATACAATATAAAACACCCACCCACATCACCCACAAACCCCTACGCTAAAAAATTCGTAAAGAAGGCAAGAGCGAGACACCAGCATCCAGAAAATAACAGCCACAGCCACTCAACACCATCACCCACACACTATCCACACACAAAACAACACACACCACCACACTCAACTCACTTAAATACACATACTCCACCCCACACATCATACACACCACCCCATGGCACCCCAAAGACAACCCCGCTTCACAGACGAAGAACTCAGGGTCATGGTGGAGGAAATCGTTCGGGTAGAGCCCCAGCTGTTCGGCACACAGATACAATACACCAGCATTGCCCGGAGGACGGAGCTATGGCAGAGGATTGTCGACAGGGTGAACGCAGTGGGACAGCACCCCAGAAATCGGGAAGACATCAGGAAGCGATGGAACGACCTACGGGGGAAGGTGCGTTCCATGGTATCCAGGCACAACATCGCCGTGCAGAAGACTGGCGGAGGACCCCCACCTCAACCCCCACAATTCACATCATGGGAGGAGGAAGTCTTGAACATCCTGCATCCTGACGGCCTCGCAGGAGTCGGCGGAGGAATGGATACTGGTAAGTTGAAGCTTCAATACTGCTTCCCCCCCCACCTGCATGCCAAATCATACCCCAACCCTCACCCCCATCCTCGAACCCCACCCTCACCCCCACCCCCATCCTCACCCCCACCCTCACCCCCACCACCATCCTCACCCCCACCACCATCCTCACCCCCACCCCCAGCACACCTATTCCCCGCCAATGTCTCACCATCACAACCCACACATCCCAAAACCTAGGCCTGCATGCGTCCACTAAGCATGGACACCCATCACCAAAGCATGCCCAATGCATATACACATCCCCCCCACAAGCCACCCTCACCAAAGCCCCCACACACGAATGCCAGCACTTGGGGACACGAGAACCCATAGATACACCCATATGCCACTCATTGAAACTATAACCATACCTCTATACCCCTGCAGGACCCGACCGTCAACACACCGCGGCGGAGGGGCCAGAATTCTCCACACCCCCCACCCAAGAGGCCGTCAGCGATGACAGCAGCTCTGTCGACCTGGACACCGATGACCAGCCCGGACCATCGGGGACCTCTGGACAGTCGGTTCCCCTCACACAGGCCCAGGCCACTACAGACCCTAACCCCTCTGGGAACACCAGCACAGCTCCCACCCAGCGGGCCCATGCCTCTGTCTCCAGGGCGCGTCAATCTGCGGTGTGTCTACCACTACAGGGCACCCAGGATAACCCACCACCCCAACAACAACAGGGACCTGGGGGCAGTGGTAGTGGGCACACCGGCCAGGGGGCAGAGGCCCAGGGAAACAGGGGAACTCGGAGGGCAGCTGTGCGACAGGGGGGGGAGGAGAGGCCCAGGGAACCCACTCTCCACGAGGTCCTCACCACCATCATGGGAGCATACAACCGCTCCCAGGAGACGATGGCGACGGTACTGGCCCGGTTCCAGGAGATCCAGGCACTGCAGGAGGAACACTATCGGGGGTACAGGGAGGACATCAGAGCCATCAACACCACCCTGGTTACCATGGTAGGGCTGCTGCAGGACCTCGTCAACACCAGGGCGGACACTGAACAACAACCAAGGGCCCCTGACACTAGCCTGGACCAAGAACAGCCAACCACCTCCGCCAGCGCTAGTGGACAGGAGGCCCCCGCACAGCAGCAGCCCACCAGACCCCCACCTCCTGCAGGAGAAGAACCACCCCGCAAGAGGGCCCTGAGATCTCGCAAGAAGACAGAGTAGGATGTCAAGACCCCCGCCAGCAATGGATACCACCTGATGTCATCCCACTGTCCCACATTGTCACCCTGTCCATCCTTGAACTGCCCATGCTCCATCTCTCCACAGGCCTCTGGACAATGCACCTGTGTGACTGTTACTCTGGACTCTGCCATGGACATTCCTTCACCATAGCCCCCACCCACTTGAAACCACCCATCCCATTTTGAGCACTTAAATAAACACCTATTTTGCACCAAAATATCTGGAGTCTGGCTGTGATTTCAATATATTGTAATTGACATGACAGTGCAAATAAGTCCTTGTACATGGTGAAGTCAACAAACAGCTGCCACAAAGCTGTAGTCCATGGGGAAACGAAGCACAGGACTCGTAGTGGGGACCCCAGATCTGAAATAGGGAGGGAAAAGCCAAAACTCAGTCATCATACACTGGGGCAAATAGACAGGCAGCAGAGATGCAGGAGAGTAGTTAAGATTTACTAAATTATATTTGAAATGTTACCTGTGTCCTATTGGAAGTACTGTTCAATGATTCTGTCCCTGTTGTCTGTTTCAGCCCCGTCGTCTTCCTCCTCGTCACTCTCCTCAGGTTCCACCGCTGCCACAACACCACCGTCTCGACCATCCTCCTGCAGGAAAGGCACCTGGCGGCGCAAAGCCAGGTTGTGAAGCATGCAGCAGGCCACGATGATGTGACACACCTTCTTAGGTGAGTACATTAGGGATCCACCTGTCATATGCAGGCACCTAAACCTGGCCTTTAGGAGGCCAAAGGTGCGTTCGATCACCCTCCTAGTACGCCCATGGGCCTCATTGTACCGTTCCTCTGCCCTGGTCCGGGGATTCCTTACTGGGGTCAGTAGCCACGACAGGTTGGGGTACCCAGAGTCCCCCACTAGCCATACACGGTGTCTCTGTAGCTGTTCCATCACGTAAGGGATGCTGCTATTCCTGAGGATGTAGGCGTCATGCACTGACCCTGGGAATTTGGCATTTACATGCGAGATGTACTGGTCAGCCAAACACACCACCTGGATGTTCATTGAATGGTAATTTTTTCTGTTCCTGTACACCTGCTCCCTGTCTCTTGGGGGAACCAAAGCCACATGGGTCCCATCAATGGCACCAATTACGTTGGGAATATGTCCAAGGGCGTAGAAATCACCCTTCACTGTAGCCAATTCGCCCACCTCAGGGAAAATGATGTAGCTCCTCACGGATTTCATCAGGGCAGACAACACTCTGGATAACACCTTCGAAAACATGGGCTGAGACATCCCAGAAGCAATTCCCACGGTTGTCTGAAATGACCCACTTGCCAAGAAGTGGAGTACTGACAGGACCTGCACCAGAGGGGGAATCCCTGTGGGTTGGCGGATGGGGGACATCAGGTCGGGCTCCAGCTGGGCACACAGTTCATGGATAGTGGCACGGTTAAGACGGTAGGTCAGGATAATGTGGCGTTCTTCCATTGTCGACAGGTCCACCAGCGGTCGGTACACGGGAGGATTCATCCGTCTCCTCGCCCAACCCAGCGGACGGTGCCTAGGAAGGACAACATGGAGCACACAGTCAAGCAACCCACAGGTACGTACTCACAGCTAGCACAGTAAACGATTCTCTATGCAGTGAATGGCGTGTCTGAGTGGCTATGCAAGGCCTAGGCCTGTGTGACGCAGTTGAAATTGAGCCATGTGGGCCCTGGAAATGGCGGCTGCCTGACCTGTGAAGTGTGACAATGGGATGTGAGGTCAATGCGCTGGCGTGGCACACCGCGGCGGGCGGCGGGCGAAGACCGCGGCGCCAAGCCGCATTGGTTAACATTGAAGCCTATGGGTTTCAGGAGCCAATGGCGAAGGGCGCCGGCGGTGGCGGGACGCCCCTGCCGCGGTACGCACCGCCGCGGACGTGACCGTCATTTTCTATCTACTTATCCACTTGCGACTTGAACTTTCACAGGAGAGGACCTATACTGCAAGTGTTGCTGTGACCTCGGTCTGGAAGGGACAATGGCTGCTGCACCTGGGGAAAGGGCCCCTGCCTTCACTGGAGAGGAGTTGGAGAAACTTGTGGATGGGGTCCTCCCCCAGTATGCGCTACTCTACGGTCCTCCAGACCAACAAGTGAGTTTAATTCTATCTGGATTTGGGGCCGCTGGCTTGGGGGCCTGGCGGGGGGCCTGGCGGGGATGGGGGGCATGTTGGGCCTGGCGGGGGGCATGGCGGGGGGCCTGGCGGGGATGGGGGGCATGTTGGGCCTGGCGGGGGGCCTGGCGGGGGGCCTGGCGGGGATGGGGGGCATGTTGGGCCTGGCGGGGGGCCTGGCGGGGGGCCTGGCGGGGATGGGGGGCATGTTGGGCCTGGCGGGGGGCCTGGCGGGGGGCCTGGCGGGGATGGGGGGCATGTTGGGCCTGGCGGGGGGCCTGGCGGGGGGCCTGGCGGGGGCATGTTGGGCCTGGCGGGGGGCCTGGCGGGGGGCCTGGTGGGGATGGGGGGCATGTTGGGCCTGGCGGGGGGCCTGGCGGGGGGCCTGGCGGGGATGGGGGGCATGTTGGGCCTGGCGGGGGGCATGGCGGGGGGCCTGGCGGGGATGGGGGGCATGTTGGGCCACTGGCAAGGAAAATGCTGACAAACTTGAACGTGGTATTTCTCCCTCCCTGTACGTGTCACATAGGTCCGCGCCCATGAGAAGATCGGGATTTGGCGTGCCATCGCCAAGGAAGTCCGGACCCTGGGGGTCCACCATCGACGGGGCACCCACTGCCGCAAGAGGTGGGAGGACATCCGCCGCGGGACCAAGAAGACCGCCGAGTCTCTGCTGGGGATGGCCTCCCAACGTAGGCGGGGTGCCTGCCGTCAACTGAGCCCCCTGATGTTCCGGATCCTGGCGGTGGCCTACCCTGATTTGGATGGGCGCGTGAGGGCAGCACAGCAGACACAAGGGGGTGAGTACAAGCATTATCTACTCTGTTGTCGCGCAGTGGAGGTGTCTGGGTGGGGGAGGAGGGCTGGGGGTCCCCCTAGGCCAGGGCGATATCTGTAGGCTGGGCACCCCCGTAAGCCCCTGTGTCCCCAGCCACCACCCTCAGTAGTTTGTCAGTACAGCCATCCCTGGGCCGTGTCATCCATGGGTGCAGTTGTCAACTCTAGGCGTGTAGGGCATGTTCCACGGAATGCGTAGCGGACCCCAAGTGCGCAACTTAGTGCAGGGGGCATCTGTGTCTGTCATGTCCGCTAACTGTACCGGAGATCCATGTAATCAATATCCCTTTATTTCTCTCTCCCCCCCCCTTTTTGTTTGTCTTTCTGTGCTTGTGTGCATCAGCATCATCAGGCGGAGGAGAAGTGGCATCGGGGCAGGAGGGAGCTGCATCTCACATGGCCCAGGAGGGCCATGCCACAGAGTCAGACTGGACCAGTGAGACGGAGGGCGAGGGGAGCTCCACGACGGGGACGACTGGACCCTGCAGCGACACGGACACGTCCTCGGAAGGGGGCTCCCTTGCGGGGGTGGCACCATCCGTGCCCCCCGCCATTACAGGTACAGCCGCCACCCAGCGCACCATCACCGCCCTCCCAGCAGCCCCTCAGCGTTCGCCCCGTGCCCGCTCTGCCAGGAAGCCGGGCATCTCCTTCGCCCCAGGCACCTCAGGCCCTGCCCCTGTTACCCCCGCTGCCCTCAGTGAGGAGGTCATTGACCTCCTCCGAACGCTCATTGTTGGGCAGACTACCCTTTTGAATGCCATCCAGGGGGTGGAGAGGGAGGTTCATCGCAGCAATGCGTACCTGGAGGGCATTCATTCGGGTCAGGCTGCCCATCAGCGATCGTTCCAGGCTCTGGCCTCAGCACTGACGGCAGCCATTGTCCCTGTCTCCTGCCTGCCTCTACTAACTCCCTCCTCCCAGTCTCCTGTTCCTCTGCCTGTCCCACCCACACCATCAGACCAGCCTGCACACACCTCAACACCCAAGAGAAGCTCATCCAAACATAAGCACCACAGATCACGCAGACATTCACACACGCAACATTCCGATGCAGACATGCCAACAGTCACTACCACCTCTGTGACCCCCACCTCCTCGTCTCCCTCCTCCCTCCCTGTGACGTCTACACTCACACCTCCATTCACCTCACCATCAGCCAGTGTTTCCATCACCAGCACACCCTCCACTCCAGTCCGCACACGTGCAGTCACCACCCCCACTGCCATTTACACGTCCCCTGTGTCCTCTCCCACTGTGTCTGTCACCCCCTCTTCCACACCACACAAACGCAGCCACCCACCCACCCAACAGCCATCCACCTCACGACAGCCTATCCCTCCTGCACCTGCACCCAAAGACAGCAAACGTGACTCACCTACAACCACATCCTCTCCCTCCACTCCCATTCCCACTGTACCTCCCACTCTCCATTGTCCCAAGAAGCTCTTCCTCGCCACTACTAACTTCTTTCCTGACCCTGAGCCCCCCCCTCCTTCTCGTCGGGGTAAGAAGAGCACCTCAGCCACCACCAGCCCTGCAGCCCCCTTGACAAGGGTGCAGGGGTATTGGAGCCCGCCAGCCCGCATGTCTGGATCTTCGCCCAGCAGCAAGGGGACAGCCAGCCCACCCCCTGGGAAGAGGAGCAGAAGGCGGAAGGGGCGCCGCAGGAGCCCGCCTTCTACATCCCCCCCGGACACCACCCAGAGACAGTCACCAGCCACAGCTCCAAAGGGAGGAAAGGGCCACAGGCCCACGACTAAGGAGGGCAAGGGCAGCAAGTCGGAGAGGTCAGGCAGCAGGCCTGCTGCCCAGGAGGAGCCCACAACCCCCATAGCCGCTGCCCCGGGAGGAACCGGCACTGCTGCCCCGGGAGAGCCCACCACCCCCATAGCCGCTGCCCAGGGAGGACCCAGCCCAGCTGGCCAGGAGGGCCCCACCACCCACAGCCCAGGTGGGCATTGAAGGAGCACCATCCCCGCTGCCCAGGAGGGCACCACCAGGCAATGAACAGTTGGCCATAGACCGGCCGCCGTCTCCAGAACCGCTGAACTGGGCCCCGCCGTCTCAAGCACCGCTCCGCTGGGCCCCGCCGTCTCAAGAACCGCTGAACTGGGCCCTTCAAGGCAAGGAGCGCTGAACTGGGCCCCGCCGTCTCAAGCACCGCTCCGCTGGGCCCCGCCGTCTCAAGAACCGCTGAACTGGGCCCTTCAAGGCAAGGAGCGCTGAACTGGGCCCCGCCGTCTCAAGAACCGCTGAACTGGGCCCTTCAAGGCAAGGAGCGCTGAACTGGGCCCCGCCGTCTCAAGCACCGCTCCGCTGGGCCCCGCCGTCTCAAGAACCGCTGAACTGGGCCCTTCAAGGCAAGGAGCGCTGAACTGGGCCCCGCCGTCTCAAGCACCGCTCCGCTGGGCCCCGCCGTCTCAAGAACCGCTGAACTGGGCCCTTCAAGGCAAGGAGCGCTGAACTGGGCCCCGCCGTCTCAAGCACCGCTCCGCTGGGCCCCGCCGTCTCAAGAACCGCTGAACTGGGCCCTTCAAGGCAAGAACCGTTGGCCCTTTGGCAGACGTGGCAGGGCAGGATCTATCTCGGGCAGGGCTGCAGGATGTCCTCTGGCCAACTTGCCTCCTCCAGTGGCAGTGGGGTCTGTTATGGACTGTATGGACTGTGGCTTTGCTCTCCCCAGGATGGCCCAGTGGGCAGGCCACCCACTGTATGGACTGTATGGACTGTGGCTTTGCTCTCCCCAGGATGGCCCAGTGGGCAGGCCACCCACTGTATGGACTGTATGGACTGTGGCTTTGCTCTCCCCAGGATGGCCCAGTGGGCAGGCCACCCACTGTATGGACTGTATGGACTGTGGCTTTGCTCTCCCCAGGATGGCCCAGTGGGCAGGCCACCCACTGTATGGACTGTATGGACTGTGGCTTTGCTCTCCCCAGGATGGCCCAGTGGGCAGGCCACCCACTGTATGGACTGTATGGACTGTGGCTTTGCTCTCCCCAGGATGGCCCAGTGGGCAGGCCACCCACTGTATGGACTGTTTGGACTGTGGCTTTGCTCTCCCCAGGATGGCCCAGTGGGCAGGCCACCCACTGTATGGACTGTATGGACTGTGGCTTTGCTCTCCCCAGGATGGCCCAGTGGGCAGGCCACCCACTGTATGGACTGTTTGGACTGTGGCTTTGCTCTCCCCAGGATGGCCCAGTGGTCATGGAGTCCCCTCGTGGATCTGGCGTCGTGTACTCAAGTGGCTGAGGTGCCCCCCCTTCCCTTCCCCCTGAGGTGCCTGTCCTATTTTCTTTCTGATGCCCCTGCAGTGTTCTCTCCGTGGAGTTCTTGTCGTGGGACTGGGCCTTGCCCCTTTGCACAGGACCCCTGTGATCCACGGACAGTGGTTGGACTACATTTAGTAGCTGTATATATTTTGTACATAGTTTATTTATTTATTGGGATTACTGGTGTCCATATTTCAATATATCTGCCCGTTTATGATCTCGTCTTTTGGTCTTTGCATTATTTCGGTGGGGGGTGGTTTGTGGGTTGTGACAGTGATCTGTGGGAATGCATTGATGTGTGTGTTGTAGTGGGTGTTGGTGGGTGGGTGTGTGCCGGTAATCTTTTCCCTCCCCTGTGTCGTAGGTGCAGTACTCACCGATGTCTTCCGCGCCGCCGGGCGTGCTCCTGGTATATGAGCAGGTATAGGAGTGCGGGGATGACCTGCAACTCTGGTTCCATACTGCCGGAATCTCGCGTGGAGTGCGTAGAGGTGAGCGTTTTCCCGTTCGTAGTCTGTTTCCGCCGTGTTCTTATCGGCGGTGCTCCCGCCCCGGAAAAGGTGGCAGATTGGTGGGTCGTAATAGGGTGGGCGGTACATTGTCTGCCGCCTGGCTGTTGGCGGGAACCGCCGCGCTGTTTGTTTGTACCGCCGTGGCGGGCGGAGTGTTAAGTTGGCGGGCTGTGTTGGCGGTTCCCGCCAGGGTCAGAATTGCATATTTTAGACCGCCGGCCTGTTGGCGGCTTGGCCACCGCTTTATCACCGACCGCCAGGGTCAGAATGAGGGCCTATGTTTTCAGTATGTTTGTTATGTGTCACTGGGACCCTGCTAGCCAGGACCCCAGTGCTCATAAGTTTGTGACCTATATGTATGTGTTCCCTGTGTGATGCCTAACTGTCTCACTGAAGCTCTGCTAACCAGAACCTCAGTGGTTATGCTCTCTCTGTACAAGTTGTCACTAACAGGCTAGTGACCAATTTCACCAATTCACATTGGCATACTGGAACACCCTTATAATTCCCTAGTATATGGTACTCAGGTACCCAGGGTATTGGGGTTCCAGGAGATCCCTATGGGATGCAGCATTTCTTTTGCCACCCATAGGGAGCTCTGACAATTCTTACACAGGCCTGCCACTGCAGCCTGAGTGAAATAACGTCCACGTTATTTCACAGCCATTTACCACTGCACTTAAGTAACTTATAAGTCACCTAAATGTCTAACCTTTACCTGGTAAAGGTTGGGTGCTAAGTTACTTAGTGTGTGGGCACCCTGGCACTAGCCAAAGTGCACCCACATCATTCAGGGCAAATTCCCCGGACCTTGTGAGTGCGGGGACACCATTACACGCGTGCACTATACATAGGTCACTACCTATGTATGGCGTCAGAATGGTAACTCTGAACATGGCCATGTAACATGTCTAAGATCATGGAATTGTCACCCCAATGCCATTCTGGCATTGGGGAGACAATTCCATGATCCCCCGAGTCTCTAGCACAGACCCGGGTACTGCCAAACTACCTTTCCCGGGGTTTCACTGCAGCTGCTGCTGCTGCCAAACCCTCAGACAGGTTTCTGCCCTCCTGGGGTCCAGCCAGGCTTGGCCCAGGAAGGCAGAACAAAGGACTTCCTCAGAGAGAGGGTGTTACAACCTCTCCCTTTGGAAAAAGGTGTCAGGGCTGGGGAGGAGTAGCCTCCCCCAGCCTCTGGAAATGCTTTGATGGGCACAGATGGTGCCCATCTCTGCATAAGCCAGTCTACACCGGTTCAGGGATCCCCCAACCCTGCTCTGGCACGAAACTGGACAAAGGAAAGGGGAGTGACCACTCCCCTGACCTGCACCTCCCCTGGGACGTGCCCAGAGCTCCTCCAGTGTGCTCCAGACCTCTGCCATCTTGGAAACAGAGGTGCTGCTGGCACACTAGACTGCTCTGAGTGGCCAGGGCCAGCAGGTGACATCAGAGACTCCTTTTGATAGGCTCTTACCTGTGTTGCTAGCCTATCCTCCTTCCTAAGTAGCCAAACCTCCTTTTCTGGCTATTTAGGGTCTCTGCTTTGGGGAATTCTGTAGATAACGAATGCAAGAGCTCATCAGAGTTCCTCTGCATCTCTCTCTTCACCTTCTGCCAAGGAATCGACCGCTGACTGCTCTGGGCGCCTGCAAAACCGCAACAAAGTAGCAAAGATGACTACTGCAACCTTGTATCGCTGATCCGGCAGCCTTCTCAACTGTTTTCCTGGTGGTGCATGCTGTGGGGGTAGTCTGCCTCCTCTCTGCACTAGAAGCTCTGAAGAAATCTCCCGTGGGTCGACGGAATCTTCCCCCTGCAACCGCAGGTACCAAAAGACTGCACCACCGGTCCTCTGGGCCCCTCTCAGCACGACTAGCGTGGTCCCTGGAACTCAGCAACTCTGTCCAAGTGACTCCCACAGTTCAGTGACTCTTCAGTCCAAGTTTGGTGGAGGTAAGTCCTTGCCTCCCCATGCTAGACTGCATTGCTGGGTACCGCGTGATTTGCAGCTGCTCCGGCTCCTGTGCACTCTTCCAGGATTTCCTTTGTGCACAGCCAAGCCTGGGTCCCCGACACTCTAACCTGCTGTGCACGACCTCCTGAGTTGTCCTCCGGCGTCGTGGGACCTTCTTTTGTGACTTCGGGTGAGCTCCGGTTCACTCTTCTTCGTAGTGACTGTTCCAGCACTTCTGCGGGTGCTTCATGCTTCTGAGTGGGCTCTTTGTCTTGCTGGACGACTCCTCTGTCTCCTCCCGCAATTGGTGACATCCTGGTCCCTCCTGGGCCACAGCAGCATCCAAAAACCCTAAGCGCGACCCTTGCAGCTAGCAAGGCTTGTTTGTGGTCTTTCTGCACGGAAACACCTCTGCCAGCTTCTCCAAGACGTGGGACATCCATCCTCCAAAGGGGAAGTTCCTAGTCCTCTTCGTTCTTGCAGAATCCACAGCTTCTACCATCCGGTGGCAGCTTCTTTGCACCCACAGCTGGCATTTCCCGGGCATCTGCCCACTCCCGACTTGATCGTGACTCTTGGACTTGGTCCCCTTGTTCCACAGGTACTCTCGTCCGGAAATCCATCGTTGTTGCATTGCTGGTGTTGGTCTTCCTTGCAGAATTCCCCTATCACGACTTCTGTGCTCTCTGGGGAACTTAGGTGCACTTTACACCTACTTTTCAGGGTCTTGGGGTGGGCTATTTTTCTAACCCTCACTGTTTTCTTACAGTCCCAGCGACCCTCTACAAGCTCACGTAGGTTTGGGGTCCATTCATGGTTCACATTCCACTTCTAGAGTATATGGTTTGTGTTGCCCCTACACCTATGTGCTCTCATTGCAATCTATTGTGACTGTACATTGCTTGCATTGCTTTCTATTGCTACTACTGCATATTTTTGGTATTGTGTACATATATCTTGTGTATATTTGCTATCCTCATACTGAGGGTACTCACTGAGATACTTTTGGCATATTGTCATAAAAATAAAGTACCTTTATTTTTAGTATATCTGTGTATTGTGTTTTCTTATGATATTGTGCATATGACACCAGTGGTATAGTAGGAGCTTTACACGTCTCCTAGTTCAGCCTAAGCTGCTCTGCTAAGCTACCCTTTTCTATCAGCCTAAGCTGCTAGACACCTCTTCTACACTAATGAGGGATAACTGGACCTGGTGCAGAGTGTAAGTACCCCTTGGTACCACTACAAACCAGGCCAGCCTCCTACATTGGTTGTGCAGCGGTGGGATAAGTACTTGCAACTACTTACCACTTTGTCATTTTGTACTTTTCATAAGAGAAAAATATACAAAACAAGTTCAGTGTATGTACACCTAACCAAAAAGTTTTGCTTTTCTTCTCGTACTCTATTGCTAAGTGCTGAAAAGTACCTCTAAACTTTCAAAAAGTTTCTTAAAAGTTGAAAAAGTTTTTTTCTGTTCCTTAAAAAGTTCTGAAACTTTTTCTTTCTTTTTCTGTCCCTTAAACCTTTTTCTATCATGTCTGGTACAGGTCAAACTCTGGATCTGACCAGCACTGCTTATGACCACCTTAGCTGGAAAGGTGCAAGGAGTCTCTGCATTGATAGAGGTTTAGGGGTAGGGAAGAATCCCTCTAGAGAATTGTTGGTTAATATGCTCATTGAACATGATAAGGCCATAGCTGGCACATCAGGTGACAGATTAGCTGATGGTTCACACTCTGACTCTGGGGTAGCCCCAGCAAAAGTGTTAGATGGGAACCTTCCCAACCTGCCCCTTAGCGGGCCACCTAGCAGGGCTGGTACTGATGTGAGTTCTCATCACAGTAGGGAGATTACTCCTTTAGGCCAGGTTGTTTAAGTGCCATCTGTTAGGGACAGGTCACCCTCTGTCCATTCACACCTTTCTTCTGTGTCTAAGCATTCCCAACCCACCCACCCTGATGACAGAGTGTTAGAAAGGGAACTCAATAGATTGAGAGTGGAAGAGTCCAGGCTTAAGCTTAAAAAGCAACAGCTGGATCTAGACAGGGAAGCATTTGATTTAGAAAAAGAAAGGCAGAGGTTGGGGTTTGGACCCCATGGTGGCAGCAGCAGTATTACAGATAGTAATCCTGTAAAAGAGCATGATTCTAGGAATCTGCACAAGATAGTTCCCCCTTACAAGGAGGGGGATGACATTAACAAGTGGTTTGCTGCATTTGAGAGGGCCTGTGTTGTACAGGGGGTCCCTCAAAGGCAGTGGGCTGCTATCCTATGGCTATCTTTCAGTGGAAAGGGTAGGGATAGGCTCCTTACTGTGAAGGAAAGTGATGCCAATAATTTTACAGTTTTAAAGAATGCATTCCTAGATGGTTATGGCTTAACCACTGAACAGTACAGGATCAAGTTCAGAGAAACCAAAAAGGAGTCTTCACAAGACTGGGTAGACTTTGTTGACCATTCAGTGAAGGCCTTGGAGGGGTGGTTACATGGCAGTAAAGTTTCTGACTATGAAAGCCTGTATAACTTAATCCTGAGAGAGCATATTCTTAATAACTGTGTGTCTGATTTGTTGCACCAATATCTAGTGGACTCAGATCTGACCTCTCCCCAAGAATTGGGAAAGAAGGCAGACAAATGGGTGAGAACAAGAGTGAACAGAAAAGTTCATACAGGTGGTGACAAGGATGGCAAGAAGAAAGATGGTGAGACATCTCAGGATAAGCATGGGGATAAGGGTAAAACCAAAGATCCTTCTTCAAATCCTAAACACTCTTCAGGGGGTGGGGATAAAACAAATTCTTCCTCTTGTTCACAACCTGCACACATTAAACAGCCTTTGTGCTTTGTGTGTAAAAACAGAGGCCATAGGCCAGGGGATAAGTCCTGTCCAGGTAAACCCCCTGAGCCTACCACCACTAATACATCAAGCTCTAGTGACCCTAGCAGTAGTGATACTAGTGGTGGGACTGCTGGCAACAGTCAAACTAAGGGTGTAGTTGGGTTCACTTATGGGTCCATCATAGAAACTGGGGTAGTCAGTCCCAAGACAGTTTCTGTCACACCTAGTGGCATTGGCCTTGCCACACTGGCTGCTTGTCCCCTTACAATGGATAAGTACAGGCAGACAGTTTCAATAAATGGTGTTGAGGCCCAGGCCTACAGGGACACAGGTGCCAGTATCACTTTGGTGACTGAAAACCTAGTGGCTCCTGAACAACACATCATTGGACAACAGTATAAGATTATTGATGTCCATAACTCCACTAAGTTTCTTCCCTTAGCTATAGTTCAGCTTAGTTGGGGTGGAGTTACTGGCCCTAAGCAGGTGGTAGTATCACCTAGTTTACCTGTAGATTGTCTCTTAGGTAATGACCTAGAGGCCTCAGGTTGGGCTGATGTAGAGTTTTATACCCATGCAGCCATGCTGGGTATCCCTGAGAAATTGTTCCCTCTCATTTCTACTGAAATGAAAAAGCAAAGGAGAGAAGGCCTGAAAACTCAGGATCCCTCTCCAACAACAGGTAAAAAGGGTATCACAGAATCCCCTAACCACCCACAATTCAGGATACCATTCCTGTGGTGGGAGAAACCTCTCCTGGGGTGGCACCTGTTCCAAGGGAATCATCAGCTGGCATAGCTGTACTCCCTGAGGTGGAAGTACCTCTCTGTGGGATAACTTATATTGGTGAGAAAAAGAGCACCATTTTAGTTAACATGGAGCATCCCTCCAACCCTCCCAGAGAAACTTAAGTGCAGAAACCCTGCACTGCCTCACAACACTTAGGACAGCATCCCTGACCTAGTGTGGAGCTCGTAGGACAGCATCCCTGCCCTGCTCCAACTCAAGAGAAACAGCATCCCTGTTCTCTCTTCCAGCCATATGGACAACGTTTTTGCCCAGCTATGGCTTTTCTGAGACAGCATCCCTGTCTGGCATTCTCATCACTAGAAATAGGTTCAGTGGATAATTCCCACTGCTCTAAACTAAAACTTACTGATAAAAACTCTGAAAATATATCTTCACATTGTTGCTTAGCTAAAAAACTTCAAACAGGGTGGTTTACATCCCCACAGGGAAGTAACCATATAGTGGATGATAAAGGGAGTAACCAGTCTATTGCAGAGCTACTCTCTACTTATCACCACTTAGACAATAAAGTCTCAACTGGCCAAGGTTAGCCTTATTGTCCTTCGTTTGGGGGGGGGGGGGTTGTGTGAGAAAGTAGCCTCTTTCTAGCCTTGTTACCACCACTTTTGGCCTGTTTGTGAGTGTATGTCAGGGTGTTTTCACTGTCTCACTGGGATCCTGCTAGCCAGGGCCCAGTGCTCATAGTGAAAACCCTATGTTTTTAGTATGTTTGTTACGTGTCACTGGGACCCTGCTAGCCAGGACCCCAGTGCTCATAAGTTTGTGACCTATATGTATGTGTTCCCTGTGTGATGCCTAACTGTCTCACTGAGGCTCTGCTAACCAGAACTTCAGTGGTTATGCTCTCTCTGTACAAATTGTCACTAACAGGCTAGTGACCAATTTCACCAATTCACATTGGCATACTGGAACACCCTTATAATTCCCTAGTATATGGTACTGAGGTACCCAGGGTATTGGGGTTCCAGGAGATCCCTATGGGATGCAGCATTTCTTTTGCCACCATAGGGAGCTCTGACAATTCTTACACAGGCCTGCCACTGCAGCCTGAGTGAAATAACGTCCACGTTATTTCACAGCCATTTACCACTGCACTTAAGTAACTTATAAGTCACCTATATGTCTAAGCTTTACCTGGTAAAGGTTGGGTGCTAAGTTACTTAGTGTGTGGGCACCCTGGCACTAGCCAAGGTGCCCCCACATCGTTCAGGGCAAATTCCCCGGACTTTGTGAGTGCAGGGACACCATTACACGCGTGCACTATACATATGTATGGCGTCACAAAGGTAACTCCGAACATGGCCATGTAACATGTCTAAGATCATGGAATTGTCACCCCAATGCCATTCTGGCATTGGGGAGACAATTCCATGATCCCCCGAGTCTCTAGCACAGACCCGGGTACTGCCAAACTACCTTTCCCGGGGTTTCACTGCAGCTGCTGCCAACCCCTCAGCCAGGTTTCTGCCCTCCTGGGGTCCAGCCAGGCTTGGCCCAGGAAGGCAGAACAAAGGACTTCCTCAGAGAGAGGGTGTTACACCCTCTCCCTTTGGAAAAAGGTGTCAGGGCTGGGGAGGAGTAGCCTCCCCCAGCCTCTGGAAATGCTTTGATGGGCACAGATGGTGCCCATCTCTGCATAAGCCAGTCTACACCGGTTCAGGGATCCCCCAGCCCTGCTCTGGCGCGAAACTGGACAAAGGAAAGGGGAGTGACCACTCCCCTGACCTGCACCTCCCCTGGGAGGTGCCCAGAGCTCCTCCAGTGTGCTCCAGACCTCTGCCATCTTGGAAACAGAGGTGCTGCTGGCACACTGGACTGCTCTGAGTGGCCAGGGCCAGCAGGTGACGTCAGAGACTCCTTCTGATAGGCTCTTACCTGTGTTGCTAGCCTATCCTCCTTCCTAAGTAGCCAAACCTCCTTTTCTGGCTATTTAGGGTCTCTGCTTTGGGGAATTCTGTAGATAACGAATGCAAGAGCTCATCAGAGTTCCTCTGCATCTCTCTCTTCACCTTCTGCCAAGGAATTGACCTCTGACTGCTCTGGGCGCCTGCAAAACCGCAACAAAGTTGCAAAGACGACTACTGCAACCTTGTATCGCTGATCCGGCAGCCTTCTCGACTGTTTTCCTGGTGGTGCATGCTTTGGGGGTAGTCTGCCTCCTCTCTGCACTAGAAGCTCCGAAGAAATCTCCAGTGGGTCTACGGAATCTTCCCCCTGCAAACGCAGGCACCAAAAGACTGCATCACCGGTCCTCTGAATCCCCTCTCAGCACGACGAGCGTGATCCCTGGAACTCAGCAACTCTGTCTAAGTGACTCCCACAGTCCAGTGACTCTTCAGTCCAAGTTTGGTGGAGGTAAGTCCTTGCCTCCCCACGCTAGACTGCATTGCTGGGTACCGCGTGATTTGCAGCTGCTCCGGCTCCTGTGCACTCTTCCAGGATTTCCTTTGTGCGTAGCCAAGCCTGGGTCCCTGACACTCTAACCTGCCGTGCACGACCTCCTGAGTTGTCCTCCCGCAGTCGTGGGACCTTCTTTTGTGACTTCGGGTGAGCTCTGGTTCACTCTTCTTCGTAGTGCCTGTTCCAGCACTTGTACGGGTGCTGCTTGCTTCTGAGTGGCTCTTTGTCTTGCTGGACGCCCCCTCTGTCTCCTCACGCAATTGGTGACATCCTGGTCCCTCCTGGGCTACAGCAGCATCCAAAAACCCTAACTGCGACCCTTGCAGCTAGCAAGGCTTGTTTGCGGTCTTTCTGCACGGAATCACCTCTGCCAGCTTCTCCACGACGTGGGACATCCATCCTCCAAAGGGGAAGTTCCTAGTCCTCTTCGTTCTTGCAGAATCCACAGCTTCTACCATCCGGTGGCAGCTTCTTTGCACCCACAGCTGGCATTTCCTGGGCATCTGCCCACTCCCGACTTGATCGTGACTCTTGGACTTGGTCCCCTTGTTCCACAGGTACTCTCGTCCGGAAATCCATCATTGTTGCATTGCTGGTGTTGGTCTTCCTTGCAGAATTCCCCTATCACGACTTCTGTGCTCTCTGGGGAACTTAGGTGCACTTTACACCTACTTTTCAGGGTCTTGGGGTGGGCTATTTTTCTAGCCCTCACTGTTTTCTTACAGTCCCAGCGACCCTCTACAAGCTCACATAGGTTTGGGGTGCATTCGTGGTTCGCATTCCACTTCTAGAGTATATGGTTTGTGTTGCCCCTATACCTATGTGCTCTCATTGCAATCTATTGTGACTGTACATTGCTTGCATTGCTTTCTATTGCTATAACTGCATATTTTTGGTATTGTGTACATATATCTTGTGTATATTTGCTATCCTCATACTGAGGGTACTCACTGAGATACTTTTGGCATATTGTCATAAAAATAAAGTACCTTTATTTTTAGTATATCTGTGTATTGTGTTTTCTTATGATATTGTGCATATGACACCAGTGGTATAGTAGGAGCTTTACACGTCTCCTAGTTCAGCCTAAGCTGCTCTGCTAAGCTACCCTTCTCTATCAGCCTAAGCTGCTAGACACCTCTTCTACACTAATAAGGGATAACTGGACCTGGTGCAGAGTGTAAGTACCCCTTGGTACCACTACAAACCAGGCCAGCCTCCTACACCCGCTCCTCGGTTAACGGGTACCACTGCCACTCATAGAAAGATGCAAGGTCTTCCTAGCAGGCAATAACGCCCAATGCCAGGAGGCCACACCTAAAGTGACCAGAGGCCCCCTCCTGAGTGAAAAGGTACCCATTCTCACAACAAAGTGCGTAGCTGCCAGGTTTCCCAGATCCATGCGTGATGTGCTGCTCCAATCTAGGTTTTTATTCTTTGAATGCTGGGACTTGTGTTTCTGTTTTGATAATGGAAAACAAAACAAAAGTACAAGTCCCAGAACTCAAAGAAAAAAAACCTGGACTGGAGCAGCACATTACGCATGGACCTGGGAGACTCGGCAAGGCTGAAAGTGTTAGACAGTCTCTTTCTCCCTCTCCCTCTTCCTCTTCCTCTCCCAATATCCACCCACAAGCACATACTCACCCCCAGAGTGAACAGGTTGCCATGCTGACAGTTCACAAATACCAGCTCCCACCAAGGCACAGGAGCCCACACCCAAAGTGAACAGGTACCAACACACACCCAAAATCAACACCCACCAATCAACACTTATTAACCCACATCAGTCTTGTTTTCACCACCAATGGTTTGGCATGGGGTAAGCTTCCATCCTAACGTAGTGAAAAACTTCAAAATTAATTTTCCACTACTGGGAGGCCTGTTCCTTTCATAGACTAGCATTAGGACTGCTCTCATATACCTTTTGAGTGATAGATTCCGCTCTGAAAGGGGTAACTGTAGGAAAGTACCCCCAGAGGGTTTACCATCTTGGATCTAAGGTTGGCAAAGAACTCTTAGAGCATCTGAGTGGTCAGTGCCAGCAGGTGATGTCAGAGCCCTCCCCTGATAGGTGCTTACCTGGTTAGGTGACCAATCCCCCTTTCAGGGCTATTTAGGGTCTTTCCTTTGGGTCGTTCCTCAGATTCGGATTGCAAGACTCCAGCAGGAATCCTCTGCACTCTCAACTTTGTCTTCTCACCGAAGAAACTGCATCTGGACTCTTCTGGAACGTACAAGCTACAACAAAGAAGCAAGACGCCTCCTGCAACATTGTATCGCTGGCTCCTTACATCAACTGCAACATTTCTCAGGTCATGCATCCTCTGAAGACAGCCCGTCTTTAGCCTGCATCAGAAGGAAGAAGGAATCTCCTTTGTGGTGAAGGAGTCACTCCCCTGCTTCTGCAGGCACCAACTGCAACAACAACCAGATACGTGGATCCCCTCTCCTGCTGAGCTGCGTGGATCCTGCATCACAAGTGATGGACTTGAGTAGTCAGGATGGTCCTGTCTTCCAGCTTTCCAACTTTGGTGGAGGTAAGACCTTGCCTCCCCACGCAAGAAAGTACCCCCATGTACTCCGTCTTTTGCAGCTGCCAAGGCTTGTTGGCACCCTTCTTCAAAGATCTTCATGTATCTTGAAGCTTCCAACCCCAGCACTCTATCCTGCGACGCACAGCTTCCTGAGTGGTTGTCCGGCCGCGTGGGAGCCTTTGTCGTAGTGCTGCATGGGCCTCTTCTGCAACTTTCTTGTCCCCGTCCTGTAGGACTCCTGTGTGCTCTGCCTGGTGTTCTGTGGGCTCTCTGTGTTGCTGAGGGCCCACTCTGACTCCAGGGTAGAGTCCACCTGGTCCTTCCTGGTCCCTGTCACATAATTTTCCTCTTACCGCAAGCCTTGCGCGTGCCAAGTCTTGTTGGAGGACTCCGCTGACACAAACCCGACTGCATTCCTTCATCCAGCGTGAGACATCACTTGCACCCTCCTAGAACCCAACTTCATCTTCTTGGGTGCAGTACTGACTTTTCTTCTCCACCGGTGGTTCTCCTTTTGCACCTTCATCCGGGTTAGCAGGGGATCCTGTTCTTCCTGGACTCTGTTGTGCTTCTTGGACTTGGTCCTGTCAGAAGATTACCCATTAATTACAACTTCCACAGGAGCAGATGCCTTTTACCCAACTGATCATCTGAACACTGCATCTGCTAGGGGGAAAGGGTAATGGGAATAGAAAAAAAGAGACCGCCTCCAGATCCAGTTCTAGTCTGTGTTTCCCACTTAAAGATAGGATATTCAGTGTGTGTCTCTGGAACCTGCACCTTTCTTCTTATTGGGATTTCTTTAAAAGAAGCACCTGCAGTTGGGTGATAAGAGCATAGATAAGTACATTCCTACTATGCATTAAACTGTTCAGCCATTCACATTCACCCAGTTCTATTGTTCCTCTAACCTGGATCTTTTGAGAGACTAGCCTCTCTCTAAGAGAACAATGTTAACTTAATATTTATTTTCTCCAGGAGTTAGAGGTTTCCAAGGTTCTCTCGAGAACATTTGAAAAGTTCACAAATATACACACTACTAATGTCTTTTACAGGAAATGAAAACTACTTCTCAAGGTTCAGTTTTCACAATCACAGTCTCTAGGAATTAGTCTGAGCACTGAGGTTTGTCTCTAAGACTGGCAAGTCTGCAAGGCAAGGAGTTCTTGAATATATATGTACATATATATATTGGCAAGTCTGGAAATCATACAAAAGGATTCCTTACTGTAGTTGCTTGAAGTTCTGTTAAGCTAAAACAAATTATCTTCAGAAAGCCAGATGTTGGACGAAGGAAAAAATTCACCTTCTGCAAAACGGAAAAAGTAGCTGGTGTGCTCACCTTAACAAGAAAAATAATGAATTACTCAAAACTGGAAGAATCTATGAAACGAAGCGCCTCAGGAACACTGCTCATTCTCCTCAGGATGACAGCTGAAGTGCAGGGCTCCCAGAGAGAAACAGCTGGAGGGAAGCTTCAGCACGAGACTAAGGTAGAAACACTAGAGCACGGACCTCACAAGGATTTGCGGCCACCATCTCGAGTGGCAGTTAAACCTGAAGAAGCGAGTTCTAAGAACAGCCTCCACAAGAGCCACAGGGAGTGAGGATGTCACTGCAACCAACGTGGGTACAAGGAAAGGGGAATCGTTTTTGCTGAGGGAAGAACTTAACAACGCTGGCAATAGTTTTCCTGACAGGTCCCCTTCTTTCACAGGTCTTGTCCAGGAATCCACTGTTGGTGTCTTCCAGTCTCTTCTAGGTTTTGCATAATTACTCTTGTTTGTGTGTGATCTGTGAAACTTACTGTGATTTACTCCTTTTTTCCTGGTCGCTGGGGTGGGTTGTGGTACTTACCTTTGGGCTTTTCTAGTACTCCCCTGTACACACTACACTTGCCTAGGTGGGGGGCCGACATTCGCATTCCACTTTCTTAGTATATGCTTTGTGTATCCCTTAGGCCCATTTCTAACTATTGTGATTTTCACTAATTGCACTTTTTTCTAAATGTTATTATGCCTGTTTCTGCATACTAGTGTATATAATTTGTGTATTACTTACCTCCTAAGGGAGTATAGTCTCTATGGTATTTTTGGTATTTGTGTCACCAAAATAAAGTACCTTTATTTCTGTAACATTGAGGCCTGATTACGACCTTGGCGGATGGGACATGTGACCCATATCCCGCCAGCCATTTTACAAGTTCCATAGGATAGAATGGAACTTGTAATACGGCGGATGGGATATCTGTCATGTTTGTGACGGAGAATCGCATCTGCCAAGGTTGTAATCAGGCCTGAGTATTTTCTTTCATGTGTGAGTACTGTGTGACTACAGTGGTAGTGCATGAGCTTTGCATGTCTCCCAGATAAGTCTTGGATGCTCATCCACAGCTACCTCTAGAGAGCCCGGCTTTTAGATACTGCCTACATTACACTAATAAGGGATAACTAGACCTGGCATAAGGTGCAAGTACCATAGGTACCCACCACACACCAGGCCAGCCTCCTACAGTAACCAGGCCATATTTAGTATGGTCAGGATGGTAATAGAAAATCCTGCTTATTGGTCAGGTTGGATTTTATATTACTATTTTAGAAATGCCACTTCTAGAAAGTGAGCATTTCTCTGCACTTAAAAACCATCTGTGGCTTACAGCCTGTCTCCAATCAACGTCTGGTCTGTGCTGGTTGACAGTTCCCTTATGATTTTCACCAAGACAACCACAAACCTAGGACACTCAGTCACACCTGCATTCATCTGTATATTGAATGGGTCTTCCTGGGCTGGAAGGGTGGAGGGCCTGACACTTACATTTCAAAAGCCAGTGGTCTACCCTCACACAGTGGACTGCTAAACCCCCTACTGGGCCCTGGCAGACAGGATTGAACTGAAAGGGGAACTTGTGCACTTCAAAACCACTCTTTGAAGTATCCCCCACTTCAAAGATATTTTTGGGTATATAAACTGGGTTTCTGACCTCACCAACTCAGACACTTCTGGACCTACACCTCCACCTTGCCAGAGGAGCTCCCTGGCTGCCCAAAGGACTCATCTGGACTGCTTTGCTGAGAAGAACTGCTGACCTGCTGTTGCCCTGCTGGACTCTGACTTTGCTGAGAAGGACTCTGCCTTCCCCAAAAGTGCACTCCAAAGGCTTGGATTGAGCTTGTCTCCTGTTTTCTGAAGTCTCAGGGCCAAAAAGACTTTGGCCTTCATTACAACCCTGGCGGTCGGTGTTAAAGCGGCGATAACACTGCCAACAGGCCGGCGGTAAAAAAATTGGGATCATGACCACGGCGGAAACCGCCAACACAGACAGCCACTTTAACACACCGACCGCCACGGCGATAGCAACAAACACTGCGGCGTTAACCGCCAACAGACAGGTGGAAGACAATGTACCGCCCACCACATTACAACCCGCCTATCCGCCAGCTTTTCCGGGGTGGTACCAACGTCATCAAAATCATGGCAGAAACCGTCTTTGGAAGGGAAACCACCCACCTCTCGACACTCAATGAGGAACCAGGATGCCTTGGAGCCCGAACTACAGGTCCTGCCGATGCTGGTCTACCTCCTCATCTACCAGGAACATCAAAGATGGCAGCAACGACGACGGTGAGTACTGTACCTAGTACACAGGGGAGGGGGGAGGAAAAATAGAGTGACACACACACGCAACATGCAACACCCCCATCCCCAACCACAACACCATACACACAAACAGATCCAACTACGTTACAGATACACCCCGTTACCCCCTGGAAGAACGCAAGGACCAAAGGAATTGAGTCAAATTAGTGATATTTTAGAAATAGGCAGATATACTATAGATTTTGAAAAACAGTATTAACACAAATATACAATATGTACAGAAGTTTGTACATTGTCCATTCACAAATGTCCATGGGCCACTGGGCCAAAATTTGTGGGCTAAGCCCACACTTGACTCCTGCCTTATTACGGAGAGAACACACAGGTACCCCAGGGGGATGGGGAAGTGGGGGGCACCTCAGCCGGAAGATAGGACAATGCCACTGCTCCTCGTGGGGGCTCCATGCCCACAGCGATGTCCTGGGGAGTGCAAGGCCACAGTCTCTCAAGTGGGTGGTTTGCCCACTGCTTGGTCCTGGGGAGTGCACGGCCACAGTCTCTCAAGTGGGTGGTTTGCCCACTGCTTGGTCCTGGGGAGTGCGAAGCCACAGTCTCTCTAGTGGGTGGTTTGCACACTGCTTGGTCCTGGGGAATGCAAAGCCACAGTCTCTCAAGTGTCTCTAGTGGGTGGTTTGACCACTGCTTGGTCCTGGGGAGTGCAAAGCCACAGTCTCTCTAGTGGATTCCTTTCTCCACTGGTTCTGGAGGGGGCTTTGTGCCCAGAGTGCTTCATCCTGCCAAGGATAGAGTGAGTGGATGCATCTCTCCACTGGCTCTGGAGGGGGGCATGGTGCCCCGAGTGCTTCATCCTGCCAAGGATAGAGTGAGTGGATGCCTTCTTCCACTGGTTCTGGAGGGGGCATGGTGCCCAAAGTGCTTCATCCTGCCAAGGATAGAGTGAGTGGATGCCTTCTTCCACTGGTTCTGGAGGGGGCATGGTGCCCAAAGTGCTTCATCCTGCCAAGGATAGAGTGAGTAGATTCATCTTTCCACTGGTTCTGGAGGGGGCATGGTGGTAGGTGATGCAGTACTTGGGGTGTGCCAGTACACATTCGCCCATCTGGGTGTCTGAGGCACGAGATTTGCAGGGAACAGGTAGCATGATAGCTCATGGAGGCAGGGCTAGACTGCATCCTGCGGCGGCTAAGGCTGCTAAGTGGTGGTAGTTCTGGTGCAGGTGGGGGTGCTGCCAGTGGTGGTGGGGGGCTACAGCCAGTCTCCTGCAGCCCTGGACAGCCGCCACTGGGGCTGCTGGTGTTGGTAGTGGTACTACTGTCAGCAGTGCAGGTGGCGGTGCTTGCGGCGGGGCTGCTGGCGGTGATGGCCGTGGTGCAGGTGCCATCAGTGGTGGAGGGAGGCTCCAGCCCTTCTCCTTCAGCCTCGGACAGCTGCCCACTGGGGATGCTGCTGGTGACAGTAGTGGTGGCAGCGGTGGTGCAGGTGGCGGTGCTTGAGGTGGGGCTGCTGGGGGTGCTGCATGCGGTGCAGGTGGTGGGGCTGGTGGTTCTGCTGGTGGGCACCAGGGCTTCACCTGCATCCTCCGTCGGCTGAAGTGCCTTGGCTTCAGTTATCTGCCCCTTCGTCACCTTGGCTGATGCTGTTTTGCCCTTGGCTCTGTCAGCTGGAGGTTTGGAGGAGGCCTTGCTGGGTGGGTCGTGATCCTTGTCCCTGCTGCATGCTGGCCCCCTCTTCACCTTGGCAGGTGGCAGTATGGTTTGGTCCTTTGCAGGGTTTGGTGGTACACTGGCTTTCCTGGCGGGTGCCCCCTTTGAGCCTCTGGGAGCTGCAGGTTCCACATTGGACGCCGACTTGGTGGCTGTGGTGCTGGGCTGGGTTCTAGACACCCTGGCCCGAGGGGAATGACGAGGGGGAGGGGTAGGGAACAGGTCAATGTTATCTAGGAAAAGTTTTTTGACACACTGGGGCAGGAAGAGGGGTAGGGAACAGGTCAATGTTATCTAGGAAAGGTTTTTTAGACACACTGGGGCGGGAAGAGGGAGAGGGTTTGTGAGAGGAGGAAGAGGGAGTCATTGTAGGAGGTGTATGCTGAGTTTGGGTGAAGGTGCATGTGCTGGATGCTGTTGTGAGGTGGATGGCTGTTGGGTGGGTGGGTGCTTGTGTTTGTGTATTTTGGGAGGAGGGGTCACAGACACACTGGGAGAGGACACAGGGGACGTGTGTATGGTTGTGGGGGTGGTGACTGCTCGTGAGGGATGTGTTGTGATGGGCGTGCTGGTGATGGAGGTAGTGGATGAGGATGTAGTGCATGCAGGTGTGAGTGGAGACAATACTTGGAGGGTGTGGACGAGGAGGAGGAGGGGGACACAGTAGAGGCAGTGAATGTTGGTGTGTCTGCATCGGGATGGTGCTTGTGTGAGTGCCTGTGGGATGATGTATGGTGCTTGTGTTTGCCTGAACCACTCCTGTGTGTTGTCTTGTGTGCATGCTAGTCTGAAGATGTGCTTGGGATAGGCTACGGTTGAGGGGATTGGGACTGGGTAGAGGAAGTTGGAGGGGGGAGGCTAGACACCGGGGCAATGGCTGCCATCAGTGCTGAGGCCAGAGCCTGAAATGCTCTCTGTTGGGCTGCCTCGCCAGAATGAATGCCCTCCAGGTATGCATTTGTTTGTTGCAAATGCCTCTCTGCATCCTGGATGGCATTCGGAATGGTTGACTGCCCAACAGTGTTAGGACCTCAGGAGGCCAATAGCCTCCTCACTGAGGGCAGCAGGGCTGATTGGGGCAGGGCCTGAGGTGCCTGGGGCGAAGGAGATGCCCACCCTCCTGGGTGAGCGGGCACGGGAAACACGCTGAGGGGATGCTGGGAGGGCGGTGCTGGTGGGGGATTGGTGGCTGTACCTGTTGTTGGGGTGGGCACAGAGGTGTCCGCCACCGCCAGGGAGCTTCAATCGGAGGAGGAGTCGCTGTCTGTGGTCTCTCCTCCTGTCCCCGCCGTAGTGCTTCCCTCGCCCTCCGTCCCACTGGTGCCCCCACCCTCGGTGGATTCGGCTTCCAGGCCCATGTGGGATGCAGCTTCCTCTGTCGCTAGTGCCTCTGCTCCTCCGCCAGATAATGCTAATGCACATAAGGACAGGGTGACAAAACAAAAAGGGTGGGGAAGAGACAGAGGATACACTTGGTCAATGCCAGCAACACCACTACCATTGGCGTACACAACACACAGGGAGCAGCCCTATGCACTAGGCCATGCCCAACCAGTTACTAAGATAGTCACCAGCCCACAAGGTACAATGCCTAATGCCATCATCTGCACCCCAGAAACCCAAAGGACCCTGCCCAGTAGTAGATGCCCACTGACACTATTGGTGTAGGTGTGCCTCAGGGCCTGCCCAACAAGGGACCTACCCTGCCATCTTCGCCCTGGCCTAGGGGCACCCATAGCCCCCACCACCCACAGCAGGAGTCAGATTCAGTACTCACCCCCTTGTGGCTGCTGTGATGCCTTCAAGTGCCCATCCATCTCCGGATGGGCCACCGCCAGGATGCAGAACATCAGGGGGGTCATAGTGCGACAGGCACCCCTTCCTCATTGGGAGGCCAGCCTCAGCTGGGCCTCCGCCGTCTTCTTTGCTCAGCGGCGCAGGTCCTCCCACCTCTTGCGGCAGTGGGTGCTCCGCCTGTCCCTCAGGGTCCGCACCTCCTTGGCGATGGCACGTCAAATACCCTTTTTCTGGTGGGCGCTGACCTGTAGGGAAAATGCAGCAGAAAAAGGAATTAGTCACCCGTCCGGACTGTCACAATGATTGCCCACCAGATCCCACCCATCCCCTGGTGCACATACCTTGACCACCTTACATGCTGCACTCTGCCCAGGACCCCTCAGCCCCCCCCCCTACATGTGGCTTACACACACAGCACTCCAGACATTCATGGCCCATGCATCATGCTCACAGTGTAATTACCTGTTTGTCTGGAGGACTGTAGAGTAAAGTGTACTGGGGTAGGACCCCATCCACCAGTTTCTCCAACTCCTCTGCAGTGAAGGCAGGGGCCCTTTCCCCAGGCACTCGAGCCATTGTTGCTTCCAGACAGAGGTCACAGCAGCACTTGCAGTGTAGGTCCACTCCTGTTGATGGCCAGGTAGCAAGTGAGTGGATAGATAGAAAATGTTGGTCACGTCCGCGGCGGTGCGTACCGTCACCGCCGGTGTACATCACCATTGGCTCCTGGAACCCATAGGGCCTAATAATATCCAATGTGAAGTTGCATGGCGGTCAGTGACCGTCTACCGCGACACACAAAGCCATCGCAATTTTCTCATTTCCACTTGTCACTCCTCACAGGTCAGGCACCTGCCATGTCAGGGGGCCACAGGGCATGACACCTAAGTGCGTCACAGCAGACATTGGCACGGCAACAGATTTTCAGATTCACATTTTGTTTCTGTAAAGTAAAAAAAAACAGCATTAGTGCAATAGATGCGGAAATGTGACCCTCTGCTCACCGTTCTCTTCCATAGGCTCCAACCGCTGAGGCTGAATATGAGATGGCGGCATCCTCTGGTGTACAGACCCCTGATGGACCTTGCAAAAATGGAGGACAGACTCATTATCATTACCTACAGACTTGATTGTGCCACAATCCAGGAACTGTGTGCCCAATTGGAGCCAGCCCTGATCTCAGCTATCCGGTAGCCCACTGGTATCGCCCCCTCTAGTGCAAGTCCTGTCAGTGCTCCATTTCCTGGCAAGTGGTTCCTTCCAAACAACAGTGACCATGGCACCAGGGATGTCTCAGCCAATGTTCTCTAACGTGTTGACCAGAGTGTTGTCAGCCCTGCTGAAACACATGCGCAGCTACATCGTGTTCCCCCAGGTGGGGGATTTGGCCACAGTGAAAGCTGACTTATATGCCCTGGGACATATTCCCAACATCATAGGTGCCATTGATGGTACACATGTGGCATTTGTACCCCCCCAGAGAAATGAGCAAGTTTTCAGGAATAGAAAAAGCTATCACTCTATGAATGTGCAGATGGTGTGTTTGGCGGACCAGTACATCTCCCATGTGAATGCCAAATACCCTGGCTCTGTGCATGACGCCTTTATCTTGAGGAATCGCAGCATCCCATATGTGATGGGCCAACTCCAGAGGCACCGGGTGTGGCTAATAGTTGAGCCCAAGGTCCCCACCCAGTATATATTGGTTTATGGGTATGGGGTTGTCCCTAAGGGTGGGTGTGTATCTAACAGGTGTCCCTCGATATTTCCAGGTGACTCTGGTTACCCCAACCTATCATGGTTACTGACCCCAGTGCGGAATGCCAGGACAAGGGCAGAGGAACGTTACAATGAGGCACATGGGCGTACAAGGAGGGATATAGAATGGACCTTCAGCCTCCTGAAGGCCAGATTCCGATGCCTCCATCTGACAGGTGGATCCCTGTACTACTCACCCAAGAAGGTGTGCCAGATCATCGTTGCATGTTGCATGTTGCATGTTGCACAACCTGACCTTGAGACGCCAGGTGCCTTTGCAGCAGGAGGATGTGCCTGGAGACGGTCTTGTGGCAGCAATGGAGCCTGTGGACAGTGAGGAAGAGGAGGCAGAGGAAGAAGATGTTGACAACTGGAACAACATTATTCAGCAATACTTCCAGTGACACACGGGTAAGACATCGTACGTTCAATTTACATTTCAGTTAACTGTTGGACATTGTACACGTCAGCCTCTTACTCTATGTCTCTGGCCACTGACTTTATCCTTTGCCATCTCTATTTTCAGATCCCTGTGCCCCACTCTGGCTCCTGCTATGTGTACTGCTGCCCACTACAGGTCATACCAATGTATATATAACTGGACATATGGATTGAAATGTTTACAGCTTGTTAACCTAATACATATTGCAAACAATTGACAGACTCAGAACTTGTATTTGATCCAAGGATGTTTATTTCAGTGCTCATAAGTAGAGGGGGATGTGCAATGGGCAGGGGTGATGGTGGAGGAAAGTCCAGTTTCAGTCCAGTCTCTTGGTATCACAGGTACATTGTCCAAGGGGGCCATAGGAAGGGGAGTAATGGCAGTTCAAAGTGGATAGGGTGACATAGTGATACAGAAGGGTGACAATCAAGAGTGTCTTATTTCCTGGTGGGGGTCTTGGCAATGTTCTCTGTCTTCTGCCTGGATCACAGGGACCGTTTGTGGGAGTGGTTCTCCTTCTGCAGGGGGTGGGGTGCTGGTGGCCTGTTGGTCCTGTGGCGGTGCCTCCTGTCCACTAGCGCGGCAGAGGTGGAGGGCTGTTCATCTGTGTGGCTAGTGTCAGGGGCCCGTTGTTGTGCCACTGCCTCCCTCATGGTCTTGGCCATGTCAGCCAGCACCCCTGCAATGGTGACCAGGATGGTGTAGATGTTTGTTAGGTCATCCCTGACCCCTAGGTACTGTCCCTCCTGTAGCTGCTGGGTCTCCTGTAGCTTAGCCAGTATCTGGCCCATTGTCTCTTGGGAATAGTGGTATGCTTCCAGGATGTTGGTGAGGGCCTCGTGGAGAGTGGGTTCCCTGGGCCTGTCCTCCCCCTGTCGCACAGCAGTCCTCCCAGCTTCCCTGTTGTCCTGTGTCTCTGTCCCCTGAACCGTGCGCCCACTGCCACTGACCCCAGGCCCCTGATCGCCCTGTGTTTGTGGGGTTGCCTAGGGTCCCTGTAGTGGTGGACACACTGCTGATTGACGTGTCCTGGGGACAGTGGCATGGGCCCACTGGGTGGGTGCAGTGCTGGTGTTTCCTGAGGGGGGAGGCTCTGTGGTGGGTTGGGACTGTGGCAGGGAAACCGACTGTCCAGAGGTCCCTGATGGGCCAGGTTGGTCATCCTGATCCAGGCGTGCAGAGCTGCTGTCGTCAATGTGGGCCTCTTCTGGGGGGGGACTGGATGTAGCTGGCACGTCCTCTCCGGTAACGTTGAGAAGGGGTCCTGTGGGGATGCAAATGCAGTGTTAGTGTATCTTCGTGTGCCATCTTGTGCATGGGTGTGTTTCCCTGTATGGTTGTGATTTCCCTGTCAGCTTGGCCTTGTGTGCGTGGTGATTTTGTGGGCTGGGTGAGTCTCTCTACTGAGCATGCTGTGGTGATGGGTGTCCATGCTGGTCTGTGATGGGGGTCAATGCATTGGTGTTACATGGAGGGCTTGGTATTGGGGTGGGTGGGTTGTGATAGTGGGGTATGTGTGAGTTGGTGGAGTGATGGGGGTGAGGGTAGGGGTAGGAGTTTGTGATGGCATGCAGGTAGGGTGGGGAATATGGTAGTAAAGATTTGACTTACCAGAGTCCAGTCCTCCTACTACTCCTGCGAGGCCTTCAGGATGCATGATCGCCAAGACTTGCTCCTCCCATGTTGTTAGTTGTGGGGGAGGAGGTGGGTGTCCACCGCCAGTCCTCTGTACAGCTACCTGGTGTCTAGCAACCACGGAACACACCTTCCCCCGTAGGTCGTTCCACCTCATCCTGATGTCATCCCTTGTTCTTGGGTGCTGTCCCACGGCGTTGACCCTGTCCATAACTCTCTGCCATAGCTCCATCTTCCTAGCAATGGACATCTGCTGCACCTGTGATCCGAATAGCTGTGGCCCTACCCAGATGATTTACTCCACCATGACCCTTAGCTACTCCTCTGAAAACCTGGGGTGTCTTTGGGGTGCCATGGATGGGGTGTGGGTGGTATGTGTGAGGGTGTGTGGGGTGATGTGTTGGGGTGATATGTTGGGGTGTATCCTGTGATGTGCGTGGATGGTGTATGGGTGATGGTGTTTTGTGCCTCTGATTGAGTGGGTGCTCCTGCCTTGTGTGTCTCTCTGGTCGCAATCTTTTTTTTCGTGGAGGGGGTTGTGGGTAATGTGGGTGTGTGTTTTATAGTGGTGTGGGTGTTTGGGTGTGGTGTGTGTATGTGTGTCAGGTGTGTGTAGTTTGAATTGTCCAATATGGTGTAGTTTTGTAAGTGTGTGTGTATTTTGAGCGCGGCGTTGGGTACTGCCAATGGCTTACCGCAATTGAAAGACCGCCGCAGTGATTCCTGGGTCGTGATACTGTGGGCGTATTCCTGTTGGCGTAATGGTGTGGGTTTTGGTACCACCAGTTTATCACGGACCTTTGGTGTGGCGGAATTGTGTGTGTGTCTGTATAGTGGCGGATTTCTCTGTGTGGGTCATAATACCCGTAGCGGATTACCGCTGCGGTCACGGTAAGTTGGCGGCCGTCAACACGGCTGTAGGCGGCATTTACCGCCAGGGTTGTAATGAGGGCCTTCATCTCTTCAGGAAACTCCTTGTGTGTCGAAAATTGATGCACTGCCTCCTGAAATTGATGCAAAGCTTGCCTGAGAAATCACTGCACAGCCGAGCTAAACAACGCAGCCCCAGCTTCCTGACTGGAAATGCAACACAGTGCCTGCCTTACGACGGAAAATTTCACGCATCGCCTACGGGATCGATGCAGCGCCTGTGCCTTCTTCGAGCACGTCAAGGAATTCCCTGCGTCATCTCTGGACATCAAAATATCCCCACACCACAGTGAAGAACAAGACTGTGTGCCTAAAAATGACACAAGCCCCTTGCAGCATGGAATGAAAAGACTCATTGTCTGTGCCACTTTGGAAAATGTAACCCACACCCTATTTTTCTATGCATTTCCTCCTCTGCGGTCTCTGTGCATCGTTATTTTTGATGCATACCAGGTCCATGTGTAAGAAAGAGACAACTGTTTATTTCTAAGGATTAAGACTCTTTTACACCTTTTAAAAGTGATATTTCAACTTGTGCTTATTGGATCTCTGTCATTTTGACCTTATTTTATTCAGAGAAATATCTATTTTTCTAAACCTGTGTGGTGTATTTTTGTGGTGTTTTCACTGTGTTACTCCATGATTTATTACACAAATACTTTACACATTGCCTTCTATGTTAAGCGTGACTGCTCAGTGCCAAGCTACCAGACGGTGGGCACAGGATAACTTTGATTGTGTGTGACTTAGGATTGTGGTCTCTACTTAGACAAAGGTGTATACCTCTGCCAACTATAGGCCACATTTCTAACAACAGGTATTCATGTTGCATTTGACAAATTCATTGGTGTAGAGTTATCTGCAGGAACGTTGCTTTATATTGTGGCCATAGACCTCTTCGCAGGCCACACTGAAGTGATCCTCCTGTTATTCATTTCTAGATATCATACAAACCATTGAAACACGAATCCATCAAATGGTGGCCCATTCTCTGTACTTAGTGTTAATAATTCTCCCCACTCTGGGGGCATGGCCGATACAGCCAAGATGGTGGACACATCTTAAAGACGTTCCCAAGGCCCCTCAATAATCCTCCTTCATCTCGGCACCCTGGGTTCCCAGCTGACTCCAATGTACCTTCCTTCCTCCCCTTACCGAAGAGGGATGGCCCTGGTTTGCCGATGCAGCTGTTGAAGGCTGGAACGGATTCTGCCCCTGGCCACCTTGAACCCTCTCAAATTGGCGATGCCCTGAGACCCGTGTCCCTGTGATCGATACAGGAGCGGCTGGCAGAGCTTTCTGGTCTTGTGCAAGTATGTCCGTTGCTGTTACCCGCTGGCACGTTGAGCTGCCACTGCCTCCCCAACCCGGCAATGCAGATAATTTGAAGCAGATAAATAGAAACTCAGGGCCATATCCTTACCCTATATGTTGCTCTTCCTGGCCTGGCTGCAAGTAGTGCACAGCTCGCATTCTTATTTCTTTGACGGACGCCGTACTGATAGAGGGCATAGACAATGCACCCGCTATACACTGAAACAAGAAGCAAGCTTGCCGTTCTTACTGTCACCCTTGACCCAGAGTGCCTGATGATTCTTGTATCCTTAGTCAAGATCTTCCTGATTTGAGTTGGGCTCACAGAGCCCAGTTATGTTCTTGATGTTTTGTGGGGACACAAGTTGGGCAACGGATGCTTCTGGGGTGGAAGTATGAGGTATGGGGTTCAGGTGGTTTGTTGTCATGGGTTTTCTGTACTTGAGTTGCCTTTTTCTGTTGATTTGATGTTCCATTTTAGGATTCATGCTCTGTTGAAGTAAGCCTCAGCAAGGCCTACTAGTGCAAGGGGTTCACCTTTCTCTGCACAAAGTCCTTAGACCATGTAGGAAGAAGTTGGCACAGGAACTGAAATAAAAGACAAAGTTTATTAACCTCATGAGGTGGTACTACAGTTCAAACAGCACCCTTAGGTAATGTCTGAAGTAGCACACTGAACTGAGAGAGCATGGTCCTTTTATACCAACGCAGGGGCTAAAAGGAGGTGGTACAATTATAGAAGCAAGACTTGTATACATGTAAGGTCATGTGGAAAATGCACAGTCGACAGGTAGGAGGAGCTAACAGTTTTCAAGGACTAACAGCTGCAGACCTTACTGAGCATGTGCGAAAGTGGGAGATGCTAAATATAACTTGTCACTAGGCAGATTTCAAGAGTAGTTAACAGAAAGGTAGGACAGAGCACATGGTGAGCACATGGCAGCATGTGGCAGAGAAAATGGCTGCCATGAATACAAAATGGATTCCGCGAAATGTTCACAATAGTTGCTAAATACAAGATGTCTTCTGCTAATGCTTAATCTAATCGCTGCTAAACTACAACAGCTCCTGGTCATGGCCTCGTCTCCACAGGACCCTAGTTCCTACTCCTGTCAAAATGCCAAACTCTCTCCTGCAGACTCTAAATGTGATGGCCCATAATCTTTTCTAGAATGTAAACGGCCTCTTAGATCGAACACAGTTATCCTCTTATTCCTCAACCGTCACCGGCAAGAGTGGCTCTGCTGCAAGAAACCCATTTTATGGATACTAATTGCCCCTTTGTTGGCAGATACGACTACAACCGAGTCTTCCATACTGGCTTTACCAGGGGATGCTGTGGAATGATGATCTTACTTCATAAGACTTTCCCGCTAACAGTTACGCGGACGATTCATGACCCCCTAGCCAGATACTTGGAGGTGCTTGGGGACCTAGAAGGCAAGCCTTTCATCCTCTTTAGCGTATTTATGCTTCTCTCCAAATGCAGCCCCAGACTTTACCTGACTTGACTCAACTAATTGCTTCCCTACCATTTTGTACCCTGGTTCTTGGGGGAGACTTCAATGCCAATATAAAACCATGTTTAGATGTACCAGGCCCTGTCACTCTGGACCGCATTGCTCATTCCCGATCGTTGACCAATTGGATGCTCTCCCTTGGTCTTTGTGATGTGTGGAGGACTTGGAATCCTCAAACTAGGCTGTACTCTCACACATCAGCATCCACCAAAACATTGTCCTGGATTGACTATTCTTTTCTCTTAGTGACAGATATGGCAACCACCTCAGGCACCACAGTGATCCCTTGAAGTATATCCAACCACTCGCCACAATCTCTTCAGCTAGGGGCCTCCTATCCTCACCCCCGTCCTATGTGGTGTCTGAACGCCTGGGTTCCAATCGATGAGGTTCTAGTGGAACACCTGTTGGAAGAACTTACATTTTTAACTCAAAACTAACACTTGGTCAGTTCACAACCATGGTACATTCTGGGTGGCTTACAAGCCTAAAATTCATAGGTGGCCAAAAAGCTACTTAAAATGCAAGGAAGACAACAGACAGAGAGACATCACTGACTTAGTGTCCCGCATACTAGCTGGGGAACCTATGATCGCTCAAACCGCTACTGAAGCACTTGCACACCAACTTGACCTCAATAGGAATGTTCTGCCCCAATTAGTTACAATCGAGGCACGTTGTTGTGCCGTGCATATGAACACATGGAAAAGAATGGCTCAGTCCTATATCAACTCGCGACCAGTGACACTAGCTTACACTTTGTTCCTGCGGTAAGGAATGAGGCAGGTAGAGTAGTCTCCATGGCTCCCAATATCACAGCCTTTGCTGCCTATCACCAGTGACTGTTTGCACACAATCTGAGACCCCTCACTGAGACTTCACAACCTCTCCTTAGAGACATACCACTTCCCTCAAGTCCCTGGTCTAGCAGAAGGCACTGGAGAAGCCAGTGACAGGAGATGAAATTCAGGTGGCCATAAGTGACTTAAAAAGCGGGGAAACTCCAGTCCCTGATAGGTTCCCCCTGGAATTAAAAATTCCAAGACATGCTCATCCCTCCCCTGCTCGCACTCTACATAAAGGTGGTAGATAAGGGTTTGTTTCCTAGAGATTTAGATCTGATGATAGTTGTCCTCATTCCCAACCTCTCCACACTCACTGGATTATGGCTCCTACCGCCCCAACTCACTGACAAAGACTGGGATGAATATCTCTACTAAGATCCTAGGATCCCGACTCCAATTGGTCCTCACCTCTCTCATACACCCCGACCAATGTGGCTTTATGCCCCATGGGAGCACTCACTAGTGCATTAGACAACTACACTTTGCCCTTGCTCATGCTGGGGACCTACCTGGAGACTTGACCGTACTATTTGTCAACTTTGAAAAAGCATTTGACACCAAAGACTGAAGCTATCTTGAGGCGATTTTGTGCCGACTAGGCTTTGTGGCCCGATTCTGCGTCATGGTCTCCCTTCTATACGCCCATCTGATGGCCCAAGTTAGAATAAATAGGGCGATGACTAACACATCTCCTATAGAACGTGGTACCCGATAGGGCTGTCCCCTCTCTGCATTACTGTTTGCCCGCACCATTGAGCACCTGGCACGTGTAATTAGATGTGATGCACAACTCAGAGTCTGGCATTGGGGGTGGGGGTGTGGAGGATAGGATTGCGTTAGACAATGACAACGTCCTTTTATACCTCGTTAATGCAGCGAGATCTGGTCCCAGCATTTTAGAAATACTTAACCTCTTCTAAGAGACGTCCAGGCTTCGCCTCAGCAAGAAGTCACTTCTAGTTCCTCGGCAGGGCGACATTGAGTCGACCGCCTGGAGCGAAGTTACCCCTAATTGTCGTCTTAACTTCAAGTGCCTGGGGATACAAATTGCGACTGTACTGGAGGTCACAAGGGCTTTTAACCTGACTCCACTGACGCAACACTAAAGCCATCCTTATGGCCCGGCGAGAACTCCCACTAAATTTGATAGTTAGGGTCGCCTTAATTAAAATGATGACTCTGCCCGGCTTTCTTTACACACTGGAGAACTTCCCACTTCTCATCCCAAACAATTGGTTTACAGAACTGGCAATACTCCTTCGCTCTTTTCTCTGGCACAGCCGTCCTCCCCGAATAGCACAGGACACATGTCGATCTGTGTACGGTGTGGGGGCTTGGCCTGGTGACATATATGTCTCTACTACTGGGCACCCCAACTACTGATCATAAACAACTGGCTGTTGGGGTTGGGATGACCCAGCATCCCAACTGGCGCTATCTCACATCGGACTTGATGGGGTGATGCACTATTTCTATGGTCTCCCCACAACCATCCTGGAAGCCGTCAGGGAAATTTTCTTACTGTGGGGAAGAACACTTCCCTTTATTGGTTAGCACTGGCATTTGATGGGTCAAACTACCCTCTGGAGAGTCTGACGGCTATTGCACTTGTTGAGGCTCCAGGGGTTTAACCGTTGGAATCTCATTGGGATCTGCACACTACCTGACATTTGGTGTCACGCAGCCATGCATTCCTTTTCTTGACCTTCAAGAACAATTGTCTCTTTCCTCCACTCATTTCCACCAGTGCCTACAAGTATGCCATGCCCTTTGTACATACCACTGTGACTTACAAGACCTTCCTGACTTTAACCTCTTAGAGGCCCGCCTAATGATGTCCCAAAGGGATCTCCCAAATATACCAGGCTCTAGTAAACAATGCATCCAGATCCCTAGAAGACCTATGTGGGAAATGGGAGGGCTGTCTGGGAGAGCGGAACGAGACTGAGTTGTGGGAGGCTTGTATGGGGAACTGGCGATTTCTGCCCGACTGCGACTGATTCAGTTACACTACCTACACCAGGCCTACATGACTCCTCAGAGGTTGGGCCAGGCAAGGATCCTGGTCAACTCTAGATATGCCTGTTGCCGATCCCCGAGGGCCAGCTTCTTTCACACGATTTGGACGTGTCCACCGTTAGTCCAATATTTGTCCTGGGTCGGACTGTTCTGGGGATCCCCCTGCAACTGACTATGAAAGTGGCACTGTTGAGTATACTGGATGGACTGGGTGAATCTAGAGGATACAGGGCTTTGATCAGACTGGGCACCCTGGTGGCCAAAAGAGAGATGGCTTGAAGTTCGAATCCACGCCCCAAAACTAAAGAGTGTTGAATGTGGATGAACTAGTGCACGCCACAGGAGGAACCTTTCTAAAATGCTCATGGATTTCCTAAAACATTTTGAAGATCTGGGGCAAATGATGGGAGTTCTTTGGGCTGATCCCAACAGTGGACTCTTTGTCAAACCATACTGTCTAAAAAAACGACCGGGTGGGGCAGGGGATTCCGAAGGGGTGGGAGCAACAACCTGGGAGCTTTGATATTGTTTATCTTTTTATTTCATGCATCGTTTACTCTGTCTTTTGCATGAAAAATAATTCTCCCCATTCCACAAACACTTAAAGAACTGGAAGTACCATTGCAGTAGAAGAAGAAGACACTTGGCTGACTACAAGGAGTAGTAAATATTCCCCAATGACAACACATGAGGAACAGCCTGATTTAATCAATCTATAACATCCACAGCTAGAAGTCTAGATGCTTTTAAGGGGTTTTGACATTTAACATTTTGTGGTGTATTGTGTTTTCCAGTAGCTTGACACAATTGTTACGATTGTATTGTAAGTTATCGTTGACATCAAACCTAGAAGCCTTTCATGAGCATTATTAACTCTCCGTTCTTGTAGAACGTTTGTCGTTACAATCCCATTTCCTTTCAGCAACAACCTATTATCAATTCTCCTTGTATCCACTTGAACATTGGCATCTCTACCCTGATAGAAAGCTACCTGTACCTATGAAAGGCAATGATTATTGTCAACTGTAATCAGATGGATAATGTTCTTCACCAGGCTAGTGTATTTTCTAAAAAGTAATATCCATGAGCCTCATATCCCATCTTTCAAACCTTGGTGGCATTTTTGTTTTTGGATAGCCATACATCGCAATAAGTGCCTGATGATTTGTTACAACTGTAAATGGCTCTGCGTTTATCTGAAACAGATGAAATGATATGCCCAGAGAGAAAGGTGTCCCGATTTACTAGATGGTCGTTATTGCTGAAGGATTCCCCCACCAACATCTTAAACTTGAATCAAAGTTTTGTATTCCATTCCAACATGGCTACCAGGATGACAATATCCACAGAGTGTGATGGACGGTCATAGAGAAGTGGCTAAACTGGAGAACTTTGTATCTCTGGAATGTTTGAGGGAGTTAATTGCAGCATCTATTTGGTGAAACATTAGGGCCCTCATTACAACCCTGGGGGTCAAAGACCGCCAGGGCTGTTTTGGAGGTTGCACCGCCAACAGGCTGGCTGTGCAATCTCGGGTATTACGACCGTGGCGGAAGCGCCGCGGTCGTACCGGCGGAATCGGCGATTATCCGCCACGTTGGTCCCGGCGGATTCAGTCCTCCAGGGCAGCGCTGCTTGCAGCGCTGCAGAGGGGATTACGAGTCCCCCTCCCGCCAGCCTTTTCATGGTGGTAGGAACTGCCATGAAAAGGCTGGCGGAAAGGGGAGTCGCGGGTCCCCTGGGGGCCCCTGAAAGGCATGGGCAGTGCAGGGGCCCCCTGGCACAGCCCCATAAAGCTTTTTACTGTCTGACGGGGGCTCCCATGTTGCGGCCGTCATCCCTGCTGGGCTGGCGGGGATGTCGTAATGGCCACCGCTGGAGTGCAGCCGCATTGGCGGCCGAGCGGCGGTTACAACTTGGCGGGCGCCGGTTGCCGTTCACCAAAGTTGTAATGAGGGCCTAAATCTTAGGCTAGCACTAGATATAACTTGAATTTAGGGACTTTTTTCATTTTTTACATCTCTTCTCCTATGAAAAGTTTCAGTGCAACCCACAACTCTCACCAGAAGTGGAAACTGTGTATAGGTTCCTCATGTAGAGGTTTCTTATTCATTTAAATCACAGTAGAAACACATTTTAACAAGATACATTACTGGCCAAATTAAGGCTATCCACAGCGAGCATTTGAAAGGTGCCAACTGTTGCAATGTTAGATGAGTGCGCATCAGATGTCCATAAATGTGACACTACATTAGATTAGCTAATAATATTTAACTAGTTGCAATTATATGGTCTAACATGAGTTTAGCGATAGAAGGCAGACTTAGAACATTGGAGAAATATAACATCCTTAGTTTTATATCAAAAGCTGGTTTAGGTTTAACCAGATGGAAAAATGGCTTCTGGAACACTCTCTAAGAATGGAGGGTCAGAGCATTTTAGCACATTTACCTCTCATAACTACTGAAAAAGATGAGGATGATGTACAGAAACTGGAAAAACATTTTTCCAAACCCACAACTTTTTAGTCAGGTGACACAATTGTTTTTCAAGGTTGCAGTCTGTTATAATATTGGCTGATATGTTTGTAGCAACCTTGAGGGTTTGACTGCCAAGTGTAAATTTGAATCATTTATTGATCACCTGACCAGAAACTAATTAGTTTCTAGATGCTACAACAAAAAGATACAGGAACAACTATTTACACATAAGAACCATTCTCTTGATGGAGCAATTGATATTACCGACAGCATTGAAGATTTGAAAGAATTCAAGAAAGCACTCAAAAAAGAATTGGAGGGCTTAGTTTTCAGTGCAAATACAGCAAAGCTTTGCAGAAGAAAAAAGTCTTTCAGTGGGAATATATGCTATTGATGTGGATCGAAATTTCATGTGGCAATCTATAAGCAATATCCAGCTGTGGGCAAGGACTGTGTAAAATCTGGGGTCTCTGGACATTTTGCCTGTGTGTGGCGGTGGATTTGAAATCTGGAGTTGTGAATTTACTTCCTGCTGAGGAGGCTGGGCAATCATTAACTTCTAGCACGGATAATGTTGTTTCAACTGTCAAAACACACAAAAGATTTTCCTATTTTTAAAGACCTTATTGACAGCATCATGATAGACAATGTTTCCACTGTGGTTCCAAAATCACGATCATATCCACGAATACTTTCAATGATGATAACACTTGTCAGACATTATTGCCAACTGATGTTGATCTACAAGGGTACAATGGCACTACTATTTACCTTGTACGCTACTTTGAGTCTGTAGTGAAGTTTAAAGATTGTGAAGTTCAAGGAAAGGTTTATGTTTCTTCTGATTGACCAGATACTTCGGAGTGGCATTATCAGGGATGCTTGGGAATTATTTTAAAACAAGAATGCATTGAAATAGTTTTGCTTGTAGACTATGCTAAACAGTAAGATTGTGAGGTAAATAACATATTGGAAAAGGTTGATGGTTTTTTGGTGGAGAACCGGGCAAACTTAAGGGTTTCAAACACACAATACGATTGAAGGAATGTAACATAAGATAAACTCATGTGTGTGGCATTGAGTCTTAGGGAAGGACTTGACAAATTGTTGGCCGCATTATATGAGGATAGGGGCATTAAACCAGTGGAGTCCTCTCTGTGGAGACTCCTGATTGTGGTGGCTAACAAGAGAAATGGTAAACTAAGTATGTGTATTGGCCCAAAAAGATTTGATAAGGCCATACGGGTAGATGCACACTCTCTACCTAAAATAGAGGAAATTATTGCAACTTTGGCAGGAGAATAACTTTTTTTTAAAGTTGAATTACTTTCTGTATATCATCAAATGGTACTATCTAAAGATGCTAGGCATTTAACACTTTTAGTAAAGCTACTTGTGTTTATCAATTTTGCAGAATGGCTTTTGAGATAGTGTCTGCTGCTGCAGTGTTTCAACTAGTAATGTGTGATGTCTTGCAGGGATTAAATGGAGTACTTTCAAGATGATGTAACGGTCTACGGAAAGAACTCCAGTGAGCATGTGGAAAGGTGGGATGGAGTTCTTAGAGTGTGGTATAGCAGAAAATTGAAGTCGAGACGTGATAACTGTGTTCAAGAAGTGGAGTATTTGAGGCGTGTTGTTCCAGATTAAGGTATTATTACAAGACCTGATTTGTTGAAAGCTATTGATGAGGCATCTACACTAAAAGATCATGAGCAGCCTCAAGCATTTTTATGCATGTGTGCTCTGCATTTTATGCCAAACTTATATGCAATTTTGTTACAAAAGCAGAGCCACTGTTGACCTTTCTGAAAAACAATGTAAAGTTTGTGTGGGGTGAAGATTGAAAGGTGGTTTTTGGGCCTATCAAGAATGAATTGGTTTATGCTCCTTTGCGCCATCTGTTTGTTCCAGGTATACCTCTTTGCATCACTATTGATGCTACTGCAATGGGGGTTGGTGCTGTTTTCTCCCAGGGAATAAGTGGATAAGAATGGGTGTCTTTTCTTCTTGTACTCTCAAGCCTCAAGAACGTGCTTATTGGGTCATTCAGCATCAGATGTTGGTAAGTACTTGGGCTGTTCAACACTTTAAAGCATATGTTTGGGGGCAAATATTCTTCTGTGTTCAGTTCACAAACCCCTGATTCCTTTATTGAGTGGCACGAATGCTCATTCATCTAAAACTACAGTATAATTGATCCGATTGAGTGTAAAGCTTTCAGAGTGTCATTTTGATGTGGATTATGTTCCGGGTGGTAGGAATATAAAGGCTGATTGCCTTTCCCGACTTCCTTGTACATTGATGGATTCTAATGAGGATTGGTGTGTTCATCGGGAAGAGGACTGTTTGGAGGGAAGTGTTTTCAACAATGAACACAGATATGTTGTTGAAAGGGAGTGGAGAGAGGGCCTTGATGCGGGTGTGCCACTAAAGAGAGTCATTGCATGCACTGGGAAAGGTGGCCAGGGGAGAGTAGTTTGCCTGTCAGTTTGCAACCTTTCAGTAAATAAAGTCTGAGTTGTCTGTTGAGAGTGTTTTGCTTTTCACAGGTGATAAACATGTTCCTCCCAATGCAGTGAGGAATAAATTGCTAAAACTGAGTCATGATAGACATTTGGGCTTGACTCTAAACAAAAAGAATTTGAGAGAGATGTATTGGTGGCCAGTGAAGAACAAGCATGTTGTGGAGTTGGTTGGCTCTTGTGGTATGTGTGTTCAAAATGATAGGGGGTTGAAGTGTGTCACACCTATCAGGAGTACTGTTGGTTGCCTGGAGAAAGTTCGGGAAAGGCTAAGCATTGGTTTCATTGACCTTTCTTTTTTCCTACAGCTTAACCTTGTTTCACTATTATTCCAGTTGATTGCTTGTCTAAGTTGTTTGGACACCTCTTAGACGTTCCTTAAGAATGTTTTTGTAAGGGAAGGTTTTTCTTTTGCATTAGTGTCAAATGATGGGAGTGCAATTTACTTCTAAGGTAATAGTGGAATTTCACAGTAGTGCCAGTCTCAAACATAGGAAGTGAGTATGATTCCCTGGAGTAACAGGAAGATTGTTCTGACCTGTTTGGACACCTTCAATCTTTCGTCCTGGCAATACCTTTGAACTTCTTTTTCTGTATGGTGTTCACTTTCTTCAGTTTCTTCTTTGCCCTCCTTAATTTGTTTAGGTTTTGTTTTCATAAGCTGGCCAATCTGTTTTTGAATAGTTACAAGAATTCTTGAAAACATTTTGGAAAGTCACTCAGTGCTTGTGAGAAAAGAGCAAAACATTACCCAAATAGTTCCATAAGAAGGACTCTCCCAGCCTTCACATCTTGGTTCTCTTGTTTTGTGTGTGTGTGTGTGAGCCTGGGCGTGTGTGTGTGTGGTGTGTTTGTTTTGTGCTATGATTTTATATACCAAAGCAGTAAAGTTAACATTTAATTGCATCTACGTATACAGTGCTTGTGTGAATTGTTAGGCTTCACTGTACTGTGTTTGTGTAAGGAGCATTGCTAATACCCCCATTGTTTTGTGTGAGTGTGTTCCATTGTTAGTGCCCCCTCACTTGTACCTAATAAACCCTTCCTGACCTCTAGACCACACTGGATATGATTCCCTAAGAGATTAGCTCACCTACTGCAGAGCCCCAAAGTGTCCACCAGACGTACTAGTGCTATAATACATTAAAAAGAAATAAACTGACAAATCAAAAGCTGACTGTTGATGGTGATGAGAAAATGGTTGTGTGGCCACACTGTTTGTTTCCAAACGTACTTAGAGGTGACGGTTAACTGATGAAAGTAGAAACTTTTTTAAATACATGTAATGGAGGCAGTATAAACAGGGGTTGATACAGACCATCAGAATCTTTTTAGGTCTTGCCTACAGGTACTGTTAGACTTTTCATCCTTGGCGTGGTCTCCCCTAACTTTTTTCCTCTGTTTTCCCAGGTTGTTGATGTGTGCTGGACTCTATTTTTGTTACTCCGGGCACTTTAACACTGCTATCCAGTGCTAAAGTGCAAGTGCTCCTGTATAAAATCTGTATTTAATTGGCTTCCCATGATTGGCATATTTGATTTACTGGTAAGTCCCTAGTACAGTGCACTAGACCTGCCCAGGGCCTGTAAATCAGATGCTACAAGTGGGCCTGCAGCACTGGTTGTGCCACAAACATTAGTAGCTCTGTAAAATGGCTCAGACCTGACACTGCAGTCTGTGTGTGTGCAGTTTTACACTGCCAATTCGACTAGGCGAGTGTACCCATTTGCCAGGCCCTAACCTTCTCTTTTCTTACATGTAAGACAGCCCTAAGGTAGGTCCTAGGTAGCCCCATGGGCAGGATGCAGTGTATGTTTAAGGAAAGACATATACTAATGTGTTTGTTATGTCCTGACAGTGAAATACTGCCAAATTCATTTTTCACTGTTAGGCAAGGCCTATATCTCTCCTTGGTAACATGGGGGCTACCTTTAAATAAGATTAAAGCGTAGATTCCCTTTGGGAGCAGATAGACATGTGGAGTTTGGGGTCTCTGAGCTCATCATTTAAAAATACATCTTTTAGTAAAGTTGATTTGACGATTGTGTGTTTGAAAATGCCACTTTTAGAAAGTGGGCATTTTCTTGCTTAAACCATTTTGTGACTCTGCCTGTTTGTGGATTCCCTGTCTGGGTTAGTTTGACAGTTGGGCTGTTTGCACCTCTCTCTAGGCAGTGACACAAAGGGAGCTGGGGTGTAGCCTGCATATCCTGATGAGCCATCTGTGTTAGGAGGGAGGGGAGGAGTGGTCACTTACACCTGAAAGGACTGTGCCTGCCCTCACACAATGCAGTCTCCAACCCCCTGGTGAGTACCTTGGGCCTGGCCTGGGCAAGGCAGGATTTCACAAACAAGAGAGACTTTCCTTTCAAGTAAGCCTAATTCAAAGGCCAAAATTAGGTATAAGAAGGACACCCAAAACCACAGACTTTAGATCACTTCTGGACATCAAGAGGAGCCTCTACCTGGAGAAGAGATGAAGAGCTGAGGAAGAAGAGCTGCCCTGACTGTGACTGTGCTTTGTGGAGCTATCCTGCAGTTGCTGATTCTGCCTGTGCCAGGGGACAAAGACTGGACTTTGTGTGCCTTCCTGCTTGTGAAGAAATCTCCAAGGGCTTGTCCTGAGCTTGCCTCCTGTTGTTGAAGTCTCAGGGCCATCAAAGGCTTCTCCTGCCAGCACCTGGACTCTCTGTGCTGAGACTCCTGCCCTGCCAAGTGATGCCCTAACCAGTTTCTGGGGCCTTGGAAGGTGAAGCTGGCAGACCAAGACTGGAAATCCACGCACAGACCGCCGTGCAGGGAAAATATCGACGCACTTTTCGAAAAATGACGTGCCGCCGGCTTCGCAGCAGAAATTGATGCTCCACTGATATCGCGGCTGGAAGATCGAAGCATGCAGCTGGAGAAACGACGCGCAACACCCGTTGACGGAGGCTGATAACGTTGCAACCCACATTGTGTGGTTTTGCTCATACCGTGCGGCAGGATTTTCAACTCAAACCTTGCAGGGAGCGGAAAAACAACACAACGCCTGCCCCGACCTGAGTGCTTACCCGGATCGTCGCATCGCTCTCCTATGGAGAGTAAAAACGACGCACGCCGACCCGACCAGAGAAGGAGAAACAACCCATGGTCTCACTTGTGGGTTAGAAATCAACTCATTGCTAATATTTTGCGAGGCACACTCGCCCGTTCGTGTTATTTTGATGCTACCCAGGTACTTTTCAACGCTAATAGTGTTTTTACTGTTTACTAAAGGATTTAAGACTCTTTTTCCTTTTTAATTCCTGACTTGACTTGCGTATGGTGGCTTTTTGTAATTTTGGTCTTGTTTTGTTTAGATACATATTTCCTAGTTTTCTAAATCTATGTTGTGTCATTTTGTAGTGTTTTCACTGAGTTACTGTGTGTGTTGGTACAAATACTTTACACCTAGACTCTGAAGTTAAGCCTGCCTGCTTGTGCCAAGCTACCAAGGGGGTGAGCGGGGGTTAACTGAGGGTTATTCTCCTTTACCCTAACTAGAGTGAGGGTCCTTGCTTGGACGGGGGTAACCTGACTGCCAACTAAAGACCCCATTTCTAACAGGCACCTTTTAGCTGTCTGTTGTCAACTACCTATTATGGACCATACCAACACTTGCAGTCGTATTTGGGCCAGCCCACTGCTTACAATTGGTTGGCTTTTGTGTCTTGTGCTTCTAGTCCAACGGCTTTCCTTCTTGTTTTTACTCTTCCATCGAAACCTAACTTCTTTACCATCCTTTTGATTGGATGGTGTAGGAGGCTGGCCTGGTTTGTAGTGGGTACCTTGGATACTTACACCTTATACCAGGTCCAGTTATCCCTTATTAATGAAATAGTAGTGTTCTAGCAGCTTAGGCTGATAGAGGTAGCTATAGCAGAGCAGCTTAGGCTGAACTAGGATACATGCAAAGCTCATGCAATACCACTTATAGATACACAGTACTTATACACAAGTAAAGACAATACTCAGTGTTACCAAAAATAAAGGTAGTTTATTTGGGTGACACAGTACCAAAAATATCTTAGAGGCAATACTCCTTCCGAGGTAAGTATTATACACAATACATACGTTAGACACCAAAATAAGGTAAGTAAGACATAGGATAGTGCAAACAATTGGAAATGCTATAGAATGCAATGGGAGAAAATAGGTCTAGGGCCATCAAAAACCATATACTAAGAAAGTGGAATGCGAATCACGATTTCCCCTTTAGACACATGGGGTGTGTGCAGAATCGCTGGGAGAGTAAGAATACAGTAAAGGTAAGTAAATTACCCCACCCCAGACCCCAGAAAAGCAGGAGTAAAGTACTGCAAGTTTCCTTAGGACACGCTACATCTCATGATTGGGATTTTGCAGTAACCAACCAAGTCTGCAAACAACAACTGCTGGATTCCTGGACCTGAAGACCTGCAAAAGAAGGGGACCAAGAGCAGAAGTCGAAAGAAGTTTCAGAAAGCGCAGGAGCCCCTGCCAACCCAGAAGAGGGTGCAAAAGAAGAGTCCATGGTTGTACGAAGACTGCAGGAATGCGCCCTAGGAAGATGCCAGTGGGTTCCTGCATGATGCAAAGGATGTCCCACGATGTGAAGATGGATGCAGAAGTGATTTTGTGTTGGAAGTCGCCAACAAGCCTTGGTTACAACAAATATGCATTTTGTATCAAAATGGCGCTGGCTGGACCCAGGAGGGACCTGGGGGCCTCAACTCTGTGTGAGGAAGAAGAGGGGTTCTCAGAACTTTGAAGAGCCTCAGGATGCCAGACAGCACCCACAGGAGTCCCAGGAAACAGGGATAAAGGGGGTGCAAAACACGGTTGGTGCAGCAGAACAAAGGAAGGTCCCACGCCGCCGGAGAACAACTCAGCGAGTTGAGCATTGCGGGATGGAGTGCTGGCGACCTGGGCCAGGCCGTGCACAAAGAAATTTTGCAAATAGTGCACAGGGGCCTCAGGAGGTGAAGAAGACACAGTACATAGGGGTACCGCCACTCTCGGGGAAGACAAGGTCTTACCTCCTCCAAATTGCATCAGCAGGACCTCAGGGCAGTCTATGTTGACGGGGTCTACCCTCTGTGTCCTTAGGAGCACGCTCGTTGCTGTGAGAGGAGTCCAAGGGTACCGGTCGTTGTCTTGGAAGATGCCTGCTTGGTGCAGGGGAGTGACTCCGTCACCCCACAGGAGATTTCTTTGGTCCTTCTGGTGCAGGATGAAGACAGGGAGTCTCCAGAGTGTGCACACCATGGAAACTGTTGCAGTTGCTGGCTGGAGCTGAAGTTGCAGAAGAAAAGTATCCGTTGTGGATACTTTGCTGCTGTTACAGCGGTTCCTGGAGCAGGATGCGGTGGACCCGAGGTCAGAGGATGAAGTAGCTTGCTACCTTATCAGGTAAGTACCTATCAGGAGGGGTCTCTGACGTTACCTGCTGGCAGTGGCCACTCAGAGCCCTCCAGAGTGCCCCCACACTTTGCAAAGCAAGATGGCTGAAGTCTGGGACACACTGGCGGAGCTCTAGGCACCACCCCTAGGGTGGTGATGGACAGGGGACTGGTCACTCCCCTTTCCTTTGTCCAGTTTCACGCCCGAGCAGGGGCAAGGGGTTTCTGAACCGGTGTAGACTGGCCTATGCAAGGAGGGCACCATCTGTGCCCTTCAAAGCATTTCCAGAGGCTGGGGGAGGCTACCCCTCCCCAGCCTGTAACACCTATTTCCAAAGGGAGAGGGTGTAACACCCTGCTCTCAGAGGAAATGCTTTGTTCTGCCTTCCTGGGTCTGAGCTGCTCAGACCCCAGGAGTGCAGAACCCTGTCTGTGAGGTGGCAGCAGCTGTAGCTTCAGTGCAAGCCTCACAGAGCTGGATTGGCAGTACTAAGGGTCCATGCTGGAGCCCCCAGGATGCATGGAATTTGCTCCCCAATACCAAATTTGGAATGGGGGGACAATTCCATGATCTTAGACATGCTACATGGCCATATTCGGAGTTACCATTCAAATCAAATCAAATCAAATCATTAGCATTTATAAAGCGCGCTACTCACCCGTGCGGGTCTCAAGGCGCTAGGGACAAAGGGGGTGGTTATCGCTGCTCGAACAGCCAGGTCTTTAGGAGTCTCCGGAAAGCGGAGTGGTCCTGGGTGGTCCTGAGGCTGGTGGGGAGGGAGTTCCAGGTCTTGGCCGCCAGGAAGGAGAAAGATCTCCCACCCGCCGTGGAGCGTCGGATGCGAGGGACGGCAGCGAGTGCGAGGCCAGAGGAGCAGAGGGGGCGGGTGGGGACGTAGAAGTTGAGGCGACTGTTGAGGTATTCCGGTCCCTTGTCGTGGAGGGCTTTGTGTGCGTGGGTGAGAAGTCGGAAGGTGATCCTTTTGCTGACTGGGAGCCAATGCAGGTGTCTCAGGTGTGCGGAGATGTGGCTGCTGCGGGGTACGTCGAGGATGAGGCGGGCCGAGGCGTTTTGAATGCGTTGTAGGCGATTTTGGAGTTTGGCTGTGGTCCCGGCGTAGAGGGTGTTGCCGTAGTCCAGGCGGCTCGTGACGAGGGTGTGGGTCACGGTTTTTCTGGTGTCGGCGGGGATCCAGCGGAAGATCTTGCGAAGCATGCGGAGGGTGAGGAAGCATGCAGAGGACACGGCGTTTACTTGTTTGGTCATTGTGAAGCTACATATAGGTATTGACCTATATGTAGTGCACACATGTAATGGCATCCCCACACTCACAGAGTCCCGGGAAATGGCCCTGAACTATGTGGGGGCACCTTTGCTAGTGCATGGGTGCCCTCACACTTAGTAACTTTGCACCTAACCTTCAGCAAGTGAAGGTTAGATATATAGGTGACTTATAAGTTACTTAAGTGCAGTGAAAATGGCTGTGAAATAGAGTGTGCACTATTTCATGCAGGTTGCAATGGCAGGCCTGTGCAAGGGTTTGTCTGAGTTCCTAATGGGTGGCAAAAGAAATGCTGCAGCCCATATGGATCTCCTGGAACCCCAATGCCCTGGGTACCTAGGTACCATATACTAGAGACTTATTAGGGGAGTCCAGTGTGCCAATTGAAATTGGTAAATTAAGTCACTAGCCTACAGTGACAAATTTAAAAGCAGAAAGAGCATAAGCACTGAGGTTCTGATTAGCAGAACCTCAGTGACACAGTTAAGCACTATACAGACACACACATTAGGCCATAACCTATGAGCACTGGGGTCCTGACCAGCAGGATCCCAGTGAGACAGACAAAAACATACTGACATACAGATAAAAATGTGTGTAACATGCCAAGGAAGGGGGTACTTTCCTACAGATGGCATGAATTCTTCCACCATTGTTCACAGTACTACTTTTTTCTTTTTCTTTGAGCAACCAGATTGGGTTCTGGTTTGATAAAGAGTTGAACTTTAAAGACCAAGAGAACATTGTAGTCTCTTGTGGCTATCACCAAATGGGACTCTCGAGGAAGATATCACATTTCATCTTACAACATTTGCGAGCACCGGTATTGGGAACATGTATTCTATACAGAATTGACTATGGTAAAATTGCGTACACAGTTTTGTCTTCCAGAACCATTTAAAGTCTAGAGGAGGGTCATAAGACAGTGGTGAGGTTAGACTTTAGTTTGCATAATTTGAACACGTGTCTGAATTCTAGTACAGACTTCATTGGCTTGCGGTGGCAATGGTCAGTGGAACATGCAGTATACAGTGTGCTAAAGGCTGCGTTTATCCTCACTAGCTTGAGGTAGATACCAGGCCCTACAAGGGAACTTTTCAGACTCGGAAGCTTTAAGGGGATCCCAAGGAAGAGCTGGACTCAACTGTATGAGCAGCACTTGGCTGTTTCTGGTGAGCCATCGTAATTTCTGTGATCCCATTCAGGTTCCTCTGAGCCTCCAACTGCTTTATGCTGCATCTCTTTGGTACTTCTGGGATGCTGTGGGGGGTGGGGGGGGGAGAAGGGGGAGGTGATAAAATACCTCATTTTGACATGGTTAGCCCCCACTTTTTGCCTGATGTTTGATGTAGCCTAGAAAGTGTAATGCCCAGGGCCCCTGCTAACCAAGTTCCCTGGACTAGAGCTCTTTCCCTAAAACTGTTGTGATGCATTGACACAATTGGATACACCCTTAACTACCACTATAAGTCCATAGTAAGTGGGTACCTATATGCCCAGGGCATGGGGCACTAGGGGTAGGCCCCTGCGGGCAGCAGCAGTGAGTGTACCACCCTCTAGTTCCATGAATTCAGATGCACCAAGCACTGCCATTGCAGGCTGAGTGTCCTGGTAAAACCTAAAACACAATCTCGACATGGCACACTGCCTGTGTGCCATGTCCACCAAACACTGCATATACTATGGGTAAGACACCCCTCTGGCAGGTCTTCCAGCCCTAAGGCAGGGTGCTCCATTTTATATGTGCGGGCATAGCTGCACGACCAACATGCCCCAACTCTGTCCTTGCCAAACCTGGGACATAGTGAGTGAACAGAGCAGCCATTTTGATACATGTGCTGGACACTGGTCAAACATGAGTTTGGCAGCTACATGATGGCCACTCTGAACCCTGGGTTGTTTGGTATCAAACAACTCAGAATAATAAACCAAACTGGTACCAGTATTGGATTTATCCCTAAATGTACCCAGGGGTCACCTTAGAGGTGCCCCCCTGCAAAAGCTAACTATGCTGGTGTAGGAGGCTGGACTGGCTTGTAGTGAGTACCAAGGGGTACTTACACCTTGCACCAGGCCCAGGTATCCCTTATTAGTGTATAGGATGTCTAGCAGCTTAGGCTGATAGATAATGGTAGCTTAGCAGAGCAGCTTAGGCTGAACTAGGAGACAAGCGAAGCTCCTACAGTACCACTAGTATCACTTGCACAATATCATAAGAAAACACAATACACAGATATACTAAAAATAAAGGTACTTTATTTTTATGACAATATGCCAAAGTATCTCAGAGTGTACCCTCAGTATGGGGATAGCAAATATACACAAGATATATGTACACAATACCAAAAATATGCAGTATAGTCTTAGAAAACAGTGCAAACAATGTATAGTTACATTAGGATGCAATAGGGACACATAGGGATAGGGGCAACACAAACCATATACTCCAAAAGTTGAATGCGAACCACGAATGGACCCCAAACCTATGTGACCTTGTAGAGGGTCGCTGGGACTATTAGAAAATAGTAAGGGTTAGAAAAATAGCCCACCCCAAGACCCTGAAAAGTGAGTGCAAAGTGCACTAAAGTTCCCCAAAGGACAAAGAAGTTGTGATAGGGGAATTCTGCAGGAAAGACACAAACCAGCATTGCAACAATGGATTTCCAAACGAGGGTACCTGTGGAACAAGGGGACCAAGTCCAAAAGTCACAAGCAAGTCGGAGATGGGCAGATGCCCAAGAAATGCCAACGGTGGGTGCAAAGAAGCTGCTACTGGACAGTAGAAACTTAGGATTCTGCAGGAACGACAAGGGCTAGAAACTTTCCCTTTGGAGGACGGATCCCTCACGCCGTGGAGAGTCGTGCAGAAGTGTTTTCCCGCCGAAAGACCACCAACAAGCCTTGCTAGCTGCAAATCGTGCGGTTAGGGTTTTTGGATGCTGCTGTGGCCCAGGAGGGACCAGGATGTCGCCAATTGCGTCTGGGGACAGAGGGGGCGTCGAGCAAGACAAGGAGCCCTCTCAGCAGCAGGTAGCACCCGCAGAAGTGCCAGAAACAGGCACTACAAGGATGCGTGAAACGGTGCTCACCCGAAGTTGCACAAAGGAGTCCCACGTCGCCGGAGGACAACTTAGGAAGTCGTGCAATGCAGGTTAGAGTGCCGTGGACCCAGGCTGGACTGTGCACAAAGGATTTCCGCTGGAAGTGCACGGAGGCCGGAGTAGCTGCAAAAGTCGCTGTTCCCAGCAATGCAGTCTGGCGTGGGGAGGCAAGGACTTACCTCCACCAAACTTGGACTGAAGAGTCACTGGACTGTGGGAGTCACTTGGACAGAGTTGCTGGATTCAAGGGACCTCGCTCGTAGTGCTGAGAGGAGACCCAGGGGACCGGTGATGCAGTTCTTTGGTGCCTGCGGTTGCAGGGGGACGATTCCGTCGACCCACGGAAGAATTTCTTCGGAGCTTCTAGTGCAGAGAGGAGGCAGACTACCCCCACAGCATGCACCACCAGGAAAACAGTCGAGAAGGCGGCAGGATCAGCGTTACAGAGTTGCAGTAGTCGTCTTTGCTACTTTGTTGCAGTTTTGCAGGCTTCCAGCGCGGTCAGCAGTCGATTCCTTGGAAGAAGGTGAAGAGAGAGATGCAGAGGAACTCTGATGAGCTCTTGCATTCGTTATCTAAGGAATCCCCAGAGACAGAGACCCTAAATAGCCAGAAAAGAGGGTTTGGCTACCTAGGAGAGAGGATAGGCTAGCAACACCTGAAGGAGCCTATCAGAAGGAGTCTCTGACGTCACCTGGTGGCACTGGCCACTCAGAGCAGTCCAGTGTGCCAGCAGCACCTCTGTTTCCAAGATGGCAGAGGTCTGGAGCACACTGGAGGAGCTCTGGACACCTCCCAGGGGAGGTGCAGGTCAGGGGAGTGGTCACTCCCCTTTCCTTTGTCCAGTTTCACGCCAGAGCAGGGCTAAGGGGTCCCTGAACCGGTGTAGACTGGCTTATGCAGAAATGGGCACCAAATGTGCCCATGAAAGCATTTCCAGAGGCTGGGGGAGGCTACTCCTCCCCTGCCTTCACACCATTTTCCAAAGGGAGAGGGTGTAACACCCTCTCTCAGAGGAAGTCCTTTGTTCTGCCATCCTGGGACAAGCCTGGCTGCACCCTAGGAGGGCAGAAACCTGCCTGAGGGGTTGGCAGCAGCAGCAGCTGCAGTGAAACCCCAGGAAAGGCAGTTTAGCAGTACCAGGGTCTGTGCTACAGACCACTGGGATCATGGGATTGTGCCAACTATGTCAGGATGGCATAGAGGGGGCCATTCCATGATCATAGACATGTTACATGGCCATATTTGGAGTTACCATTGTGAAGCTACATATAGGTAGTGACCTATATGTAGTGCACGCGTGTAATGGTGTCCCCGCACTCACAAAGTCCGGGGAATTGGCCCTGAACAATGTGGGGGCACCTTGGCTAGTGCCATGGTGCCCTCACACTAAGTAACTTTGCACCTAACCTTTACCAGGTAAAGGTTAGACATATAGGTGACTTATAAGTTACTTAAGTGCAGTGTAAAATGGCTGTGAAATAACGTGGACGTTATTTCACTCAGGCTGCAGTGGCAGGCCTGTGTAAGAATTGTCAGAGCTCCCTATGGGTGGCAAAAGAAATGCTGCAGCCCATAGGGATCTCCTGGAACCCCAATACCCTGGGTACCTTAGTACCATATACTAGGGAATTATAAGGGTGTTCCAGTAAGCCAATGTAAATTGGTAAAATTGGTCACTAGCCTGTTAGTGACAATTTGAATGAAATGAGAGGGCATAACCACTGAGGTTCTGGATAGCAGAGCCTCAGTGAGACAGTTAGTCACTACACAGGTAACACATTCAGGCACACTTATGAGCACTGGGGCCCTGGCTGGCAGGGTCCCAGTGACACATACAACTAAAACAACATATATACAGTGAAAATTGGGGGTAACATGCCAGGCAAGATGGTACTTTCCTACAGCTGGTATAGTTGCTGACTGGTTCTATCCAGCATGCCACCTCCAGACAGCCAATATACAAACTTTGGGGGAGAGCCCTGTCCCTCTGGTTTATAAAACAATGCCCTTCCTGGGGTTGGAGCTAACCCCCCTCCCTCAGGAATGTGCACTCCCCTGGCAGTGAGCTTCAAAGGGCTTACAGTCTTTGAAACTCGACCCCCAGGCCTGCTGCTAGCAGCAGATGGCCTCCTTCTTTGCAATCCCCCACTTTTGGTTGGAAACCACACAAAGGGTAGGAGGAGTGGCCCCGCCTAGCATGCACCACCCCTAAGGTGTTGCCTGCGAGGTGGACCCTCCATTTCATTTTCTTCCATCTTAGATGGAAGGAAAACAGCCAATTAGGTTTATGAAAGTGACCCTTCCCACAGGAAGTGGTCACTATAGTGGGTGTAGCCACCCAAAGGTAAGTGTCCCATTGGACACTACCAGATCCCCCCTAAAATACCTACTAAATTCAGTATTTAGTGGGCAACCTTAGACCACAGAATCAGATTTGGAGGACACAAAGAAGACTAGCCCAAAGAAGATCCAAGGCACAAGAACTGTGAACAGGCTGCACAAAGAGAAGGCGCCAAATCCTGCCTGTTGCACCCAGGACCCGACAATCACCACTGCAGAGGAGCTGGACACTGGACCGATCTGGAGAAACCCAGAGGACCTCAAGGCTTCACCAATCGCCCAAGAACTTCCTCCAGAGTGGAGGTACCACTCTGCAACAACTAAAGAACCAGCAACTCAGTGAGTATCACTTCACTGAACTGCAGATATCTCTTGAGTCGGAAGTCACAGCTGGACCCAACAACACAGGAGGACAAACCCTGCAAGTGTGCAAAGTTTGGTAGCACTGCACCCTCCAGTGGCCAGACTGTACCACTACCCTGGCTACTGGTCTACTGATGTCAAACACAAGGAAAACCAGCTTGCCCAGAGCTGAAGAAGGACCGGGGAGGAAGCCCTAGTCAAGGGACTCAGGAACACCTTGGACCTCCTGCCAGAATGAACTGTTGTCCTGTAAGCAACCCACAAAGAGACCTACCTCCAGCTCCAAAGGGCACCTTTGCAGACAGCCTCTGGCTCGCTGATTCGCTCTTCATCTGGCAGCCCTGTGCCCTTCAACAAAGAACCAGCTGTGTCCCAAGGGTCCCTCACCCCTTGTGACCTGAACAATCAAAGGGGATCCTAAGGAACAGCCTTTAACCTGACCAGAGCAGACATTTTCCAAGTGGTCCCCTGCAGTGGCCTTGCACCAGCTCCAAGAGACTTTTCACCGATGCTCCCACCGGAACTGGGAGCCGCCCGAACTTCTACAGCTGGCACAGCATGCCCACCAACGACCTCGACCCACCTGCAAAAGCTGAACTTGGTAAAGCAACTGTGTGATTTACTGTCAATTTTTAAAGGTGTCTTGCTATTGATTCCTATGGTGTGTAATTACGCACAGAATGACTGCATTTATTAAAACTTCAAAAATTCTTGTCTTAAAAAAGTACTTAACCAATTTAATTAATCTTGGTCCTAAAATGTGTTTAGAAATCTGAAGTATTTGTATAAATTGGTCTAGAGTTATTCCTTCAAATGTGTGAGTTGCATGATCGATACTGTGAGTACAACAGATGCATTGCACTTCTCCAAGATTGGCCTAACTGTTCGACCAAACTACCTAAAAAATTAGAGCATTAGGTGGTGATCTATTGTTTACCTCTGGAAAGCAACATGTGGTTGCCTGGACCCCTACACAGTGTGTCTGGTGTTGCACACAACATACAGGGCCAGCCTTCTACAGGGGGGCTCCATAAGGTTAGTGGGATGTGGTCAACAAGGGTTGGCTAGGTGAGGAGGTAGAAGGTGGAAATACATTTTATTGGCCTTTCTGAAGATCCTGTGTTTCCCGGCTTCTAGTGTATTGCTGGTATAATACACAGGTAAGAAGAAGAGGCCTGTAATCAATCAGGGGACGTGAGGTAAACTACGTGTATAGTAGTCAAATGACTTTTACCAATTGATCTTATCTTTATTTGTTTTTGGTAGCTGCTGGGGAGTACATCTGTGAAATGCCTTTCAGATACCTGATGGACACAGGATACTGAACACATTTCCAAAGAGCACTGAGCTGTATGTGAGGGAGTAAAGGTGCTTTTCTTCCCCTGGAAAGAGAGAGACTGGACATTTAACGTTAGTATCATAATTGTGTTGAAAATAGTAGCACTTTCCAAGGTAAAAGTGACTCAACTTTAGTTTCAGTTGGCCTGTAAGAACCCTGAGCTCCTGTGCAACTGTTCCTGCTACACCATGGATAGCTACTAGGTCTAAAATCAAACGAGACTCAAAGGGACAGACTGCTTCTCCTGGCCACAATATTTTGCAAGCATATCTTTCTAAAATTCAATAGAAGTTTTTTCCTGAACTTATTGTCCAGGACATATGTTAATTCTAATTAGATTCTGCTGCAAAAGTAGCAGCCAATCCTCTCCAGAACTCACTTACACATGAGTTGGCAGTTTTCCACCTTGGTGCTTCAGCATTTGTATTTGTGTATGGCTGAGATGCTTTCTAATTTGATGACTGAGGCATCAGCCGTCTCCCCACGTACAGTCTCGACAACTGCTAATGCACCTCTGTGTCTTGCTCATCATAACACTAATTCCGGGAAGAGTAAACAAAGGTCCAGACTCCAGGCCTGCTTTTCTCCATCCTCAACTTGTGGTCTCCTTTTGCTTCCCCCCCACATGCTCCCCTGTGCAGCTTCCCCCAAGCTATACCCTCTGTGGTACTTCTTCCCTCCTATGTTGCTTCAAAGCCCTGTCTTCCCTGTTCTTTCTCCATCTCCCACCCACTTAAAAAAATTATTTTTTTATTTATCGGTATAATTTATATCAGTAAATAGGGAAAAGTGCCTATGTCATTTTGTAGGCATGTGCATGCGTGGTGTGAGCATTTACAGAAATGTATAATTCTTCAGCATGCTGCACAGCATCTGGGATGCTGTGGAGCATGGCTAAAAAACATTGAAAAAGCCAATAGGTCTCAAAGACAAGACCTATTGACTTCACCAGTGCTTGTTCATTTGGATGCAAATTGGCCCAAAGGGAGACCGACCCTGCATGGAATACAGAGTCATCTCTATTGTCTATCTGGGGGTCTGTCACTTCTGCTTTTCTTTCTGCACCTCCTCACCCTCCCCAAGAGTAAACAGAGCCAAGTCACAGTCAGACACTGACAGACAGAAAAATATCACCAGCTGATGCAATCTCACTACTCTGGGCCTTGGTGCATTGCATCGGCTGCCCTGTGGTAGCTTCGCCCCTGTGTGGCATTCAGGTTTCGACCAATGCTGCAAAGTGAGGAAAGCAGAAATTGAGTGTTAAAGGATTCTGGCTTGAAACATCATTCCATATACGCCACAGGTTGGTCTACAATGGAGTGGAACAGGGTGGAATGGGACTTAGTAGAAGTCCAGGTACAACAGGAAATAGGAGATCCTGAACCGGGACAAGATGTGGGGGGAACAGGTGATGAATACTCTTTTGATATGTCGGTGATGCTGATCTATTATAATTTGATAAAATAGTATGAATCATGCTGTTTCAGTGATCCATTGTTATATATATATATATTTATATTTATTTGCACATGATATGACTCAAGTCTCTCTCCTTGTTTAGGGGGTGAGGAGCGGGAGATGGGACAAGTTAATGAATTGTAATGTTATTTTGTTTTTAAAATCAATAAAAACATTTTAAACAGAAAAAGATGAAAAATCATTCCATTTTCAGTTATAGCAAGTGTTTCAGTGGTGATCTTAATAAATTAGTATCTTTCAGTCTTGAACACTGAGCCAACACAAGATCATTTTAAAAAAATTGAAAAGGATTTACATCAGATTTGCTCATAGTGTCATAATGCCTGGTTAGTAATAGCCGTTAAAGCTACATCCTGCATTGGTGGGAAGTTCTTAGCAGAATCACCGGTAGCCCAATTATTGGCATACAATATGACTTTGAGGTCAATAGCCATGAGTAAGTTAGTTGCAACCTTTGGAAAGATATGCCTGCATGGACCATACCAAACTATTGTCCTGCCAAACAAACATATGGTTTGGGGCATCAGTTTTGCCCAATAGATGTGTGTTCCCATGTGGTATTTCTTATTGTTTTCTGGCATTAGAATAGCAAAGTATGATGGCAGTGACCACTGGCCTCTGCAAGGCTGCATTAATGAGAACTCAGATCCAATACAAGAAAAAGTTATCTCTCTCTTATTTGAACACCCTTGCCATCTCACTCCGAGATTGGAGAGCAGCCAATTAGAATGGTAATCCATCATGTTGACGAATTTCTAAAATAAAGAATATCAGCTTCAGGAAAAGAGACTGACAAAAATTCATTTTAAAGAGAAGCTAAATCGAAATAACTTCTCTGACAAAATGTAATGTTTTTGTGCAAAAGTTAAATGTTAATTTCAAAGGACAGTGTGGCAAGGAGGTAAGACAAAAGTGGTATGGTATACAGGATGGGGGAGGCACAGAGAGGGAACAGCAGTAAGCAAAGGGAGTTAAGCATGAGGGGTAATAAAGAGTTTACAAATGGAAAAATGGGAAATGGGTTTGTAAAAAAGGGAGTGGAATAACGGTTAAAAAAAAAAAAAAATAGGATTAAAGAGGGAGGGAAATTAAGAGATTTTTACAATAAATGGAGTAAGCCACCTGAAGGCCCCCTTAATCTCACTATCTGTGGTTGGGGCACCCTTCAAAAGGGTAGAGGTTGACATTGTTGGCCCCCTTGACCCTTAAAAGGCTTCAGGAAACAGGTACATTTTAGTGGTAGTGGATAATGCCAGTAGGCACCCGGAAGAGATTCCACTTCAGGCCGTCACTGCCCCTGTAGTGGCCAAGGCCCTCCTGGGTATTTTTACCAGAGTTGACTTTCCTAAGGAAGTAGTATCAGACAGGGGTTCAAACTTCATGTGTAAATACTTAAAACACATGTGGCAGGAATGTGGCGTGACTTATAAATGCACTACCCTACACCATCCACAGACCTATTGACTGATTGAAAGATTTAACCAGACATTGAAAGGCATGATTGGTGGACTCCCTGAAAAGCTCAGAAGGAGATGGGATGTCTTACTTCCATGTCTGCTTTTTGCCTACAGGGAAGTGCCACAAAAGGGAGTAGGGTTTTCCCCCTCTGAACTTTTGTTTGTGCATCCTGTTAGGGGTCCATTAAGTCTTGTGAGGGAAAGCTGGTAGAGCCCTCTCAAAGAGCCTAAACAGGACATTGTGTACTATGTGCTTGGCCTACGTTCGAGGATGGCTGATTACATGGAGAAAGCAAGTAAAAATATTTAGACCAGCCAGGAGCTTTCAAAGCACTGGTGTGACCAAAAAGCTACACTGGTGGAGTTCCAACCACAACCTAAAATTTGGATATTGGTGCCTATGGTTTGCCAAGACAAGAGGTCTGGGCCCTACCCCACAGTTGACAGAAAAGAGGAGGTCACCCACCTGGTTGACCTTGGCAGTTGCAAAAATGCCAAAAGGATTATACATGTCAACCGCCTGAAGCCCTACTTTGACAGAGCTGATGTGACCATGTTCTTTGGTTACAGGTGAGGGACAGGAAGAAGAGAGAGAACCTCTCCCTGATCTCCTCTCCAGCAATCCACAACATGCCAACAGCAGGCTAATAGCAAGCAAGTCCTCAACCAGTATTCTGAATTAGTCTCTCTGACCTCTGGTAGCACTAATTGGTGTACCCATGATGTGGACACTGCTGACAGCTTACCTGTCAAAAACAAAATCTATAGGCAGTCAGACCATGTCAGAGAGAGCTTTCAAGTAGATGTGAAAAAGTTATTGGATTTGGGTGTCATTTAACCATATGAGAGTCCCCGGGCTAGCCCAGTAGTTTTTACTTCTCAGACACCACTCAAATGTAGAGAAAGAGGAAATTAGGCTCTGTGTGGACTACAGGGGCCTCAACTCAGCCACAAAAACAGATGCGCATCCATTTCTAAGAGTTGATGAGCTCATAGACAGATTAGGGACAGCCAAATACCCGAGTACCTTTGATCTTACATCTGGGTTCTGGCAGATTGGACTGATCCCTGGAGCAAAAGAGAGATCAGCATTCTCCATCCCAAGTGGGCACTATCAGTTTACTGCCATGCCCTTTGGGTTAAAGAAAGCCCCTGCCACCTTCCAAAGGTTGGTGAACCAAGTTCTGGCTGGACTGGAGTCCTTTGGCGCAGCGTATCTAGATGATATTGCTCTCTACAGTTTCACCTGGCAGGATTAACTGATCCACCTTGGAAAGAGTCCTTGAGGCCCTGAAAAAGGCAGGCCTCACTATCAAGGCCTGTAAGAGACAGACAGGACAAGGAAAGGTTGTGTACTTGGGCCACCTGGTAGGTGGAGGCCAAGTTCAGCCTCTAGAGCCCAAAATCCATACAATTCTGGCTTGGGAAGCTCCAACTACCCAGTCCCAAGTCAGGGCATTCCTTGTCTGCCTAGATACTAAAGAAGGTTTGTGAAGGATTATGGAACCGTAGTGGCCCCCTCACAGAACGTACCTCCACGAAAATGCCCCAAAAGATCAACTGGATAGTGAGTTGTCAAAAGGTGTTTGACACTCTGAAGGATGCAATGTGCTCTGCCTCAGTCCTGAAAGCTCCAGATTACTTCAGACAGTTTATTGTCCAAACAGATGCCTCAGCACTTAGGATAAGAGCAGTTCGAGCCCAGACCAATGATGAGGGACATGACCAACCTGTTTATAAGCAGAAGACTACTCCCTAGGGAACACAAATGGAGTGCCACAGAGAGGGAAGCCTTTGCTGTGTTCTGGGCCTTGAAGAAGCTTAGGCTATACTTATTTGGCTCTCACTTCATAGTTCAGGGAGACCACAGGCCTCTTAGGTGGTTGAAGAGATGAAAGGTGAAAACCCCAAATCTCAAACTGCTTAGGTGGTCCATATCTCTGCAGGAAATGGACTTTAAAGTGGAACACAGACCTGGGGCTGCCCATGGCAATTTAAATCAAATCAAATCAAATCATTAACATTTATAAAGCGCGCTACTCACCCGTGCGGGTCTTAAGGCGCTAGGGGGGGAGGGGGGAGGTTACTGCTGCTCGAAAAGCCAGGTTTTGAGGAGTCTCCGGAATGCGGAGTGGTCCTGGGTGGTCCTGAGGCTGGCGGGGAGGGTGTTCCAGGTCTTGGCTGCCAGGAAGGAGAAGGACCTCCCACCCGCCGTGGAGCGGCGGATGCGAGGGACGGCAGCGAGCGCGAGGCCAGAGGAACGGAGGAGACGGGTGGGGGTGTAGAAGCTGAGGCGACGGTTGAGGTATTCCGGTCCCTTGTTGTGGAGGGCTTTGTGTGCGTGGGTGAGAAGTCGGAAGGTGATCCTTTTGCTGACTGGGAGCCAATGCAGGTGTCTCAGGTGTCCGGAGATGTGGCTGTTGCGGGGTACGTCGAGGATGAGGCGGGCTGAGGCGTTTTGAATAGGTTGCAGGTGTTTTTGGAGTTTGGCGGTGGTCCCAGCATAGAGGGTGTTGCCGTAGTCCAGGCGGCTCGTGACGAGGGCGTGGGTCACGGTTTTTCTAGTGTCGGCGGGGATCCAGCAGAAGATCTTGCGGAGCATGCAGAGAGTGAGGAAGCAGGCGGAGGACACGGCGTTGACTTGCTTGGTCATGGTGAGAAGAGGGTCCAAGATGAAGCCGAGGTTTCGGGCGTGGTCTGTGGGGGTCGGTGCGGTGCCGAGGGCCGTCGGCCACCAGGAGTCGTCCCAAGCGGACGGGGTGTTGCCGAGGATGAGGACTTCCGTTTTGTCAGAGTTCAGCTTTAGGCGGCTGAGCCTCATCCAATCTGCGACGTCCTTCATGCCCTCTTGTAGGTTGGTCTTGGCGCTGGCGGGGTCCTTGGTGAGGGAGAGTATAAGTTGGGTGTCGTCGGCGTAGGAGGTGATGATGATGTCATGCTTGCGTACGATGTTGGCGAGGGGGCTCATGTAGAAATTGAAGAGTGTCGGGCTGAGCGATGAGCCTTGAGGTACGCCGCAGATGATCTCGGTGGGGTCTGAGTGAAACGGTGGGAGGTAAACTCTTTGAGATCGGTTTGAGAGGAAGGAGACGATCCAGTCCAGGGCCTGGCCTTGGATCCCGGTGGAGTGGAGGCGGGTAATTAGGGTGCGGTGACAGACGGTGTCGAAGGCAGCCGAGAGGTCGAGGAGGATGAGGGTGACTGTTTCACCGTTGTCCATCAGGGTTCTGATGTCGTCTGTGACTGAGATGAGGGCGCTTTCAGTGCTGTGGTTGAGGATTTAGAGGATGAAGACTCCCCGGGGAAGGGTAGATTCATCCCCTTTCATTTGGGGGGGGGGGGGGGAGTAGTGTGAGAAAGTACTTTTTTGACATGGTAGCTCCCCATTTTTTACATGAAAAATGATGTGGTTTCAAATTGTAAGTGCCCTGATCCTCTGCTTAACAGGTTACCAGGGCCAGATCTCTTTCCCCAAAACTGTACTATGTATTAGCACTGAAGCCACCCTTGTAAGTCCCTGTTAAATTGTACCCCTGATACTTAGGGCATGGGTACTTAAGAGGGTCCTCCAATCTGCAGCACCAATTATGCCACTCTGGGAGGCCCCACACCAGCCTCGTGCAGACCTGTCCACTAACACTGCATGCACTATAGGTAAGTCACCCCTCTGGCAGGCCTTACAGCCCTAAGCCAAGGTGCACTATAATGCATATCAGGGCATATGTTTGCATGATCATGCCCCTACTGTGTCTTTAACAGGCCTTAAGACATAGTAAGTGTACAGGGGAGCCATAGCAAATACATGTGCTGGACACTGGAAACTATGAGTTCCCCAGCTATATGATGGCCTCTCTGAATACTAAGTTGTTTGGTACAAACAATGCAGAATAATAAATCCACACTGATGCCAGTGTTGGATTGATTATAACATGTACCCAATGGGCACCTTAGAGGTGCCACCTGCAAAGCCTACTAGCCATGGCATGGTTGTAGACTGTTTTTTACCACCCTGCCCCCACCAGACACAAATCTGGACTCCTGGGGTGAGCGCCTCTGCTATTGGAAGCCATTGCACAAATCCTTCCCTGGGTGGAGGTGTTACACCTCCTCCCCCAGGCAGGTAACCAGGCCCAGCGGTCAGCTTCAAAGGCTTTACCACCTTTGAAATCTGACCTCTGACTCTGCTGCTAGCAGCAAATGGCTGCCCAACAGTCCCCCCCACCTTGAGCGGGAAAACCGGAGGGAAAACTTAGAGTTGGAGGAAGTGGCCATCATCAGGCTACACCACCCCTCAGGTTTCGCAGGCTAGGTGAACTCTTTATTTCATTTTCCTCCATCTTGGATGGCAGGAAAATAGCCTATCGGGGATGGGGATGTGACCTCTTCCCACAGGAAGCGGTCACATAGTGGGTGTAGCTGCCCTAAGGTAGGTGGCCCATTGGTCACTACCAGGTACTCCCCTTAACACCCACTAAATACATTATTTAGTGGGCATCCCCAGACCTGCTGATCAGATTCGACAGACACAAGAAGACCAGCGACTAAGAAGACCCAAAGCTCGAGAACAGAAGTCCGGCTACAAGATGAAAAAGGCACCAAACCCTGCCTGGTGCACTCAGGACTGGACAATCACCACTGAGGGGTCGACTGGACATCGGACAGACTCCAAGAAATCCCAGAGAACCGTCAACCTTCTAAATATTGCAGAGAACCCTCCTCCAGCCTGAAGACATCACTCCTTTTACCCAGCAGGCAAGAACCAGTGACGTTAAGTTCACTGACCAGCCGCTGACCAATGAAGCGGACATAGCGGCCAGGCCCATAGGACAAACCTGGCCAAGTTCATGGCACTGCGACCTCCAGTGGCTGGAATGTGCCATAGTCTGTGGTATTGGATCCCCATTGTTGGACACCCAGAAAGAAAATCCAGTCTGGACTCTCCGAGGCCCAGAAGCAACCTCCAGTCCAGCAACTTCATGACACCCAAGAACCACCACCCAGAGTAGCCCTGCTGATCTGCAAACCACCCTCAAAGTAACCTGCACCTGGCTCCAAGGACCCTAGGATCCATGTCCCTTGGCTGACCTATCTGCACTGCACCCAGACTCCCTGACCCCTGCATTGGAAAACCAGCTATTCTCTAGGGGTCTCTAACCCCTTACAACCTCTACACTCCAAAGCAGGCCACTGGAATTATCTTTAAGTCCATCTGTGCTGTGTGTTTCCAAGTGGTCTCCTTCTCTGTTCTGCACCAGCTTCAAGACTTTCCGCCGCTGCTCCCGCTTGAACCAGGAACTGGCCAAATTTCGTAAATCAATAGAGTACACTGTTCCACACAAAAAAGAAAAAGGTAAGAGCACGGGTCCTAAAGACACTTCTAAAATTAGAAGCAAGAGCCCTCACACATCCACTGGACGTCATGCTTCATCAAAGGGCTAGCTCCCCGTCAGACTGGTGCTGCAATGTCTGACGGGCCCCACTAGGGGGGCTCTTTGCCGGGGATCTTAAATTAAAGTCTGTGCCGTGATTTTAAAGTAGGGATACATTTAAACCTACAATCAGGAAAGAGCAGGAGAGAAGGGAGGTTAAAATTGGCTCAAGAGTCCCAAAACAATATGTTTTATTAGGCATTGAGGATCTTGGTCAAAATTAAAAACACATGGGAGTGGCATAGACATAATGTTCCACCACTCTACCAACACAAAGGAGCTGATAGGGACAATTTTCCTTCAGCTGTTAGATGAGGTCAACATGTTTCACAACTTAGAAGTCCATACGGATCACATGGCTTTTCATCAGGACCAAAAACAAATGTCTCCTAAGCTACAGTACATTCCCCAGATAAATTTAAAAGTCTGAAGGGCAAAAAGCAACTTACATAGAACACTACTCAACTCGTGACCTAAATAGGTGAGAACCTGTGGAAAGGAAAATACAGCACAAAGTATGTTTATGATACAGTATGAATCATCGAAATGCATAACACACCTAATAGTGCTGTGACACTTCGTGTTGAATGCTGAACGTGACAAAAATCAAAAACTCCTTACCCTCCTATATTAAGAACCAGGTTCCTTGGTAAAGTGCGAGCCAATGGGCTGACGTCACTCTATGTGAATCACAGAAGCATCTGTAATTACATTACACAGAAAGATAACAGACAAAAGACAGGTAAATATGTAGCCAATATGAAATACTTCATACTAAGTAGCATAAATTAGGGAAAAAATTATGCCCGTTTAGGGGAACATGTGGGCCCAAATTTCTCTAGCTGGCCCACAGGACATCTCAACCACCTCAACCTAAAACAGAAGGTGACACTTGTGAGAGCATTGCCTGATTTTATATGAATTAAAAGAAATTCTCCATGGATTCCTATGGTGTGTAATTATACACAAAAATACTATTTTCGCTGAACTTTGAAAAATCATAACTTAACAATTACCTAACTGATTTTGGTGATCTTGATCTAAAAAAATCTATAAAAATCTGAACTATTTTTGTAAATTGGTCTTGGGTTATTCTTCTGAATGTGTGTCCACATTTATTGATACTGTGAGCACAACAAATGCTTAGCAGATCTCCAGGATAATCCTAACTGCTCACCCGCACTACCACAAAAACAGAGCATTAGGTGGTCTACTTTTAACCTCTGGATACCAAGGTGGGGTTGCTCGGCTTCTCTACACAGCGCACATTATTTGTGGACCCCATATCGAGAGCCAGCCTCCTACATCTAGAAAATAATTAGACATAGCATGCCAGCGTGAAAAAAGTAACTTAAGAAAAATTAGACTTCAAGCAAAGGAAAAGGGCAACCATAATGCCATATGTGAACTTAAACCTCTTCTGATTCAATACTTGCTTATTACGCAAAATGGTGATTTAGTGACCAAAGCTATTGCTTCTTAAGACTCTCATGAGTTAGTCCCAGAAGCACCAGGTATTCAATGCTTTCCTGAATTTTATCAGCTCAGGGAGGGTATCATTAATTTCACATTTTCAAAAAAAGGGACACTGAAAAGGCTGTGGCGCCATGGCCAGAGCCGCCCACTTTGGATCGGAGAACCAGGTTTGAGTCTCGGTGTTGGCTTAACATTCTTGTCATTGTAGGCAAATCACTTCATCTCCCCACACCTAAAAAAAGAGCAAACATTGGCAATGCCAAAATATCTGGCTTAAAAAGGCGCTGTCAAGACAGACCGAAAAATCCATGTACGTTAATGACTGCCTCCTGTCATCTGTGCTGCTGTCAGAGAAAACCCCATAAAATATTTAGTTATCTAAGACAAATCAATAGGATTACTGTGGCATGTGTGTGCTCCTGAAAGCTCCCCTCAGGCAGCTGAAAAAATAAGCAAAATATCACAGCTGTGTTGCAGGCAAGCACTATTTTGTAGAAGCGCACAACTTCTGCCCAATCAAAACACATATATCAACATGTGGGCGGAGCCAAAGCCCCTCTCCTGTTGGTTCTCACACAGTTGTCTGGCAACAGCTGCGCTATCAAGCCAGACCATAAAAAAAGAAAGCAAGTGTGTGATGCAACCGGTGCTCATGTATAGCGCTCCAGAAACTTGACATACACTTTAGCTACCAGCGTGAGACGAACAGTTTTTAATGCGAGAGCGCCATCTGGTGGGAGAATGACAGAAAACACATCTGCTATAATATTGATAACTTTATGATTGTTTTATGTTTTTGAGTCATTGGTTCTTAACCATTTGACTTCTGTGGGCCCACACTTAACCATCACTGGAACCCAGGGACCCCCCACTGAATCAATATTGGAATCCGAGGACCCCCCACTGACTCAAACTGGAAGCCAGGGGCCCTGGACTAATAAGCATTTTCGATGATGAGAACTTCAAAATAATATGCTAAAAATACAGATAAAAATTATCAAAGATCTGTAACAATTATGACATAATTTACAAAAGCATGTAATTTTTAAAAAAAAACATTTAATGGGAAGGTTAGAGCCTTTCTAAATTCCGCTGGGGTGATGTATTGCCCATCCTACATTCTGTGTGATGCACCGGCACTGCTCATACGAATCATTCTGAGGATACTAAATTGGTAACTCCAATTTCAAATTCCTTCACATTTACAAAGTGTTGTAAAATTTTAAATTTTACATGTTGCTTCTTCATTTAAATACAGTTTATTTATCTGTAATATTACTACGTTTTCAAAGCAGTCGCAGACCCCCAGAGTAGACTTCACGGACCCCCAGGGGTCCTCATGCCGCAGGTTAACAACCATTGTTTTAATGCATGGGCAAAGTAGGTAGTTGCCTGGGGCCCCCACCTTCCAAGCCCCCCGTAAAGTGAGTTGAACAATAATGATAAAGTATGGAAAAAATGCTGCTAAAAACAGTTACTTTTGTAATTTAACAGCCAAGCGTCCCTAACATACACTTAGGGTAGGTTTATTAAGGTTCTGCACCGAGGTCAGGTGATGCAGACCTGCACAGATCCTTGAAGGCCATTCACTTTGCACTTGAAAGCTGCCCTTTTTGCAGCACACATAGCACTTTGCCCCACTTTGCGCCAAGAGGGGATAGTTGCATATGACTTGGGCAGATTAGTGCAAGCACCCATAGTTTTTGACACAAAGCTCCTTGAAGTAGGCACCAACATGGAGAAAATGTTCTTACAGTTTTATGTAGCGCTAACTTGTCCCAAAGGCACCAGGGTAGGTATCTTTACCTCACCTTTCTGTTTCTCCATGCCTCTGTTACCTTTGCTCTCTCTTACCCCTCTTACCCCTCTCTCTACCTCACCACTCCCCCTCTTGTTTCTATCTTAACTCTCTACCTCAGATCTGTCTCACCACCTCACCTCTTTCCACCAGTCTCCCTCCCGCTATTTAACCTCTCTGTTTACCTCACTGTTACTTCACCACATCCTCTCCCTGCCTCCCTTTTCTCTTAGTCTAACTCTATTCCATTTCCATCACCTCTCTAAATGGCTTACTCCTTTTTGGCTACCTCTGTTTCTATACCTCTATTTCTTTTCCTCTATCTTTAACTAATTTGTTTTTCTCTCCTCCTCTGTCTCTTCCTCACACACACAAATCTCCCTCTGGAGCTTCTCCATTGCAGCTCACCTCCTCTATCTCAGTTGTCCCTCTCAGCATCTTTCTTTACAGATCTCTCTACCTCACCATCTCCTATCGCCATCTCTTACTCTTTTCTGTCTCACAACTCTCTACCTCTGTCAGAACCCCACCTCTCTTGCTCTATTTCACATCTGCTTCTCAGCCTCCTCGTTTTGTTCTATACGTCACATTCCTCCTCCAACATGTCAACCTGTCCACTGCCCTCTTGTCTCTGCTTCTTCCTTTACTGTTTTACCTTACTTCGTCTAATTTTGCACTCCCTCTACTTTCCTTCTCTTTGTTTTTCATCAAGTATTTCTGCCTATGTCTCTCTGCCGTGAACTCTTTCCAATTCACGTCTTTTTATACAGTAACTACCTCTCTATATTTCCTTCTCCCTATCTATAGCTTTCTCTACTGCATGCTATAACCATACATATCTCTCTGCTTCTCCTTCTCTACCTTCATCTTTCTCTTTTTATCCATCTTATCCTTCCTTCTAGCTACCTCACCTTTCTCTCCCTACTTCTCTCCCTACCCCTGAAGTATCTCTAGGCCGTCTCTGTAACTATTTCTCCCTCTAATTCATGTCTCTGGCTATAGTGCTCTCTTTATGTCTCTGTCCATCTCCTGTTATGTCTCTGTCCATCTCCTGGATCCTGCCACTTCCCATTTCTGTTACTCACCAGGCCCACAGGTAACTTCCTAGCCAAGACGTGCACACATATAAAAAGAAGAGGGACAAGACAAAGGAAGTTAAACTAGGACAAAGTTATTAAGTCTAAACTAAACTAGTGGCAAAAACCCGCAGAGCAGGGCTTTGATTTTCACTGCTGCAGCAAGAACGCCAGTAATAAGGGAGGAAATATTTGAAATTAAAACATTTTGGCTGCTAAAACTACAATTTCAGTTTCAACTAAATCCCCATATTTCACCGAATGTTGTCATTTGGATTCACCCTGGACAATAACCTCACACTCAAGGAACACATTGCAAAAAAGCTTAGGGCCTGATTTAGATCTTGGTGGTGTTACCGCCAAACCGCAGTGGCGGTGAGCCGAGAGGACCATCAAGCCAATGGCATGCCTCCGGCTTAATTTCGATATATTGCTGCTGAGCTGCTGACAGCCACGATGGAGTGCTCTTACTAGCCATCCGACAGGGGGCTCGCTGCCCATATTTAGATGTACACTCCTGCGGGTGGTGTACTGCCGGAGGTTTGCTGCCGGAAGGAGGACATCTCTGGACCCAATGGATGTCAGACAATGGCAGTGGCCGTGGAATACAGGTAAGTCACACACACACATACTCTATCCTTGCCAAATGTGTACCCTACATGACACACAAGACAACACACAGCATACACACCATTATCCATTGACATCCCACCACAAAACGCACATGCTGCAAACACACATTGACGTACATCCATGAGACAACATACACACACAATTGACACAGCACCCACACACGACACAACTAACACAACTAGATACTTATCTATACATGTACACACAACCACAACTAAACACATCATGACAATGAATGCCACACAGCAACACTCATCTGAATGTTGCATGCAGCAACACAACACATCATACACAACAACATCCACGCCCTATGCAGGTGGCACACATAGTGACACAACCACATCACCTACTACATCTCCTTCCACATCAACCAGCCAATCGCATTGCACACACGCCAATACACATACAGAGTCAGAAACACAACTCGATGCACAACATGCCAGGTACAGATCCCCTTGCAATTTACATACATGGACACAGTTGACAAGTGTAATTGTACAGTCATTGCGGTGCCAGCATTCATTTGGCAATGAATACTGGCACCATGATGACAGTTGTGTATGTGTGTGTTATGTGTTGTGTACCAGTGTGTCCCCATTTGTGTCTGACCCACTTGTGTCCCCGAAGTAATTTAAAAAAATTAGTATGGCATGTATATGTCTGCAGTGATTCCGAGCTCATGTGCACTGACCCCTCCCCACCAACATACACAGCCAATGCGGGTTCCCTACCTTTGTGTCTAGCGATGGAGGGGGCTGTATTTTCTCCAAGTCGAGTGGCAGCAGCGACAAAGGGTGTTGTCCAGCTTCCTCCCTCTTTACCCCCCAATCTGCCAAATCAGAAGTGGGGGTCGGACTGCCACTTTTTGCTTGGCATTATGGCGCATCCAAATCAGCTCTGCTGAAAGTGTGGCTGGACTGCCGCCATCAGCCTATATTTCCTAAAGTACCGTTGCGGCGGATGGGAATCCTTGGCAGAGCCAGTGGGACTCGGCGGGTGGAAGTCTATGAGACCAACAACATCTGAATAGATCAGGCAGACCGCCAACTCGGCAGACTGGGTTTCCATAAAAAAAGTGGAGGTGGACTCATTACCGCCAACATCTAAATCGGCCCCTTAGATGGCTGAGCTGCAACCGGCTGCCTTTCTAAATGAAGTGAAACCATTTCTTGCAGAAAGTGACTTCAGATCTGCTGTTTACACCCTCGTATTCTTGCATATAGATGGTAGTAAATCCCTGCTCTAAGGCCTCCAAGACTTCACGCTGGCACCCCTTAATGGCATCCTACATGCAATAGCATGGATCATCAAGGGCTTGAAGAAATATGATCACATCACCCCAATCCTGATGGGATCCCATTTGCTTTCATTCCCGGCCAGCACTGTCTTCAAAACCTGCTGAATCATTTAAAAAACCATCACAACCACCACCCTCTCTTATCTTGCAGGCAAATTCACTATCTATGGTGGTTCTTAGCACACTCAAAGCCACGGCATGATCAGACTTCATACTAAGAAGTTTAAAAAAAAAATAGGCATCAGGTCATTTCCATCTGTGCACCCAAGATCTGGAACAACATCCCAATATCTATGAGGACTGTCTCAGATCTGCCCCAATTTAGTAAAGATTTGAAGACTCAGCAGTTTTAAGAACACTACGTCACAACGCATTAGCAGTCCTCAACCCAGCTTCCTCCTTCATCAATTGTTAACTTTAAAGTTGTCTTTGACCTTCTACAGTGCTCCATTGCTTTTAGGCTAAGTTCAAGGTATTGAAATACGACATACATACAATACAATGGGCCTGAGTTAAGGCCACAAACATGACAAGTCTATAAGGCATAATTTAAGTTGAAATAAGAAGGGCAGGATATGTGTCACATTTGTGATGTCGTTCCTGTCTGCTAACCACTAAATCATCCCAGTATCTTTAATATTATCTGCCAAATATTGTTCTCACAAGTCACACTTAAGCCATCATTATGATCTCATTGGCGGCCGTATAATGTTTTCCCTGCAGGGCCGGCGGCGGAAAAGGGCTGTAACATTGACAGCAGCTCCAAATGGAGCCGCCGCCATTGTTGGTGTGTGGCGGGTGCACCGGCGCGATGGGGAATGGCACAGGGGCCCCTGCACTGCCCATGCCAAGTGCATGGGCAGTGCAGGGGCCCCCAGGTGGCCCCCAAATCACCCCTAGATACCCATTCCGCCCGTCTTTCACTGGCGGTGTGAACCACTTGGAAAATGCTGGCAGAATGGGTATCATTATCCAGAGGGCAGCGCTGCATGGATTGGAATACATCACCCCCGCCAGCGTTTCCGCTGTGGGGTTTAGGGCGGGATATTATATGGCGATCTGGGCCGCCATGCCGGATGGCAGTATTTACCGCCACCGCCGGCATGGCGGCCCAAACCGCCAGGATCATAATGAGGGCCTTAGTGTGTTTTTCCTACAGTGGTAGTTACAAGCTGATTACCGACTGACCTCCACATAATATGTTACTACAAATAAAAAATCAAGATCCAAACTAAAAAAAAAAACGGCTTTAACAATGTTTGTTCAAGCATTCTTATGGTATGATTTGGCTGGGGTACACCAGGCAGCTTGAGTTTTTGTCTGCTTTTGCACACCCTCCCCCCTAATTCTGAAGGTTTAATCCTTTTGATGCATCAGATGGCTGGAAGATGTCTGATGCATCGGTGCTCGTGTGCGTTGGATGTCTCCTGGCCGTCCATAAACATGTTGCTAAAAATCCCTATGATGCGGGCACCAGAGGGATTTCCTTATTTGGAAAACAACCACGCAAGCTGGGGTAGAGCTTCCCCAGCTCCCGAGGATGTTCTAGGTTGTCAGTGAAATAATAATCACTACGCACGGTGCGCTGATGTCATTTCACTGAAAATGAAAGTGAAATGAGCCGATCGGCTCATTTAATTTTCTCTGCATCAGTGCTCAGGGGGCTATATCTGTCCTCCCAGCACCAAGGCAGATGGGAGAGGTATTTTTGGAACGGGGAGAATCTCCCCTTACAAATGATACCCCTCCCTGGTGGATCCCTGCTTGGGGATCGCCCAGAGAGGGCAATTTCCGAGTTGAGATCCACCCATTCGACACCAGGGAGTGGGGAGCGGCCCCTTGGGCAACGGCTTTTGCCCCCCCCCCCTTAATTTTGTGGCATAATCAGTCTTCCTGCCTCCTCAGGGGGCAAAAAGTCCACTAGACCCAGGGATTTTTTTTCTTTTACATAGGGATGGGGTCTGTCCAAACTGGATATGCCAATGCCCCCTCCTGCCACCATAAAAAAATAAAGTCTTTCTGTCCCCCTGGGGGGAAGATAGGGGTTATTACCCCCAATCTGCCCCTAGGTGGGAGAGGCAGAAAGCCCACAAGACCCCAAGTATATTCTTTATTATAAAAGAGAGGTTGGGGCTGCCCACCATGGGCATGGCAATGCCCCACCCCATATAAATGGGGACCAAAGTCTTTTTATCCTCCCGGGAGACATATAGGGTAATTACCCCCCATCTGCCCGCCACCTGTACAGAAAGCCCACTAGGCACCAGGGATTTTATTTTGAGAAAAGTCTGTGTGTGGGGGCTGCCCAGAGGGGGAACCCCCAATAAGCCACTCCACCCCAAAACAGGCACAGTCTTGTTGTCCCCCCTCCAGCCCCTGGGGGGCAGAAAGCCCATCTAGACACCAGGGATTTTTTTTTAATAAAGGAGTGGCGGATGCTGCCCATACCCCAGATAAATGGGGGCACAGTTTTTCTGCATCTGGCAATTACCCCTGATTTGCCCCCTCGTGGGGGCACACAGCCCACTAGACGGCAGGAAATAAAAATAAAAAAAGAGGGGTGGTGGCTGCCCACCACCGTAGGTACACTTATTCCCCCACCTCAACTGAAGGGGGCAACTGTCTTTCTGCCCCTCTCCCCACAGACTAAAGCTTCTCATCACCTGATCCCAGTGGCAAGCAAGTGGACGTTTGACTCTTTTGCATCTTGATTTTACATATGGGCCAAGAGAGCTTGGCTAGCTCCCAATATCGTCCCACTTGCAATTGTGAGTCCCTGCACTTTTTGGCTTGGGTATGCTGCCATCAGGAAAAACCTACCAGACCCAGCCACTTCTGAAAACTAAACATCTGGGGGAGTCCAGTGTGGTATGCTACTCATGCACCCCACACCATTTTCTTACCCATAATGCCCTGCAACCCTCCAACTTTGCCTGAAATCACACATTGTCCTACATTTCTGAGATGGATACTTCAACAATCTGCTGGAATCCATAAAATTCCTGCCACTCAGCATTGCCCCATTGTAGGAGGCTGGCCTGGCTTATAGTGGGTACCCTGTGGTACTTACACCCTGTGCCAGGTCCAGTTATCCCTTATTAGTAGAAAAGAGGTGTTTCTAGCAGCTTAGGCTTATAGAGGTAGCTATAGCAGAGCAGCTTAGGCTGAAGTAGGAGACATGTAAAGCTCCTACTATACCACTTAGATCATATGCACAATATCATAAGAAAACACAATACTCAGAGTTACTAAAAATAGGTAATTTATTTTTATGACAATATGCCACAAGTATCTCAGTGAGTACCCTCAGTAAGAAGGTAAGTAATATATACAAGTCATATGTACACAAACCCAAAACAGATAAGTAAGAGTAAGAAAAGTAATGCAAACAGTGTAGAATTACATTAGGATGCAATAGGTGAACATAGGTCTAGGGGCAACACAAACCATATACTCCAAAAGTGGAATGCGAATCACGAATGGATCCCAGACCTATGGGAGCTTGTAGAGGGTCGCTGGGACTGTAAGAAAACAGTCAGGGTGTCCAAGATACCCCACCCCAAGACCCTGAAAAGTAGGAGTAAAGTACACCTACTACCCCAATAGGACACACTGCAAGAACCACAAACACCAGCAAACCACTGAAGACGGATTCCTGGACCTGAGGACCTGCAAGGCAAGGGGACCAAGTTCAAGAGTCGCGATGGTGTTCGGAGGGGGGGTAGGAGCCCAGGCAACCCCGAATGAAGGTGCAAGGAAGCTGCCTCCAGATGGAAGAAGCTTAGGATTCTGCAACAACGAAGAGAGCTAGGAACTTCTCCTTTGGACGGAAGATGTCCCACGGGTGTGCTGAAGGTTGCAGAAGTGTTCCCACACAGAAAACCGCAAACAAGCCTTGCTAGCTGCAAGGGTTATGGTATAGGCTTGTGGGTGCTGCTGGGGACCAGGAAGGACCAGGATGTCGCCCCTTGGAGGAGGAGACAGAGGGGTCACTCAGCAACTCAGAGAGCCACCACAGAAGCAGGCAGCACCCGCAGAAGTACCCAAACAGGCACTTGGAAGATTTGTGAACTGGAGCTGTCTCAGAGTCACAAAGGAGGGTTCCACGACATCGGAGGCCAACTTAGAGGGTTGAGCACTGCAGGACGGAGTGCTGGGGACCCAGGCGAGGCTGAGCATGAAGGAAATCGTGGAAGAGTGCACAGGAGCCGGAGCAGCTGCAAATAACGCAGCACCCATGTTTGCAATCTAGCGTGGGGAGGCAAGGACTTACCTCCACCAAAATTGGACTGAAGGATCACTGGACTGTGTGAGTCACTTGGATAGAGTTCCTGTGTTCCAGGGATCACGCTCGTCAGGGTGAGAGGGGACCCAGGGGACCAGTGATGCAGTCTTTTGGTGCTTGCGTTAGCAGGGGGAAGATTCCGTTGACCCACTGGAGATTTCTTCTTGGCTTTCAGTGCAGGGTGAAGGCAGGTGACCCACAGAGCATGCACCACCAGGAAACCGTCGAGAAAGCCAGCAGGATGAGGTACTACAATGTTGCTGGTAGTCGTCTTGCTACTTTGTTGTGGTTTTGCAGGCGTCCTGGAGCTGTCAGCAGTCGATCCTTGGCAGAAGTTGAAGAGGGAAGTGCAGAGGAACTCTGGTGAGCTCTTGTATTCGTTATCTGAAGAATTCCCCACAGAAGAGACCCTAAATAGCCAGAAAAGGAGGTTTGGCTACCAAGAAAGGAGGATTGGCTACCAAGAGAGGTACGAGCCTGTCAGAGGGGGTCTCTGACGTCACATGCTGGCACTGGCCACTCAGAGCAGTCCAGTGTGCCCCCAACACCTCTGTTTCCAAGATGGCAGAGGTCTGGGACACACTGGAGAAGCACTGGGCACCTCCCTGGGAGGTACTGGTCAGGGGAGTGGTCACTCCCCTTTCCTTTGTCCAGTTTCGCACCAGAGCAGGGCTGGGGGATCCCTGAACCGATGTATATTGGCTTATGCAGAGGTGGGCACCATCTGTGCCCATCAAAGCATTTCCAGAGGCTGGGGGAGGCTACTCCTCCCCAGCCCTTCACACCTATTTCCAAAGGGAGAGGGTGTAACGCCCACTCTCAGAGGAAATACTTTGTTCTGCCTTCCTGGGTCAGGGCTGCCTGGACCCCAGGAGAGCAGAATCCTGCCTGAGTGGTTGGCAGAAGTAGCAGCTGCAGTGGAAACCCCGGAAAGGCAGTTTGGCAGTACCCGGGTTCTGTGCTAGAGACCCGGGGGATCATGGAATTGTCCCCCCAATACCAGAATGGTATTGGGATGACAATTCCATGATCTTAGACATGTTACATGGCCATGTTTGGAGTTACCATTGTGACGCTATACATAGGTAGTGACCTATGCATAGTACACATGTGTGATGGTGTCCCCTCACTCAGAAAGTCCGGGGTATTTGCCCTGAACGATGTGGGGGCACCTTGGCTAGTGCCAGGGTGCCCATACACTAAGTAACTTGGCACCCAACCTTCACTAGGTGAAGGTTAGACATATAGGTGACTTATAAGTTACTTAAGTGTAGTGAAAATGGCTGTGAAATAACGTGGACGTTATTTCACTCAGGCTGCACTGGCAGGCCTGTGTAAGAATTGTTTGAGCTCCCTATGGGTGGCAAAAGAAATGCTGCAGCCCATAGGGATCTCCTGGAGCCCCAATAACCTGGGTACCTAAGTACCATATACAAGGGAATTATATGGGTGTACCAGTGTGCCAATGAGAATTGGTAAATTTAGTCACTAGCCTGTTAGTGACAATTTGGAAAGAAATGAGAGAGCATAACCACTGAGGTTCTGGATAGCAGAGCCTCAGTGAGACAGTTAGTCATAACACAGGGAACACATACAGGGCACATACTATGAGCACTGGGGTCCTGCCTAGCAGGATCCCAGTGACACAGGGGCTAAAACATATATACATACAGTGGAAATGGAGGTAACATGCCAGGCAAGATGGTACTTTCCTACACCCATCTGTACTAAATAGAACTCTGCCTCACATGTGTGGATGTCCAAAGCAGAGTTAGGCTACAAAAGTATGAAAAAACTGCCCTTTTGGGCCTCTTTTGGTTCCCCCTCAATTTCTATATATTTGTGGCTCTTCCCTGTCATAGGCACTTGGCCCCCCTACACAAATGAGGTATCATTGTTATCAGGAGACCAGGGGGGACCCTGGGTGGTAGGAAATTTGTGCTGTCACGTGATCCCACACAGAAATGTAGGGAAAATGTGATTTTTTAGCTACATTTGAGGTTTTCAGGGGATTCACTGTAAGAAAACTTAGAGGGATCCACGCAAGCAACACCTCCCTGGACTCCATCAGGGGTCTAGTTTTCATAAATGTCTGGGTTTGGTAAGGTTCCCTAGATGACCGCCGAGCCTGGGACCAAAAAGACAGGTGTACCCTTGCCAAAACAGGTTTTTTTTTGATGTGTCCACAATATGTTTTGAGCCCTTCCCTGTTGCAGGCACTTTGCGCACACATACAAGTGAAGTAGCATTTTTGTCGGGAAGTCTGGGGAAAGGCTGTGTGGTAGGAAATGTGTGGCTCCACTCAGATTCCAGAACTGTCACCACACAAATGTGAGGAAAACGTGTTTTTAGAGACATTTTGAGGTTTGTAAGGGACTTTGGGTAATGGAACTTGGCAAGAGCCACGCATGTAACCCTAACTTGGATTCCCCAGTAGGTCTAGTATTAAAAAAGATTACAGGTTTCCTAGGTTTCCCTAGGTGCCGCCTGAGCTAAGGCTTAAAATCCACAGCTAGGCACATAGCAAAAAAAAGGGTCAGTATTGGATGGAAAAATGTGATGGTTCCACATTGCGTTTTGGGCCCTTTCCTGATACAGGCACTAGGCGTACCCACACAAGAGAGGTACTATTTTTATCGGGAGACTTAGGGGAAGAAAGAATAGCAGAACAAGTGCTATTATCATTTGTCTTTCTCTGCATTTGTGCCTTCCAAGTGTAAAACAGTGTGTAAGAAAGAAATCGTTTTGAGAAATGCTCTCTAATTCACATGCTAGTATGGGGACCCTCAGATTCAGAGATCTGCAAATAACCACTGCTTTTAAACTCCTTATCTTGTGCCCATCTCGGAAACACACAGATTTCCTTGATAACTATTTTTCATTCTTTATATTTTACCAAATTAATTTCTGTATATCCGGTACAACATGGAAAAACATTGCAAGGTGCTGCTCAGTTATAGCATCTAGATAGCTAGGTTTCTTGGTGAACCTATAGACCCTATATACCCCTGCAACTAAAAGGAGCCAGCGGACGTAACAGTATACAGGGAGTGCAGAATTATTAGGCAAGTTGTATTTTTGAGGATTAATTTTATTATTGAACAACAACCATGTTCTCAATGAACCCAAAAAACTCATAAATATCAAAGCTGAATATTTTTGGAAGTAGTTTTTAGTTTGTTTTTAGTTTTAGCTATGTTAGGGGGATATCTGTGTGTGCAGGTGACTATTACTGTGCATAATTATTAGGCAACTTAACAAAAAACAAATATATACCCATTTCAATTATTTATTATTACCAGTGAAACCAATATAACATCTCAACATTCACAAATATACATTTCTGACATTCAAAAACAAAACAAAAACAAATCAGTGACCAATATAGCCACCTTTCTTTGCAAGGACACTCAAAAGCCTGCCATCCATGGATTCTGTCAGTGTTTTGATCTGTTCACCATCAACATTGCGTGCAGCAGCAACCACAGCCTCCCAGACACTGTTCAGAGAGGTGTACTGTTTTCCCTCCTTGTAAATCTCACATTTGATGATGGACCACAGGTTCTCAATGGGGTTCAGATCAGGTGAACAAGGAGGCCATGTCATTAGATTTCCTTCTTTTATACCCTTTCTTGCCAGCCACGCTGTGGAGTACTTGGACGCGTGTGATGGAGCATTGTCCTGCATGAAAATCATGTTTTTCTTGAAGGATGCAGACTTCTTCCTGTACCACTGCTTGAAGAAGGTGTCTTCCAGGAACTGGCAGTAGGACTGGGAGTTGAGCTTGACTCCATCCTCAACCCGAAAAGGCCCCACAAGCTCATCTTTGATGATACCAGCCCAAACCAGTACTCCACCTCCACCTTGCTGGCGTCTGCGTCGGACTGGAGCTCTCTGCCCTTTACCAATCCAGCCACGGGCCCATCCATCTGGCCCATCAAGACTCACTCTCATTTCAACAGTCCATAAAACCTTAGAAAAATCAGTCTTGAGATATTTCTTGGCCCAGTCTTGACGTTTCAGCTTGTGTGTCTTGTTCAGTGGTGGTCGTCTTTCAGCCTTTCTTACCTTGGCCATGTCTCTGAGTATTGCACACCTTGTGCTTTTGGGCACTCCAGTGATGTTGCAGCTCTGAAATATGGCCAAACTGGTGGCAAGTGGCATCGTGGCAGCTGCACGCTTGACTTTTCTCAGTTCATGGGCAGTTATTTTGCGCCTTGGTTTTTCCACACGCTTCTTGCGACCCTGTTGACTATTTTGAATGAAACGCTTGATTGTTCGATGATCACGCTTCAGAAGCTTTGCAATTTTAAGAGTGCTGCATCCCTCTGCAAGATATCTCTCTATTTTTGACTTTTCTGAGCCTGTCAAGTCCTTCTTTTGACCCATTTTGCCAAAGGAAAGGAAGTTGCCTAATAATTATGCACACCTGATATAGGGTGTTGATGTCATTAGACCACACCCCTTCTCATTACAGAGATGCACATCACCTAATATGCTTAATTGGTAGTAGGCTTTCGAGCCTATACAGCTTGGAGTAAGACAACATGCATGAAGAGGATGATGTGGTCAAAATACTCATTTGCCTAATAATTCTGCACTCCCTGTATAGCTCTCAACAATCTGCCACAGCTAGATGTTGCAGATAAAAACGTAGACACAAATAGCTGTTTTTTTCAACTCAATTTTATTTCAACTTTCTATAGGAAAACCTTGAACGATCGACCCCTTGCTGCATTCAGAAGTTTGTCTACTTTTTAGAAATGTATAGCTTTCCGTGATCCACCACTGATCTCACACCCATATCTATCACTAACTGACAGAGTTTGAAAAATAGAAAAAATGGGCTATCTCCCAGTAAAATGCCAAAACTGCGTTAAAAAATATGGTTTTCTAATTCGAGTTTGCCTGTTGTTGAAAGTTGGGAAGATGGTGATTTTAGCACTGCAAAAGCTTTGTTGATGCCATTTGCAAAGAAAAAACAAACACTTTATTCTGCAGCACATTTGTCTCATTCCCCCCCCAAAAAAAACAAAAGGTAGCTGTATTTTGGTTAATTTCTCAGTTTCCATTTTCAATTTGATGTTTCGAACAGAGAATTCTTGGACACAGGCGTACGTATGGTCCACAAGGGTTCTGGTAAAGATTGCAACTTGATCGGATAACCCCTTTTAACAATATTGAGAACCCATCTGTCTGTTATTTCACTACAGGCACTCCCCCGTCCTCCTCTGCACCATTGGGGCCCTGGGATAGGATCTGGGGCCCCTCCTCACCTTCGCGTGGAGCGCGGCGATCCGGGGCCCTGGAACGTTCGTCACAGGGAGCCTGATGCGCTCATTGGCTTGTTCTTTGGCCACCAGCCCCTCCCACAGCCAGCAGCCTTCTTCGCGGGCGGGGACGACGGTGCTCCCCTACTATCCTTCTTGGCAGGGGAGGGGACGCGATGGGGTCCACTCTTCTGTCATAGGGGGAGTATGACGGCACTCCCCCAAATCCTCTTTCTCTTGGGGGCAGCCCTTGAGGCACAGTTTAGAGCAGCAGCCAGGCCCAGGCACTTTGCTGCTTGCTCAGAAATAGGTCAAAGGTCACAGATCTTCCCCTTGGAATATTTCAGGCCCCTAAGGGCCGATTTTATTGATCTTGGTGTCGTTTTGCACCTGGTGATGAGCCCTTGCCAGCAGGAGCACTTTTGTTAGGCCTCCTTGCCTAAAAGGGTCTCAGATTGTACGGAGACAGTCCCACTGCCTCTTTACACCAGCCTTTCTTCTGGGTGCCCTCCTTTTCTTCGGGGCTGCTCACTCTCCTTGCACCAAGCCAGCCTTTTCCCCAACTGGACCTCAGGTGGGGTAAGGGGGCCAGCTTACCTGGCCCTGGCATGCGCCTTGCTGGGCCTGAAGTCCTTCAGGGGCAGAGTCCCTGCCCTAACGGGCAATCAGGGGGTTCTTCCTTCCAGTTGTCCATGACACCCGTCTGCAGTCCCAGTGTCCAGCAGCGAACCACAGCCAAGAGAGAGAGGCCTAACATGTGCAAGATCTTTTAAGTGGGGGCGGAAGTGACCAGCAGGACTGCACCTCTGGTCTATCCAGATGATCCACATCACTTCCTTACCCCATCCCCTGCTTCGTGCACAGTCTTCTGGAATAGCTCAAAATGGCATAGTCCAGGAGTTAGTTGCCACATGTTCTCTGAAAGTCTCAGCCCTTCTTCCCTGACATTCCTTCCAGGGCCTCTCCAGCCTGCTCCTGGCACGGAACGGCAGCCGGCTGATTGATGCTAGGCCTTGCTCAGGTAGTTGGACAGAGCAGTAATTGACCCTAAACCTGAGCTGACTCAGAGAAAGCTGACATCCCTGGATGACCCATAAGTTGTATAACTATGCCTTTTTAACATATGGCATCATTCTTCTCTCACACAGTTGTCTGGCGACAGCTCTATCAAACCAGACCATAAAAAAAGAATGCAAGTGAGTAATGTTACTGGTGCTCATGTATATTGCTCTAGAAACTTGATATATACTTTAGCTAACAGTGTGAGATGAACAGTTTTTGATGGGAGGGCGCCATCTGGTGGGAGCATGGCAGAAAACACAACTTCTATGTTATTGATAACTTTGTGATTGCTTTATGTATCCAGAGACGTTTTAAGGCAGCGGTTCTTAACCATTTCACTTCTGTGGGCCCCCACTTAATCATTACTGGAACCCGGGGACCCCCCCAATGAATCATTATTAGAATCCGAGGACCCCCCACTGAATCATTACTGGAAGCCGAGGGCCCTGGCCTAGGCATTTTCAATGATAGGAACCTCAAAATAATATGCTGAAAATGCACACAAAATCATCATACATATGCAAAAAATATTACATATTTAATTTAATTTACATAAGCATATAAAAAATAAACATTTTATTTTAATGTGAAGGTTTGGGCCTTTCTAAATTCAGTTGGGGTGGTACATTGCCCATCCTACATTCTGTTTAATGCACTGGCACTGGTCATACGAATCAGTCTGAGGATACTAACTAAATTGGCAACTCCAATTTCAAATTCCTTCACATTTACAAAGTGTTGTATAATTTTAAATTGTACTTGTTGCTTCTTCATTTAAATACAGTTTATTAATTTGTAATATTACTACGTTTTCAAAGCATTCGCAGACCCTCAGAGTAGACTTCACGGTAACACCACCAAGATCTAAATCAGGCCCTAAGCTTTTTTGGCAATGTGTTCCTTGAGTGCAAGGTTATTGTCCAGTGTGAATCCAAATGACTTAACAGTCGGTGAAATTTGGGGATTTAGTTGAAATTGAAATTGTAGCTTTAGTAGCCAAAATGTTTGAATCTCAAATATTTCCTCCCTCGTTACTGGTGTTCTTGCTGCAGCAGTGAAAATCAAAGCCCTGCTCTGCGGATTTTCGCCAATACTTTAGTTTAGACTTAATAACTTTGTCCTAGTTTAACTTCCTTTGTCTTGTCCCTCTTCTTTTTATATGTGTGCACATCTTGGTTAGGAAGTTACCTGTGTCCGTTGTGAGTAAAAAAAATAGGAAGTAGCAGGATACAGGAGATGGACAGAGACATAACAAAAGATGGACAGAGACATGCAGTAGAGGGAGAAATAAATACAGAGATGGCATAGAGAAATTTCAGGTAGCGAGAGAAGTGAAGTAGATAGAGAAAGGTGAGGTAGCTAGAAGGAAAGATAAGGTGAGGTAGAAAAAAGAAGATGGAGGTAGAGAAATAGAAGTATATATATATATATATATATATATATATATATATATATATATATATATATATATGGTTCTAGCATGCAACAATCCAACAGCATCCCACCTGCCTAATTTAGATGTATTGCGGCTGAGCCACCGACTGCCACAATGGAGTGCTCTTACTAGCCATCAGACAGGGAGGTTCCCGCCGGCCATATTTAGATGTACAGTCCTGCATGTGGTGTACTGCTGGAGGTCTGCTGCTGGGAGGGGGACATCGCTGGACCCAATGGACATCGGACAACGGCAGTGGCCGTGGAATACAGTTAAGTCTCACACACATACTCTGTCCTTGCCATATGCCTCCCCCTGCATCACTCACATGACTACACACGACATACGCACCATTATCCATTGCCATCCCACCACAATACAACACGTGCATGCCGCAAACACATATTGACGTACATCCATGACACAACATACACACGCAATTGACACTGCACCCACACTCGACACAACCAACACAACTGCACACTCATCTACACAAACACATGCACACAAAACCACAACTAAACACATCTGACAATGACTGCCACACAACAGTACTCACCTGAATGTTGCACACAGCAACACAACACAACAACGTCCACACCATATGCAGGTGGCACACATACTGACAAAACCACATCACCCACTACATCTCCTTCCACATCAACCAGCCAATTGCATCACGCACACACACATACACATACTGAGTTACACACACAATGCGATGCACAACATGCCAGGTACAGATCTCCTTGCAATGTGCATACATGGATACAGTTGGCAAGTGTAACTGTACAGTCATTGTGGTGCCAGCATTCATTTGGCAATGAATACTGGTGCCATAATGACAGTTGTGTATGTGTACCAGTGTTTCCCCATACGTGTCTAACCCACTTGTGTCCCTGACAAATGCATATCACAGTAATTTTAAAAAAATAGCATGACGAATATGTCTGCAGTAGTTCCGAGCTCATGTGCACAGACCCCTCCCCACATACACAGCCAATGCGGGTTCCCCACCTTTGAGTCTAGTGATTTGGGGGGGGGAGGGCAGGTCATGTTTTCTCCAAGTCCAGTGGCAGCAGTGATGGAGGGTGTTGTCTAGTAATGTCCAGTTGAAAACTGGAGTAGAATCATGAAAAAAGTGAGCTTTTATCCTTTTTACCCGGCAATCCGCCAACTCAGAAGTGGAGGTCAGACTGACACTTTTTGCTTAGCAGAATGGCACATCCAAATCTGCTCGGCGGTAAGTGTGGCTGTGTAGAAAGCTGGCCTGGTTTGTAGTGCGTACTGAAGGTACCTACACCTTCTACCAGGTCCAGTTATCCCTTATTAGTGAAATGTAGTCAGTGTCTCGAAGCCAGGCTCTCTAGGAGTAGTGCGGGAGAGCAGCCAAGGCCTAACGAGGAGTCATGCAAAGCACATGCAATACCACTGTAGTCACACAGTACTCACACACATGAAAGAAAATGCTCAGTGTTACAAAAAATAAAGGTAATTTATTTTGGTGCCACAAATGCCAAAATATACCTTAGAGACTATACTCCCTTAGGAGGTAAGTAATAGACACAGTATATACACTAGAATGCAGTAATAGCTGTAAAAACAGAAAACAGTGCAAATAGTGAAAATCACAATAGTTAGAAATGGGCCTGGGGGTACAAAAACCATAAACTAAAATAGTGGAAAGCATAAGTCGGTTTCCAACCGAGGCAAGTGTAGTGTGTAAAGGGGGCACTGGGGGTATTAGAAAACACCAAAGGTAAGTAATGGAATCCACACCAGAGCCCAGGAAAGCAGGAGTAAATCACAGTAAGTTTCCTAGAACACAAAGAACACGTGATAGAAAAGTTTGCGAGAACCAGAGGAACTGCAAGACACCAACAATGGATTCCTGGACCTGAAGACCTGTGGAAGAAGGAGACTGCATCCAAGAAGCACTGAAGAGTCCCTGGAGAACATGAGCCCCTGATAACCCAGATGAAGGTGCAAAAGAAGAACCACTGGTGAAGAAGAACAGTCAGTACTGCACCCAAGAAGACGGATGCGGGTTCCTGGTTGGTGCAGATGATGTCCCACGCCAGATGGAGGATTGCAGTCTGGTTTGCATCGCTGAATTCCGCCAACAAGACTTGGCACACAGAGTGTTCGCGGTTAGTGGAAAATGGCACAGCCTGGGACCAGGAGGGACCTGGTGGCCTCTACCGAGGAGGGGGAGGCAGAGGGGGCTCTCAGCAACCCAAAGAGCCCTCAGAACACCAGGCAGTGTGCACAGGAAGGAGTCCTGCCATCAACTTATATTTCCTATGACACCGTTGCGGTGGATGGGAATCCTTGGAAGAGCCAGCGGGACGCAGGCGGGTGGAAGTCTATGGGACCACCAACATCTGAATAGGGCAGGCAGATCGCCAACTCGTCAGACTGGGTTTCCATCAAAAAAGTGGAGGTGGACTCATTACTGCCAACATCTAAATCAGAGCCTTAGATAGCTGAGCTGCAACCAGCTGCCTTTCTAAAGGAAGTGAAACCATTTCTTGCAGAAAGTGACTTCAGATCTGCTGTTCACACCCTCGTATTCTCGCATATGGGTGGTGGTGACTCCCTGCTCTAAGGCCTCCAAGAGTTCATGCTGGCACCCCTTATCAGAATCCTACAAGCAATTGCATGGATCATCAAGGGCTTGAAGAAATATGATCACATCACCCCAATCCTGATGGGATCCCATTGGCTCCCATTCACGGCCAGCACGGTCTTCAAAACCTGCTGAATCATTTAAAAAGTCATCACGACCACCACCCTCTCTTATCTTGCAGGCAAATTCACTATCTATGGTGGCTCTTAGCACACTCAAAGCCAGGGCATGATCAGACTTCATACTAAGAAGTTTAAAAAAAGAAAAACAAGGCAACAGATCATTTCCATCTGCCCTCTCAAGATCTGGAACAACATTCACATATCTATGAGGAGTGTCCCAGATCTGCCCCAATTCAGTAAAGAGTTGAAGACTCAGCAGTTTTAAGAACACTACGTCACAACGCATTAGCGATCCCCAACCCAAATTCCTCTCCTATCGCTTGTTAACTTTAAAGTTGTCTTTGACAGTTTGCAGCGCTCCACTGCCTTTTGGCTAAGTTCATGGTATAGAAATACGACATACATACAATACAATGGGTCTGAGTTAAGGTCACAAACATGGCATGTGTATAAGGATATAATTTAATTTGTTATAAGAAGGACGGGATATGTGTCACGTTTTTGTTTGAGTTCCTTTCTGCTAACCACTAAATCATGCCCTGTGTCTTTAATGTTATCTGCCAAACATTGTCCTAACAAGTCACCAGTACCATGTTTCCCTACAATGGTAGTTACAAGCTGATTAACCACTGACTTCCACATAATATGTTACTGCAAATAAAATAATCTAGATCCAAACTAAAAAACAAACAAAAAAAACTACGGCTTTATCAGTGTTTGTTCATGCATTCTTATGGTACTGTTTGGCTGGGGTACACCAGGCAGCTTGAGTTTTTGTCTCTTTTTCCCCCCCCCCCCCGATTCTGAAGGTTTAACGCCTTTAATTCATCGGGTGGCTATTCTAGGTTGTCAATGAAATAAGGATCAGCACAAATGGTGCGCTGACGTAATTTCACTGAAAACGAAAGTGAAGTGGGCTGATTTCACTTTCACTGCCCCCAGCACTCTGCCATCTCTCTGCAATCTCAGCCCTCTGAGCATAGAGGCAGAGGGGAGAGGTATCATTGGAAAGGGGACACTCTCCTCTTTCAAAAGATACTTCTTGGTATCACCTGATACTGCTTGGGGAACACCCAAGAAGGGCAGCTGCCCAAAATGAAGATGCCAATGCCCCCACCTGCCCCCATAAAAACAAAATAGAAACAGTTATTACCCCCAATCTGCCCCCTGGGGGGGGGACAGAAAACCCACTAGACACCAGGGAATTTTATTTTTATGAAAGAGGGGGGGCTGCCCACCGTGGGCATGGCCTTGCCCTCAGTCCATTAAAGTGAGGACTAGAGTCTTTTTGCCCCCCTCCTCCCAGGGACAGATAGGGTAATTACCCCTGATCTGCACCCCCCCTAAGGGTGCATAAAGCCCACCAGGGATTTTTTTTAGAAAGGTGTATGTGTGACGACAGTCCAGGGTGGGAACCCCAATGAGCGATTCCACCCCAAAATAGGCACAATCTTGTTGTCCCTCCCCCCCGAGGGAAGTTGGGGGTTATTGTCCCCAATCAAAAGCCCACTAAACACCAGGGATTTTCTTTTTTTATAAAGGAGAGGTGGGGCTGCCCACCATGGGCATGGCCATGCCCCCACACATGGGCATGCCCCCACCCCATAAAAATGGAGACCACAGACTACTAGACATCATAGATCTATTTTTTAAAGAAAGGTAGGGGCCGTCCACCATGACCATGCCCATATCCCAAATAAATGGGGGCACAGTCTTTCTGCCCCTGGCAGTCCCCTGGGGGCAGACAGCCCACTACATGGCAAGGAATTATAAACAAAAATGCCACCACCATGGGCACAGTTATGCCCCCACCTTGCGCCCCATACGGACTAAAGCATTTCATCCCAGTGGCAACCAGGAGGACATTTGACTCTTTTGGGTTTTGATTTTGCATATGAGCCAAGAGAGCTTAGCTAGCTCCCAATATTGTCCTACTTTCAATGGTGAGCCATTGCTCTTTTTGGACCTAGATACGCTGCCACCTGGAAAACCTACCAGACCCAGACACTTCTGAAAATTAATCATCTGGGGAAGTCCAGGGTGGTATGCTTCTCATACACCCCACAAAATGTTCTGACCCATAATGTCTTACAAACCTCCAACTTTGACTGAAAATACAAATTTTTGCTACATTTCTGTGATGGAAACTTCTAGAATTTGCAGGAATCCACAAAATTCCTACCACCCAGCATTTCCCCATCTGAACTAATACAAATTCTGTCTCACTTGTGTGGGTGTCCAAAGCAGAGTCAGACTAAAAATGTATGGGAAAAGACTGCCCTTTTAGGCCTGCTTTGGTTCCCCCTCATGTTTGGCCCTTCCCTGTCGTAGGCACTTGGCCCACCTACACAAGTGAGGTATCATTTTTATCAGGAGACTAAAGGAAACGCTGGGTGGTAGGAAATGTGTGCCAGCGTGGGGAAAATTTGATTTTTTTTTTAAGCTACATTTGAGATTTGCAGGGGATTCTGTGTAAGAAACCATTGGGGGATTCACACAAGCCACACCTCCCTGGACTCAGTCAGGTGTCTAGTTTTCAAAAATGTCTGGGATTCGTAAGTATCCCTAGATGGCCACTGAGCCTGGGACCAAGAAGGCAGGTGTACCTTTGCAACAACATGTTGTTTTGTATTAGATATTTTTGATGTGTCCACAATACTTTTGAGCCCTTCCCTGTTGCGGGCACTTGGCCCACACCCACAAGTGAGGCTGCATATTTATTGGGAGATCGGGAGAAATGCTGGGTGGTAGGAAATTTGTGGCTCCCCTCAGATTCCAGAACTTTCCACCACAGAAATGTGGGGAAAATGTGTTTTGGACACATTTTGAGGTTTGTAAGGGATTCTGGGTAACAGAACCTTGTGAGAGACACACGTTACCCCATCCTGGATTCCCCAGGGTGTCTAGTGTAGGAAGCTGGCCTGGTGTGTGGTGAATACCTATGGTATTATCACCGTATACCAGGTCCAGGTATCCCCTATTAGTGAGGTGTAATCATTGGCAAGGAAGCCAGGCTCTCTAGAGGTAGCTGTGGATGAGCAGCCAAGGCTTATCTAGGAGACATGCAAAGCTCATGCAATACCACTATAGTCACAGAGCACTTACACACATGAAAGAAAACCCTCAGTGTTACGAAAGTAAAGGCTCTTTATTACAGTAACACAATCACTAAAACACTAGATAGGCAATACTCCAATAGAAGGTAAGTAAACACACTATATATGTACATTAACAATCAGGAATATGCATAAAAAACAATAGAAAACAATGAAAAGCAATAGGCAAAACTGAAGTCCTAGGGGGGACCAAACCATATACTAAGAAAGTGGAATGCGAAAATTGGGCTCCCACCCAAGGAAGTGGAATCGGTAGAGGGGAGCTGGAGGAACTAGGAAACCCACAAGGTAAGTACCAGAGTGCCCCCCACCCCCAGCGACCAGGAGAAAAGAGGTAAGCTACTGGTTCTCCCAAAACCAACCCAAGGGACTTCAGAAAAGGATACTGCAAGACAAAGACAAGACTGCCAGAAACCAAAGGTGGATCCTGGAAGAGGAAGACCTGGAAGAGAAGGGGACCAAGTCTAGTTCTTTTTTTAGTGTCCGGTGGTGGCAGAAGTCACTACCCACCTCTCTGTGGATGCAGGAGTTGGTCGACAGTGTGATAACATCGGTCGGCACTGCAGCACTGAAGCAGATGAAGAGTTCCTGGATGAAGGAGTGCAGTCGGTCTGTGGAAACTGGCTAATGAATCCATTTTATTATTTCTCCAGGCCTGACTTCATCCTGTGATACTCAATGCTGAACAGGCCTGAAAAACATATGTAAAAGTTTGGATGGCCTTTACTAAATTAACCCTGACAGACTGCTTGTAATGCAAGGCATGCTTCAAAGAGACACCTCACGCAACATGCATTGCTTCATTCACCCAGCAATGGACAGACATCTGAATGTCCACATAAATCTGAGGAATGGTTATGAAGAAACTGGTTTGGTGATGTCTTGGAAAGTCCCAACCGTCTGAGAAATGTGCAGGTCACATTTGTGGTCATCTTCTATCTGTAGGAAAGTACCACCTTGCCTGGCATGTTACCCCCATTTTTCAATGTATATATGTTGTTTTAGTTGTATGTGTCACTGGGACCCTGCCAGCCACGGCTCAGTGCTCATAAGTGTGCCCTGTATGTGTTACCTGTGTTATGACTAACTGCCTCACTGAGGCTCTGCTATCCAGAACCTCAGTGGTTATGCTCTCTCATTTCTTTCCAAATTGTCACTAACAGGCTAAGTGACCAATTTCACCAATTCACATTGGCATACTGGAACACCCTTATAATTCCCTAGTATATGGTACTGAGGTACCCAGGGTATTGGGGTTCCAGGAGATCCCTATGGGCTGCAGCATTTCTTTTGCCACCCATAGGGAGCTCTGACAATTCTTACACAGGCCTGCCACTGCAGCCTGAGTGAAATAATGCACACATTATTTCACACCCATTTTCACTGCACTTAAGTAACTTATAAGTCACCTATATGTCTAACCTTTACTTAGTAAAGGTTGGGTGCTAAGTTACTTAGTGTGTAGGCACCCTGGCACTAGCCAAGGTGCTCTCACATTGTTCAGGGCAAATTTCCCGGACTTTGTGAGTGCGGGGACACCATTACACGCGTGCACTACACATACGTCATTACCTATGTGTAGCTTCACAATGGTAACTCCGAATATGGCCATGTAACATGTCTAAGATCATGGAATTGCCCCCTCTATGCCATCCTGGCATTGTTGGCACAATCCCATGATCCCACGGGTCTGTAGCACAGACCCGGGTACTGCCAAACTGCCTTTTCAGGGGTTTCACTGCAGCTGCTGCTGCTGACAACCCCTCAGACAGGTTTCTGCCCTCCTGGGGTCCAGCCAGGCTTGGCCCAGGAAGGCAGAACAAAGGACTTCCTCAGAGAGAGGGTGTTACACCCTCTCCCTTTGGAAAAGGTGTTAAGGCAGGGGAGGAGTAGCCTCCCCCAGCCTCTGGAAATGCTTTTATGGGCACAGTTGGTGCCCATTTCTGCATAAGCCAGTCTACACCGGTTCAGGGACCCCTCAGCCCTGCTCTGGCACGAAACTGGACAAAGGAAAGGGGAGTGACCACTCCCCTGACCTGCAACTCCCCTGGGAGGTGCCCAGAGCTCCTCCAGTGTGCTCCAGACCTCTGCCATCTTGGAAACAGAGGTGCTGCTGGCACACTGGACTGTTCTGAGTGGCCAGGGCCAGCAGGTGACGTCAGAGACTCCTTCTGATAGGCTCCTTCAGGTGTTGCTAGCCTATCCTCTCTCTTAAGTAGCCAAACCCTCTTTTCTGGCTATTTAGGGTCTCTGCTGTGGGGAATTCCTTAGATAACGAATGCAAGAGCTCATCAGAGTTCCTCTGCATCTCTCTCTCCACCTTCTGCCAAGGAATCGACTGCTGACCGCGCTGGAAGCCCGCAAAACTGCAACAAAGTAGCAAAGACGACTACTGCAACTCTGTAACGCTGATCCTGCCGCCTTCTCGACTGTTTTCCTGGTGGTCCATGCTGTGGGGGTAGTCTGCCTCCTCTCTGCACTAGAAGCTCCGAAGAAATCTCCCGTGGGTCGACGGAATCGTCCCCCTGCAACCGCAGGCACCAAAGAACTGCATCACCGGTCCCCTGGGTCTCCTCTCAGCACGACGAGCGAGGTCCCTTGAATCCAGCAACTCTGTCCAAGTGACTCCCACAGTCCAGTGACTCTTCAGTCCAAGTTTGGTGGAGGTAGGTCCTTGCCTCCCCACGCCAGACTGCATTGCTGGGAACCGCGTCTTTTGCAGCTATTCCGGCCTCTGCGCACTTCCGGCGGAAATCCTTTGTGCTCAGCCAAGCCTGGGTCCACGGCACTCTAACCTGCATTGCACGACCTCCTGAGTTGTCCTCCGGCGGCGTGGGACTCTCTTGTGCAACTTCGGGTGAGCACTGTTTAACTCCTCTTCGTAGTGCCTGTTCCAGCACTTCTCCGGGTGCTGCCTGCTTCTGAGAGGGCTTCTTGTCTTGCTGGGCGCCCCGTCTGTCCCCTGACGCAATTGGCGACATCCTGGTCCCTCCTGAGCCACAGCAGCATCCAAAAACCCTAACCGCACGATTTGCAGCTAGCAAGGCTTGTTTGCGGTCTTTCTTCAGGAAAACACTTCTGCACGACTCTTCACGACGTGGGACATCCATCCTCCAAAGGGGAAGTTTCTAGCCCTTGTCGTTCTTGCAGAATCCTCAGCTTCTACTGCCTAGTAGCAGCTTCTTTGCACCCACAGCTGGCATTTCCTGGGCATCTGCCCACTCTCGACTTGCTCGTGACTTTTGGACTTGGTCCCCTTGTTCCACAGGTCCTCTCGTCTGGAAATCCATTGTTGTTGCATTGCTGGTGTTGGTCTTTCCTGCAGAATTCCCCTATCATGACTTCTGTGCTCTTTGGGGAACTTTAGTGCACTTTGCACTCACTCTTCAGGGTCTTGGGGTGGGCTATTTTATTAACCCTCACTGTTTTCTTACAGTCCCAGCGACCCTCTACAAGGTCACATAGGTTTGGGGTCCATTCGTGGTTCGCATTCCACTTCTGGAGTATATGGTTTGTGTTGCCCCTATCCCTATGTGCTCCCATTGCATCCTATTGTAACTATACATTGTTTGCACTGTTTTCTAATACTATACTGCATATTTTTGGTGTTGTGTACATATATCGTGTGTATATTTGCTATCCTCATACTAAGGGTACTCACTGAGATACTTTGGCATATTGTCATAAAAATAAAGTACCTTTATTTTTAGTATATCTGTGTATTGTGTTTTCTTATGATATTGTGCAAGTGACACTAGTGGTACTGTAGGAGCTTCATTCGTCTCCTAGTTCAGCCTAAGCTGCTCTACTAAGCTACCATTATCTATCAGCCTAAGCTGCTAGACACCCTATACACTAATAAGGGATACCTGGGCCTGGTGCAAGGTGTAAGTACCCCTTGGTACTCACTACAAGCCAGTCCAGCCTCCTACAGGGGGACAATTCCATGATCCCCCGGGTCTCTAGCACAGTACCCGGGTACTGCCAAACTGCCTTTCCGGGGTCTCCACTGCAGCTGCTGCTGCTTCCAACCCCTCAGACAGGTTTCTGCCCTCCTGGGGTCCAGACAGCCCTGGCCCAGGAAGGCAGAACAAAGGATTTCCTCTGAGAGAGGGTGTTACACCCTCTCCCTTTGGAAATAGGTGTGAAGGGCTGGGGAGGAGTAGCCTCCCCCAGCCTCTGGAAATGCTTTGATGGGCACAGATGGTGCCCATTTCTGCATAAGCCAGTCTACACCGGTTCAGGGATCCCCCAGCCCTGGTCTGGCGTGAAACTGGACAAAGGAAAGGGGAGTGACCACTCTCCTGACCAGTACCTCCCAGGGGAGGTGCCCAGAGCTCCTCCAGTGTCTCCCAGACCTCTGCAATCTTGGAAACAGAGGTGTTGGGGGCACACTGGACTGCTCTGAGCGGCCAACGCCAGCAGGTGACGTCAGAGGCTCCTTCTGATAGGCTCTTACCTCTCTTGGTAGCCAATCCTCCTAACCTGGTAGCCAAACCTCCTTTTCTGGCTATTTAGGGTCTCTGCTTCCGGGAATTTTTCAGATAACGAATGCAAGAGCTCACCAGAGTTCCTCTGCATCTCCCTCTTCACCTTCTACCAAAGGATCGACCGCTGACTGCTCAGGACGCCTGCAAAACCGCAACAAAGTAGCAAGACGACTACCAGCAACATTGTAGTGTCTAATCCTTCCGGCTTTCTCAACTGTTTCCAGGTGGTGCATGCTCTGAGGGTAGCCTGCCTTCACCCTGCACCAGGAGCTCTGAAGTGGGGTGACGGAATCTTCCCCCTGCTAATGCAGGCACCAAAAGACTGCATCACTGGTCCTCTGGGTCCCCTCTCATCCTGACGAGCATGGTCCCTGGAACACAGCAACTCTGTCCAAGTGACTCCCACAGTCCAGTGACTCTTCGGTCCAAGTTTGGTGGAGGTAAGTCCTTGCCTCCCCACACTAGACTGCATTGCTGGGTACCGCGTGATTTGCAGCTGCTCCGGCTCCTGTGCACTCTTCCAGGATTTCCTTCGTGCACAGCAAAGCGTGGGTCCCCGGCACTCCTTCCTGCAGTGCAAAACCTTCTGAGTTGTCCTCCGGCGTCGTGGGACTCCCTTTTGTGACTTCGCACGGACTCCGGTTCACTTTCCTTCTAAGTGCCTGTTCAGGTACTTTTGCAGGTGCTGACTACTTCTGTGAGGGCTCCCTGAGTGGCTGGGCACCCCCTCTGTCTCCTCATCCAAATGGCGACATCCTGGTCCTTCCTGGGCCACAGCAGCACCCAAAAACCTCTACTGCGACCCTTGCAGCTAACAAGGCTTGTTTGCGGTCTTCCTAGTCCTCTTCTTTCTTGCAGAACTCCAAACTTCTTCCACCCGGTAGCAGCTTCCTTGCACCCTCAGCTGGCATTTCCTGGGCTCCTGCCCACTCTCCACACTGTTGCGACTATTGGACTTGGTCCCCTTGTCTTACAGGTACTCAGGTCTGGAAATCCACTGTTGTTGCATTGCTGGTGTTTGTTCTTCCTGCAGAATCCCCCTATCACGACTTCTGTGCTCTCTGGGGGTAGTAGGTGCACTTTACACCTACCTTTCAGGGTCTTGGGGTGGGCTATTTTTCTAACCCTCACTGTTTTTTTACAGTCCCAGCGACCCTCTACAAGCTCACATAGGTTTGGGGTCCATTCGTAGTTCGCATTCCACTTTTGGAGTATATGGTTTGTGTTGCCTCTATACCTATGTGCTCCTATTGCAATCTATTGTAATTCTACACTGTTTGCATTACTTTTCTTGCTATTGCTTACCTACTTTTGGTTTGTGTACATATATCTTGTGTATATATCTTATCCTCATACTGAGGGTACCCAGTGAGATACTTTTGGCATATTGTCATAAAAATAAAGTACCTTTATTTTTAGTAACCCTGTGTATTGTGTTTTCTTATGATATTGTGCATATGACACCAGTGTTATAGTAGGAGCTTTACATGTCTCCTAGTTCAGCCTAAGCTGCATTGCCATAGCTACCTTCTATCAGCCTAAGCTGCTAGAAACACCTCTTCTACACTAATAAGGGATAACTGGACCTGGCACAAGGTGTAAGTACCTCTGGTACCCACTACAAGCCAAGCCAGACTCCTACACAGGAGCTGTATTTTGGTTAATTTCTCAATTTCCATTTTGGATTTGATGTATTGAAAATGAAAATCCATTCTCTTTAAGTCTGTCACCAGATCATTTTTCCTGAAGCTTTCTCCACCAGAAAGATGATCAGGTAATTGCTCTGATCCCCTTTCCTGAAAAAATAGCATCCTTGTTGACTAAGGTTGGTGTTCCTTCTATAAGAGTCTCCCTTTTGAGATAATTCTTAGACACAGGCAACTTGATTGGATAACCCCTTTGTCTGTTGTTATTTCACTGCAGGCATAGAAAAACGTTCTTATTTTACTTCCAGCACTTGGTTACTGGCTAACTCTTCTCAACTTGGTACTATCATGCATGCTGGCTCATGGAACCTGTTTCCTGCTTCTGCTTTCTGAATGAGCGAAAGGAAAAACACTTGCCTTGTGTAGGAAAGTACCATCTTGCCTGGCATGTTACCCCCATTTTTCACTGTATATATGTTGTTTTAGTTGTATGTGTCACTGGGACACTGCCAGCCAGGGCTCCAGTGCTCATAAGTGTGCCTGAATGTGTTACCTGTGTAGTGACTAACTGTCTCACTGAGGCTCTGCTATCCAGAACCTCAGTGGTTATGCTCTCTCATTTCTTTCAAATTGTCACTAACAGGCTAGTGACCAATTTTACCAATTTACATTGGCTTACTGGACCACCCTTATAATTCCCTAGTAGATGGTACAGAGGTACCCAGGGTATTGGGGTTCCAGGAGATCCCTATGGGCTGCAGCATTTCTTTTGCCACCCATAGGGAGCTCTGACAATTCTTACACAGGCCTGCCACTGCAGCCTGAGTGAAATAATGTCCACGTTATTTCACAGCCATTTTACACTGCACTTAAGTAACTTATAAGTCACCTATATGTCTAACCTTTACCTGGTAAAGGTTAGGTGCAAAGTTACTTAGTGTGAGGGCACCCTGGCACTAGCCAAGGTGCCCCCACATTGTTCAGGGCCAATTCCCCGGACTTTGTGAGTGCGGGGACACCATTACACGCGTGCACTACATATAGGTCACTACCTATATGTAGCTTCACAATGGTAACTCCGAATATGGCCATGTAACATGTCTATGATCATGGAATTGCCCCCTCTATGCCATCCTGGCATAGTTGGCAAAATCCCATGATCCCAGTGGTCTGTAGCACAGACCCTGGTACTGCCAAACTGCCTTTCCTTGGGTTTCACTGCAGCTGCTGCTGCTGCCAACCCCTCAGACAGGTTTCTGCCCTCCTGGGGTCCAGCCAGGCTTGTCCCAGGATGGCAGAACAAAGGACTTCCTCTGAGAGAGGGTGTTACACCCTCTCCCTTTGGAAAATGGTGTGAAGGCAGGGGAGGAGTAGCCTCCCCCAACCTCTGGAAATGCTTTCATGGGCACATTTAGTGCCCATTTCTGCATAAGCCAGTCTACACCGGTTCAGGGACCCCTTAGCCCTGCTCTGGCGCGAAACTGGACAAAGGAAAGGGGAGTGACCACTCCCCTGACCTGCACCTCCCCTGGGAGGTGTCCAGAGCTCCTCCAGTGTGCTCCAGACCTCTGCCATCTTGGAAACAGAGGTGCTGCTGGCACACTGGACTGCTCTGAGTGGCCAGTGCCACCAGGTGACGTCAGAGACTCCTTCTGATAGGCTCCTTCAGGTTTTGCTAGCCTATCCTCTCTCCTAGGTAGCCAAACCCTCTTTTCTGGCTATTTAGGGTCTCTGTCTCTGGGGATTCCTTAGATAACGAATGCAAGAGCTCATCAGAGTTCCTCTGCATCTCTCTCTTCACCTTCTGCCAAAGAATCGACTGCTGACCTCGCTGGAAGCCTGCAAAACTGCAACAAAGTAGCAAAGACGACTACTGCAACTCTGTAACGCTGATCCTGCTGCCTTCTCGACTGTTTTCCTGGTGGTGCATGCTGTGGGGGTAGTCTGCCTCCTCTCTGCACTAGAAGCTCCGAAGAAATCTCCCGTGGGTCGACGGAATCTTTCCCTGCAACCGCAGACACCAAAGAACTGCATTACCGGTCTCCTATGTCTCCTCTCAGCACGACGAGCGAGGTCCCTCGAATCCAGCAACTCTGTCCAAGTGACTCGCACAGTCCAGTGACTCTTCAGTCCAAGTTTGGTGGAGGTAAGTCCTTGCCTCCCCATGCCAGACTGCATTGCTGGGAACCGTGACTTTTGCAGCTACTCTGGCTTCCGTGCACTTCCGGCGGAAATCCTTTGTGCACAGCCAAGCCTGGGTCCACGGCACTCTAACCTGCATTGCACGACTTTCTAAGTTGGTCTCCGGTGACGTGGGACTCCTTTGTGCAACTTCGGCGAGCACCGTTTCACGCATCCTCGTAGTGCCTGTTTCTGGCACTTCTGCAGGTGCTACCTGCTGCTGAGAGGGCTCCTTTTCTTGCTCGACGTCCCCTCTGTCCCCAGACGCAATTGGCGACATCCTGGTCCCTCCTGGGCCACAGCAGCGTCCAAAAATCTTTTTTGCATGATTTGCAGCTAGCAAGGCTTGTTGGCTGTTTTTCCACGGGAAAACACTTCTGCACGACTCTCCACGACGTGGGGGATCCATCCTCCAAAGGGGAAGTTTCTAGCCCTTGTCGTCCCTGCAGAATCCTAAGTTTATACTGTCCAGTAGCAGCTTCTTTGCATCCACCGTTGGCATTTCTTGGGCATCTGCCCATCTCCGACTTGCTTGTGACTTTTGGACTTGGTCCCCTTGTTCCACAGGTACCCTCGTTTGGAAATCCATTGTTGTTGCATTGCTGGTTTGTGTCTTTCCTGCAGAATTCCCCTATCACGACTTCTTTGTCCTTTGGGGAACTTTAGTGCACTTTGCACTCACTTTTCAGGGTCTTGGGGAGGGCTATTTTTCTAACCCTTACTATTTTCTAATAGTCCCAGCGACCCTCTACAAGGTCACATAGGTTTGGGGTCCATTTGTGGTTCGCATTCCACTTTTGGAGTATATGGTTTGTGTTGCCCCTATCCCTATGTGTCCCCATTGCATCCTATTGTAACTATACATTGTTTGCACTGTTTTCTAAGACTATACTGCATATTTTTGGTATTGTGTACATATAACTTGTGTATAATTGCTATCCTCATACTGAGGGTACTCACTGAGATACTTTGGCATATTGTCATAAAAATAAAGTACCTTTATTTTTAGTATATCTGTGTATTGTGTTTTCTTATGATATTGTGCAAGTGACACTAGTGGTACTGTAGGAGCTTCACTCGTCTCCTAGTTCAGCCTAAGCTGCTCTGCTAAGCTACCATTATCTATCAGCCTATGCTGCTAGACACCCTATAAACTAATAAGGGATAACTGGGCCTGGTGCAAGGTGCAAGTACCCCTTGGTACTCACTACAAGCCAGTCCAGCCTCCTACACCTTGGTTCTTCGTAGAATGATCATATCCCTGCATTCTTGAAGGCAGCCTAAAAGATGTCCATCTAGAAGATCTCAAAGATTTAGATTACTTCCTGAAAGAAGAGGACTACTTATGCTCTTTAGTCAATGGACCTTATCTTCCAAATCTGTGCCTAAGGGCATCTTGCGGGCTGCTGTGCTTTGGGCTTGTATTTTTCTGTCTTTCTATTCCATTTGATTCTCTTTCCTTCTTGTCTCTCTGTCTCTCCCTTCACACTCCCAGTTTTTCCCTGCGCCGCTGCTGCCTCTGCAGCCATGCTCCCTCCCTACCTGCGAAGCGCTTTTCCCACCCTCCCGCCTCCCAGCTGCCTGGACCCCCGCCTCCCTCTCCTTCTTAATGGTGACCACTGCACACTGAGATGGCGACTCCTTTGACCTCCTGGTCAGCATTTTTTGCCCTCCTCTGTGCGGCTCCACCTGTTGCTGGTGCCCCTGCCTCGAGTGAACTGAAAGCCTGCCTGACTCTCAGTTCAAGGCCCTCCTCCACCCGCAGGCTCCCGCCTGCTCCTTATCCATGGTGGCCTAGTGGCCATATGTATGTAAATATCTTCTGTCTCTCTTTACTCCTGCTTTTACTTTTGTTTTTTACTTTTATGTATTTGTATGTCTTTTATTCAATTTGATTCTTTTTTCTTCTTGTCTTTCTCCCTCACTTCACTCTCCCTGTGTTTTACCTGTGCGCTGCTACCCCTGCAGCCACGCTCCCTCCCTCCCTACGAAGCGCTTTTCCTGCCCTCCCACCTCCCAGCTGACTGGACCCCCGCCTCCCTCCTCTTCTCAATGGCAGCTGCTGCACGGCTGCGGCATTGGCGTGCCAAAGGCAAATCCGGCTGCGCCCTCCGCACATGGACCGCACCCACCGCCATGGACCCTGGTCATTGCTCCATCCGCCGGTTCAATTCCAACACACTATGCGCCGTCAGCCCAGAAAGATCCTCAGACTGCCACCTAGCCAACCCGAGGAACACTCATGGACCTTTTTTGTGGGGCGCATGCTTCCGCACCCTCCAAGGACCACCACATGATCTCATATGAAGCATGGATGGCCACCTCAAGTGCATACTGCTCACCACGTGCTCCCTTGTCAAGCATGCAGTGGAAGTCTGGGACCTCCTTGACTTGACCGCCCTGGTCTTCGCCTTCTTCATTGAGACGTGGATCACCCCTCCTCAGGCCCGGACATCGCTACTGCTATTGTGGACAACTACAAAATCTTTCACAAGAACAGAGCCAACAGCCTGGAGGAGACATTGCCATAGTCTACAAAACACCCTCCACCTGACAATCACCAATGAGTCATAGTCTCAGCCAAGCGATGAACACCTACATTTGCAGATTCAGATCAATCCCAATTCCTCCCTCCGTGGCACACTCATCTACAGGCTGAGTGGATCTCGATCTCAATTCTGCAAAGACATTGAAGACCTTGTCACCCCCCGAAGCGATCACCTCCTCCGACTACATCCTACTCAGCGACCTCAACTTCCACCTTTATATCTACAATGACCCCCAACACCACAAACCTTTTGGACAACATTGCAACACTCGGCCTAAAACAACTTGTCAACGTCACCACCCACAGAACCGAAGGTTTGTGCATGCACAGTCCACATGAGCCCTGTACATGCACAAGTACAGGCTACTTCCTTCAGCATCTTCCACATGGAAAGGAAGGATCCCCTGCAAGCTGAACTGCCAACACCGCCTTGTGCTGTAAGATTAGACCTCCCACAAATCAAAAGGGATCCCCTGCAAGCGAAGCAGATAAAGGATTGCCTCCCAGATTCAGCGCAGCCAAAGAATCTGCACCTCCCTACTTTCTACTATCCAGCAAATACATGTGCTGGACACTGGTAACTATGAGTCCCCCAGCTATATGATGGCCTCTCTGAATACTAAGTTGTTTGGTACAAACAATGCAGAATAGTAAATCCACACTGATGCCAGTGTTGGATTGATTATAACATGTACCCAATGGGCACCTTAGAGGTGCCACCTGCAAAGCCTATTAGCCCTGGCATGGTTGTAGACTGTTTCTTACCAGCCTGCCCCCACCAGACACAAATCTGGACTCCTGGGGTGAGCACCTCTGCTATTGGAAGCCATAGCACAAATCCTTCCCTGGGTGGAGATGTTACACCTTCTCCCCCAGACAGGTAACCAGGCCCAGCGGTCAGCTTCAAAGGCTTTAACACCTTTGAAAGCTGACCTCTGACTCTGCTGCTAGCAGCAAATGGCTGCCCAACAGCCCCCCCCCACCTTGAGCGGGAAAACCAGTGGGAAAACTTAGAGTTGGAGGAGTGGCCACCCTCAGCCTACTCCACCCCTCAGGTGTGGCAGGCTAGGTGAACTCTTTATTTCATTTTCCTCCATCTTGGATGGCAGGAAAATAGCCTATCAGGGATTGGGATGTGACCTCTTCCCACAGGAAGAGGTCACATAGTGGGTGTAGCCGCCCTAAGCTAGGTGGCCCATTGGTCACTACCAGGTACTCCCCTTAAAACCCACTAATGAATTATTTAGTGGGCATCCCTAGACCTGCTGATCAGATTCGACAGACACAAGAAGACCAGCGACAAAGAAGACCCAAGGCTCGAGAACAGAAGTCCGGCTACAAGATGAAAAAGGCACCAAACCCTACCTGGTACACTCAGGACTGTACAATTGCCACTGAGGAGTTGACTGGACATCGGACAGACTCCAAGAAATCCCAGGGAACTGCCAACCTTCTAAATATTGCAGAGAACCTCCCTCCAGCCTGAAGACATCACTCCTTTTACCCAGCAGGCAAGAACTAGTGAAGTTCAGTTCACTGACCAGCCGCTGACCAATGAAGCGGACATAGCAGCCAGGCCCATAGGACAAACCCTGCCAGTGTGCCAAGTTCGTGGCACTGCGACCTCCAGTGGCTGGAACGTGCCATAATCTGTGGTAATGGACCCCCATTGTTGGACACCCAGAAAGAAAATCCACTCTGGACTCTCCGAAGCCTAGAAGCAAACTCCAGTCCAGCGACTTTATGACACCCAAGAACCACCAACCAGAGTAGCCCTGCTGATCTGCAAACCACCCTCAAAGTAACCTGCACCTGGCTCCAAGGACCCTAGGATACATGACCCTTGGCTGACCTATCTGCACTGCACCCAGACTCCCTGGCCCCTGCATTGGAAAACCGGCTATTCTCTAGGGGTCTCTAACCCCTTACAACCTCTACACTCCAAGGCGGCACACTGGACTTATCTTTAAGTCCATCTGTGCCGTGTGTTTCCAAGTGGTCTCCTTCTCTGTTCTGTACCAGCTTCAAGACTTTCCGCTGCTACTGCTTGAACCAGGAACTGGCCACATTTTGTAAATCAATAGAGTACACTGTTCCACACAAAAAAGAAAAAGGTAAGAGCACGGGTCCTAAAGACACTTCTAAAATTAAAAGCAAGAGCCCTCACACATCCACTGGATGTCATACTTCATCATAGGGCTAGCTCCTCGTCAGACTGGTGCTGCAATGTCTGCCGGGCATCTTAATTTAAAGTGTGTGCCGTGATTTTAAAGTAGGGATGAATTTAAATCTACAATCAGGAAAGAGCAGGAGAGAAGGGAGGTTAAAACTGGCTCAAGAACCCCAAAACAATATGGGGGTCATTACAACATTGGTGGTAAAAGCAGCTTACAGCCGTGCAGAAGACCGCCAATATACCGCCGCGGCCGCGGAAATCTGCCACAGCTATTATGACACACATCTAGGAATCCGCCGAAATTCAGACACCCACACAACTCCGCCACACCAAAGGTCAGTGATAAACTGGCAAAAACAATTCCTCCACTGTCACGCCAACAGAAACACACCCATGCCATCACGACCCACGAATCCACGCGGCGGTCTTTCAACCGCGGTATTCCATTGGCGGTACACACCGCCGCGCTCACAATACACACACATCTCCAAAACACCGCCACATTGGACAATTCCAAATACACACACCTGACACACATACAAACACCACTCCCACACACCCAACACAATATAAAACACACACCCACATTACCCACAAACCCCTACGACCATAATTCACGAACGAAGGCCAGAGAGACAGAGAGCACAGCAATTGAGAACCCCACCACATAGAGGCACACAACACCATCACCCATACAACATTCCACGCACAAAACACCACACACCACTACACATCACCACACACATCAACACTTACCCCATCCCACACATCACCCACACCACCCCACGTCACGCCAAAGACACCCCCGGTTTTCCGAGGAGGAGCTCAGGGTCATGGTGGAGGAAATCCTACGGGTAAAGCCACAGCTATTTGGCTCACAGGTGCAGCACACCTCCATAGCCAGGAAGATGGAGCTATGGCGCAGAATCGTGGACAGGGTCCACGCTGTGGGACAGTATCCAAGAAATCGGGAGGACATCAGGAAGAGGGAACGACCTACGGGGGAAGGTGCGTTCTGTGGTCTCCAGGCACAACATCGCGGTACAGCGGACTGGCGGCAGACCCCCACCTCCTCCCCCACAACTAACAACTTGGGAGGAGCAAGTCTTGACCATCATGCATCCAGAGGGCCACGGAGGAGTCAGTGGAGGAATGGCCACTGGTAAGTCAAATCTTAACTATCATATCCCCCACCCTACCTGCATGCTATCACACACCCCCACCCTCACCCCCTCCCCTATCACCCCAAATCCTCACTAATGTACTAATAACACAAACCACTCATCCCAACACCACGCCCTGCATGACACAACTAAGCATGGTCACCCCTCACCAAAGCATGCTCACTGCACATACCCAGAACAACCCCCTAACCATCATCACACAAACCCACACACAGGAATGCTTGCACTGGGGTACACACACACCCATCCATTGCACACCATTACACACACACATGCAATAATCATGCTCTCATATCCCTGCAGGACCACTAAGGAACGTCACCACACCGGAGGGTCCAGACATCTCCACTCCACCCACAGAAGAGGCCCACAGTAACGACAGCAGCTCTGCCCTACTGGATCCTGATGACCAGCCCGGACCATCGTGGGCCTCGGGACAGTCGGTTCCCCTTGCACAGGCACAGTCCAACACTGACCTTCCACCCTCTGGTAACACCAGCACAGCACCCACCCAGCGGGCCCATACCTCCGTACCCAGGACACGTCAATCACCGGTGTGTCCACCACTACATGGAACCCAGGATAACCCACCACCCCAACAACAACAAGGACCTGGGGGCAGTGGTAGTGGGCACGCGGTCCAGGGGACGGAGGCACAGGAACACAGGGGAACTGGGAGGGCTGCTGTACAACAGGGGGCGGACAGGCCAAGGGAACCCACTCTCCACGAGGCCCTCTCCTCCATCATGGGAGCATACCACCACTCCCAGGAGACGATGGCGATGGTCCTGGCCAAGTTTCAGGAGACCCAGTGCCTGCAGGAGGAGCAGTATTTGGGGTTCAGGGAGGAGCTCAGAACTATCAGCTCCGCCCTGGGCACCATCGTAGGGGTGCTGAAGGACATACAAAAGACCATGAGGGACACCGTGGCACTCCAAGGGGCCCCTGACACTAGCCTGGACGATGGACTGCCCACCACCTCCACCGGCGCTAGTGGACAGGACGCCCCGCCACAGGACCACCACACCAGCACCCCACCCCCTGCAGACTGACAACCACCACGCAAGCGGTCCCTGAGATCCAGGAACAGGACAGAGCAAGATGGCAAGACCCCCACCAGGAAATGAGACCACCCTGATTGTCCTCCCACTGTTCCACTTTGTTACCCTGTCCATACTTTAACTGCCCCAGCTCCACTTCCTATGCCCATATGGGCAGTGCACCTGTGTGACCAATAGACTGGACTCTGCCATGGACATTCCTCCACCGTCCCCCATCAACATTTTACAACCCCCCTCCATTTTTTAACACTTAAATAAACACCCTTGAACCACAAAACAATCTGGAGTCAGTCTGTGATTTGGTAAATTTGTATTATCAATGACAGTGTCAAAATGCGTTTTCAATTGTAAAGCCAACATACCTATGTCACACATCACAAGTCCTTGAAGGATGCAAGCAGATGACACACGTTGGTAACCACACCTGTGAAACCGTAATAGAAAGGTACAACTCAGTGACCAAATAGTGCTATAGAATGACAGACATGATAGAGGTAGAAGTGTGAAAGTGAATGTAATAGTAAAAAAGAAATGTTCTCACCTGTGTGTCACTGGAAATATTGCTGTATGACTGACTCCCTGTTGTCTATGTCTTCTTCCTCAGCTTCCTCCTCATCACTGTCCACAGGCTCCACAGCTGCCACAACACCGCCATCTGGACCATCCTCCTGCAGAAAAGGCACCTGTCGTCGCAAAGCAAGATTGTGAAGCATCGAGCAGGCGATGATGATCTGGCACACCTTCTTCGGTGAGTAGAATAGGGAACCACCTGTCATATGGAGGCATCTGAACCTGGCCTTCAGGAGGACGAAGGTGCGTTTGATCACCCTCCTAGTCCGCCCATGGGTCTCATTGTAGCGTTCCTCTGCCCTGGTCCTGGGATTCCTCACTGGGGTCAATAGCCAGGACAGGTTGGGGTAACCAGAGTCCCCTAATAGCCACACACGGTGCCTCTGGAGTTGACCCATCACATACGGGATGCTGCTATTCCGCAGGATGTAGGCGTCATACACAGAGCCAGGGAACTTAGCATTTACCTGGGAGATGTACTGGTCTGCCAAACATACCATCTGTACATTCATCGAATGATAACTCTTCCGGTTCCTGTAACCTGTTCACTCCTGTGGGGGGGGACCAGAGCTACATGGGTGCCATCAATAGCACCTATGACGTTGGGGATATGTCCAAGGGCATAGAAGTCACCTTTAACTGTAGCCAAATCCTCCACCTGAGGGAAAACGATGTAGCTCCTTACGTTTTTCAGCAGGGCAGACAACACTCTGGACAACACGTTGGAAAACGTAGGCTGGGACATCCCTGATGCCATGGCCACTGTTGTCTGAAAAGACCCACTTGCAAGGAAATGGAGCACTGATAGCACCTGCACGTCAGGGGGGATTCCAGTGGGATGGCGGATTGGTGACATCAGGTCTGGCTCCAACTGGGTACATAGTTCCTGGATAGTGGCACAGTCAAACCTGTAGGGGATGATTAAATGTCGCTCCTCCATTGTCAACAGGTCCACCAGCGGTCGGTACACCGGAGGATTCCGCCATCTTCTCAAATGTCCAAGCTGACGGTGCCTAGGAAAGACAACAGCGACCACAGAGTCAACAAATTTCCAGGTATGTACCCATAGATACACAGAACACGACACCAAACACAAAACTCTTCCTGTATGTGTGTTGAGTGTAGGCCTAGGTATGTGTGACACAGTGGTAAATGAAAACATGTGGGCCCCTGAAATGGCGGCTGCCTGACCTCTAAACTGGGACAATGGGATGTGAGGTATCTGCTCTGGCGTTGTACCCCGTCGCGGTAGGCGGTCATAGACCGCAGTGCAATGCTGCATTGGGTAACATTGGACCCTATGGGTCTCAGGAGCCAATGATGAAGTGCGCCGGCGGTGATGATACGCACCGCCGCGGACATCACCGCCGCGGACGTGACCGCCATTTTCTATCTGCTCAATCACTCGATACCTGATCTTCGACAGGAGAGGACCTACACTGCAAGTGCTGCTGTGACCTCGGTCTGGAAGAGACAATGGCTGCTGCGTCTAGGAAAGGGCCCCTGCCTTCACTGCTCAGGAGTTGGAGAAGCTCGTGGACGGGGTCCTCCCCCAGTACACGCTACTCTACGGTCCTCCAGACCAACAGGCAAGTACCAAGGGAGCACGTTGTATGGGCTATAGCTGGGTGGAGAGGGCTGGTTGTAAGAAGGAAGGGGGCAGAGTTCAGGGAACATGAAGGACTGTGAATGCATGTGCCACATGGCAAGGGTAGGGATGGGGGCCACTCAAATCGACGGTGCAGTTGGTAATGACTTATCTTCTTCCCCTGTGCATGTCATATAGGTCAGCGCCCACCAGAAGAAGGACACTTGGTATGCCATCGCCAAGGACGTTCGGACCCTGGGGGTCCACCAGAGACGGGGCACCCACTGCCGGAAAAGATGGGAGGACATTCGCTGCTGGAGCAAGAAGACGGCGGAGGCTCAGCTGGGGATGGCCTCCCAACGTGGGAGGGGTGCCCGTTGCACCATGACCCCCCTGATGTTCAGGATCCTGGCGGTGGCCTACCCGGAGTTGGATGGGCGCTTGAGGGCATCACAGCAGACACAAGGGGGTGAGTACACTCTCATTCTGGGGACTTTGCGTGCAGTGGAGGGGTCTGGGTGAGGGAGGAGGGATGTGGGTTTCCCTAGGCCAGGGCGACTTACGTAGGCTAGGCCCCTCCGTAATGTAGGCCATGTGCCACTCCACCCCACCTCAGTAGAGAGCCAAGTACAGGTATACATGCTCATGTGGCATCCATGTGTCCAGATGTCCACCATAGCCATGTAGGCCAGATCCCAGGAATTGCATCTGTAGTGGCCAAGAGCACGGCGTAGTGCAGGGGGCTGCTGTGTCTGTATTGTCTGCCAACTGTAGCGGTAAGCCATGCACTCAACCTGTCTTTCTTCTGTCGCCCCCCCCCCCTTTTTCTGCTGTCCCTGTTCTTTTGTCCCTCAGCATCATCAGGCGGAGGTACAGTGGCACCGGAGCACGAGGGAGCTTCATCCTACATGGCCATGGAAAGCCACACCACGGACTCAGAATACACCAGTGGGACGGAGGGCGAGGGGAGCTTCACGTCGGTCACCGGATCACCAACCAGCGACACAGACTCGTCCGCCGATGGGAGCTCCCTTGTGGTGGCGGCATCATCTGTGCCCCCCACTTCTACAGGTACAGCCGCCACCTCCCCTACCAGCACCGCCCTCCCAGCAGCCCCTCAGCGTTCGCCCCATGCCCGCTCACCCAGGAGGGTGGGCATCACCTTTGCCCCAGGTACCTCAGCCCCTGCCCCTGTCGCCCCTGCTGCCCTCAGTGAGGAGGCCATTGACCTCCTCAGGTCACTCACTGTTGGGCAGTCTACCACTGTGAATGCCATCCAGGGTGTAGAACGAGAGTTGCAACACGGTGCATTCAATGCATTCCTGGAGGGCATTCATTCTGGTCAGGCTGCCCATCATCGAACCCTGCAATCTCTGGCCTCAGCACTGATGGCAGCCATTGTCCCTGTGTCTAGCCTCCCCCCTCCAACTTCCTCCACCCAGACCCAATCCCCTGTACCCCAGCCTATCCCAAGCACACCATCAAACAAGCATGCATACACCTCAACACACACAAGTAGCTCAGGCAAACATAGGCACCACACAACCCACAGGCACTCACGCAAGTATCACCCACATACAGACACAGCAACATCCACTGCCTCCACTGTGTCCCCCTCCTCGTCGTCTCCCTCCTCCTTCCCAGTGTCGTCTACACTCTTACCTGCATGCACTACATCTACAGGCACTAGGACTCGCATCAGAACACACAGCACCACACCCCGCCCACCTGCACTCACCACCCCCACTACCATTTACACGTCCCATGTGTCCACTCCCAGTGTGTCTGTGACGCCCCCTCCCAAAGTACACAGACGCGGGCACCCACACACCCAACATCCATCCACCTCACGACAGCCTCCAGTACCTGCACCTGCACCCAAAACACCTAAAGTTACACCTCCTACAACCACCTCCTCTTCCTCCACTCCCAGACCCCCTCCAGCTACCCATCCCAGTCTTCGTCAGCAACTCTTCCTCAGCAACGTTGACCTCTTTGCCCCCTCCCCTCCGATTCATATGTCCCGTAGTAGCACCTCAGCCAAAAAAACTCCAGGACCTGTGGTGCGTGTTCAAGGTGTGTGGAGTGCACCGGCCACCAGGGCAGCCAGTGTGACACGGAGCCAAAGCACTGCCAGTCCACCCCCTGTAAAGCACCTCAAGTTGGAAAGTGGCCGACGGGACAGGGTGAAGACTCCTGGCGGCAAAACTGCTCACAAGGGTCCCAGGGGGATTGCAGAGTCAGCTGTGACTCCTCCAAAGGTGGTGAGGGGCCAGAAGAAGTCTGCACAGTCTGGGAAGAGCAGCACGATGGACAAGGGCGCTATCCTCTGTAGGAAAGTACCATCTTGCCTGGCATGTTACCCCCATTTTTCACTGTATATATGTTGTTTTAGTTGTATGTGTCACTGGGACCCTGGTAACCCAGGGCCCCAGTGCTCATAAGTGTGCCTGAATGTGTTACCTGTGTAGTGACTAACTGTCTCACTGAGGCTCTGCTAATCAGAACCTCAGTGGTTATGCTCTCTCATTTCTTTCCAAATTGTCACTGACAGGCTAGTGACCATTTTTACCAATTTACATTGGCTTACTGGAACACCCTTATAATTCCCTAGTATATGGTACTGAGGTACCCAGGGTATTGGGGTTCCAGGAGATCCCTATGGGCTGCAGCATTTCTTTTGCCACCCATAGGGAGCTCTGACAATTCTTACACAGGCCTGCCACTGCAGCCTGAGTGAAATAACGTCCACGTTATTTCACAGCCATTTTACACTGCACTTAAGTAACTTATAAGTCACCTATATGTCTAACCTTTACCTGGTAAAGGTTAGGTGCAAAGTTACTTAGTGTGAGGGCACCCTGGCACTAGCCAAGGTGCCTCCACATTGTTCAGAGCCAATTCCCTGAACTTTGTGAGTGCGGGGACACCATTACACGCGTGCACTACATATAGGTCACTACCTATATGTAGCTTCACCATGGTAACTCCGAATATGGCCATGTAACATGTCTATGATCATGGAATTGCCCCCTCTATGCCATCCTGGCATAGTTGGCACAATCCCATGATCCCAGTGGTCTGTAGCACAGACCCTGGTACTGCCAAACTGCCCTTCCTGGGGTTTCACCGCAGCTGCTGCTGCTGCCAACCCCTCAGACAGGCAGCTGCCCTCCTGGGGTCCAGCCAGGCCTGGCCCAGGATGGCAGAACAAAGAACTTCCTCTGAGAGAGGGTGTGACACCCTCTCCCTTTGGAAAATGGTTTGAAGGCAGGGGAGGAGTAGCCTCCCCCAGCCTCTGGAAATGCTTTGTTGGGCACAGAGTTGCCCAATTCTGCATAAGCCAGTCTACACCGGTTCAGGGACCCCTTAGCCCCTGCTCTGGCGCGAAACTGGACAAAGGAAAGGGGAGTGACCACTCCCCTGACCTGCACCTCCCCTGGGAGGTGTCCAGAGCTCCTCCAGTGTGCTCCAGACCTCTGCCATCTTGAAAACAGAGGTGCTGCTGGCACACTGGACTGCTCTGAGTGGCCAGTGCCACCAGGTGACGTCAGAGACTCCTGCTGATAGGCTCCTTCAGGTGTTAGTAGCCTATCCTCTCTCCTAGGTAGCCAAACCCTCTTTTCTGGCTATTTAGGGTCTCTGTCTCTGGGGAAACTTTAGATAACGAATGCAAGAGCTCATCCGAGTTCCTCTGCATCTCTCTCTTCACCTTCTGATAAGGAAACGACCGCTGACCGCGCTGGAAGCCTGCAAACCTGCAACATAGTAGCAAAGACGACTACTGCAACTCTGTAACGCTGATCCTGCCGCCTTCTTGACTGTTTTCCTGCTTGTGCATGCTGTGGGGGTAGCCTGCCTCCTCTCTGCACCAGAAGCTCCGAAGAAATCTCCCGTGGGTCGACGGAATCTTCCCCCTGCAACCGCAGGCACCAAAAAGCTGCATCACCGGTCCCTTGGGTCTCCTCTCAGCATGACGAGCGAGGTCCCTCGAATCCAGCGACGCTGTCCAAGTGACCCCCACAGTCCAGTGACTCTTCAGCCCAAGTTTGGTGGAGGTAAGTCCTTGCCTCACCTCGCTGGGCTGCATTGCTGGGAACCGCGACTTTGCAGCTACTCCGGCCCCTGTGCACTTCTGGCAGAAATCCTTTGTGCACAGCCAAGCCTGGGTCAACGGCACTCTAACCTGCATTGCACGACTTTCTAAGTTGGTCTCCGGCGACGTGGGACTCATTTGTGCAACTTCTGCGAGCACCGTTTCACGCATCCTCGTAGTGCCTGTTTCTGGCACTTCTCCGGGTGCTACCTGCTTCAGTGAGGGCTCTTTGTCTTGCTCGACGTCCCCTCTCTCTTCAGGTCCAATTTGCGACCTCCTGGTCCCTCCTGGGCCCCAGCAGCGTCCAAAAACGCCAAACAAACGATTTGCAGCTAGCAAGGCTTGTTGGCGTTCTTTCGGCGGGAAAACACTTCTGCACGACTCTACACGGTGAGTAGGATCCGTCCACCAAAGGGGAAGTCTCTAACCCTTTTCGTTCCTGCAGAATCCTCAGCTTCTTCTGTCCAGTAGAAGCTTCTTTGCACCCGCAGCTGGCATTTCCTGGGCATCTGCCCATCTCCGACTTGCTTGTGACTTTTGGACTTGGTCCCCTTGTTCCACAGGTACCCTAGATTGGAAATCCACAGTTGTTGCATTGCTGGTTTGTGTCTTTCCTGCATTATTCCTCTAACACGACTACTTTGTCCTTAGGGGAACTTTAGTGCACTTTGCACTCACTTTTCAGGGTCTTGGGAGGGTTATTTTTCTAACTCTCACTATTTTCTAATAGTCCCAGCGACCCTCTACAAGGTCACATAGGTTTGGGGTCCATTCGTGGTTCGCATTCCACTTTTGGAGTATATGGTTTGTGTTGCCCCTATCCCTATGTTTCCCCATTGCATCCTATTGTAACTATACATTGTTTGCACTGTTTTCTAAGACTATATTGCATATTTTTGCTATTGTGTATATATATCTTGTGTATATTTCCTATCCTCTCACTGAGGGTACACTCTAAGATACTTTGGCATATTGTCATAAAAATAAAGTACCTTTATTTTTAGTATAACTGTGTATTGTGTTTTCTTATGATATTGTGCATATGACACTAAGTGGTACTGCAGTAGCTTCACACGTCTCCTAGTTCAGCCTAAGCTGCTCTGCTAAGCTACCATTATCTATCAGCCTAAGCTGCTAGACACCCTATACACTAATAAGGGATAACTGGGCCTGGTGCAAGGTGCAAGTACCCCTTGGTACTCACTACAAGCCAGTCCAGCCTCCTACATTGGTTGTGCAGTGGTGGGATAAGTGCTTGAGACTACTTACCACTCTTGTCATTGTACTTTTCATAAGAGAAAAATATACAAAACAAGGTCAGTGTATATACACATAGCCAAAAAGTTTTGCATTTCCTCTTTTCACTCTTTTCTAAGTGCTGAAAAGTACTTCTAAACTTTCAAAAAGTTCTTAAAAGTTTAAAAAGTTTTTTTCTGTCTTTCCAAAAAGTTCTGAAAACTTTTTTCTCTTTTTCTATCACTTTAACTCTCTCTAAAAATGTCTGGCACAGGCCAAAGTGTTGATCTGTCCAAACTTGCATATGACAACCTTAGCTGGAAAAGAGCAAGGAGTCTCTGTATAGAGAGAGGTTTGAGTGTAGGGAAGAATCCTTCCTTGGAACTGTTACTTAACATGCTTAGAGAACAGGATAAGGCCATAGGTGCCCCATCTGTTGAAAAAGTACCTAATAGTTCCCAATCTGATTCAGGGACTCCCCCAGGAAAAGATTCAGGAAAGAAACTTCCTAGCCTGCCCATTACTAGACAATCTAGCATAGATGGTAATGATGATGAGCCACACCAAATAAATAGTGTTGTCTCACATCATAGCAAAAGCATATATTCTCACCATACTGGTAGTAATGTTTCTGTAAACCAAGCTGTTAGGGTGGCTTCTGTAAGGGACAGGTCTCCTTCTGTTCATTCCCATCATAGCTCTGTTTCTAGAAATGTCCCTCCCACCAACCCTGATGACAGAATGTTAGAGAGGGAACTCAATAAGTTGAGGGTGGAACAAACCAGACTGAAGCTTAAAAAGCAACAGCTGGATTTGGATAGACAGTCTTTTGAATTAGAGAAGGAAAGACAGAAGTTGGGTTTAGAAACCCATGGTGGCAGCAGCAGTATTCCCCATAGTCATCCTGCAAAAGAACATGATTCCAGGAATCTGCACAAGATAGTTCCCCCTTATAAGGAGGGGGATGACATTAACAAGTGGTTTGCTGCACTTGAGAGGGCCTGTGTTGTACAGGATGTCCCTCAAAGGCAGTGGGCTGCTATCCTATGGCTATGGCTATCATTTAGTGGAAAAGGTAGGGATAGGCTCCTTACTGTGAAAGAAAATGATGCTAATAATTTCCAAGTTCTTAAGAATGCACTCCTGGATGGTTATGGCTTAACCACTGAACAGTACAGGATAAAGTTCAGAGAGACCAAAAAGGAGTCTTCACAAGACTGGGTTGATTTCATTGACCATTCAGTGAAGGCCTTGGAGGGGTGGTTACATGGCAGTAAAGTTACTGATTATGACAGCCTGTATAACTTAATCCTGAGAGAGCATATTCTTAATAATTGTGTGTCTGATTTGTTGCACCAGTACTTGGTGGACTCTGATCTGACCTCTCCCCAAGAATTGGGAAAGAAGGCAGACAAATGGGTCAGAACAAGAGTGAACAGAAATGTTCATACAGGGGGTGACAAAGATGGCAACAAAAAGAAGGATGGTAAGTCTTCTGACAAGGGTGGGGACAAATCTAAAAATGAGTCTTCATCAGGCCCACAAAAACACTCTGGTGGGGGTGGTGGGTCCAAATCCTCCTTTAATCAGAACAAGGAAAAGAAACCATGGTGCTATTTATGTAAAATAAAAGGCCATTGGACAACAGATCCCAGTTGTCCAAAGAAAGGCACCACAGCTCCTACCACTACAACCCCTACTGCTACACCTAGTGTCCCTACTAATAGCAGTGGTGGTGGGAGCAAACCTACTAATAGCCAATCCAAGGGAGTAGCTGGGCTCACTTTTGGTAATTTAGTTGGGGTTGGTCTGATTAGGGAGACCACAGAGGCTACTTTAGTCTCTGAAGGGGCTATTGATTTAGCCACTTTGGTTGCTTGCCCCCATAACTTGGAGAAGTACAAGCAACTAACCCTAATAAATGGTGTTGAGGTCCAGGCCTACAGGGACACAGGTGCCAGTGTCACAATGGTGATTGAGAAACTGGTGCACCCTGAACAACACATACTTGGACACCAGTACCAAGTAACCGATGCTCACAACATAACACAAAGCCACCCCATGGCTGTTGTAAATCTCAACTGGGGGGGGGTAACTGGTCCAAAGAAAGTTGTGGTAGCTTCAGATTTACCTGTAGACTGTCTATTAGGGAATGCTTTGGAGACATCAGCTTGGTCAGATGTGGAGTTGGAGGCCCATGCAGCAATGCTGGGCATCCCAGGGCATATTTTTGCTTTGACAAGGGCTCAGGCCAAAAAGCAAAAAGGACAGGGAAGCTTGGATCCTGGAACAATGGACCAAGTGCTCCCTAAAGCTAGGGCTAGTAGAAGCAAACCACTTCCTACTATCCCTCCCTCTACAGTGGATTCAACTTCTGAGGAAGAAGAATTCCCTCCCTGTGCAGAACCTACACCAGAGGAGCTGGAAGCAGACACTGCTGAGCTTTTGGGTGAAGGGGGGCCTGCCAGGGAGGAGCTGAGTGTGGCACAGCAAACCTGTCCCACATTAGAGGGTCTCAGACAGCAAGCTGTCAAACAGGCTAATGGGGATGTCAGTGACTCTCACAGAGTTTACTGGGAGGACAACCTCTTGTACACTGAGCATAGGGATCCTAAACCTGGAGCTGCCAGGAGATTAGTGATTTCTCAGGAGTACAGAAGGTTCCTCCTAACACTGGCACATGACATTCCCTTAGCTGGGCACCTAGGGCAAATGAAAACTTGGGACAGGCTTGTTCCCCTGTTTCATTGGCCTAGGATGTCTGAGGACACAAAGGAATTTTGTAAGTCCTGTGAAACCTGTCAAGCCAGTGGCAAGACAGGTGGCACCCCAAAGGCACCCCTTATCCCACTGCCTGTGGTTGGGGTTCCCTTTGAAAGGGTAGGGGTTGACATAGTTGGCCCCCTTGACCCTCCTACTGCTTCAGGCAATAGGTTTATCTTGTTGGTAGTGGACCATGCCACAAGATATCCTGAAGCAATTCCTTTAAGGACCACTACAGCTCCTGCAGTGGCAAAGGCCCTCCTAGGAATATTTTCCAGGGTGGGCTTCCCAAAGGAAGTAGTATCAGACAGAGGAAGCAATTTCATGTCTGCATACTTAAAGGCCATGTGGAAGGAGTGTGGTGTAACGTACAAGTTCACAACACCCTATCATCCACAAACAAATGGACTGGTGGAGAGATTTAATAAAACTCTCAAAGGCATGATTATGGGTCTCCCTGAAAAACTCCGCAGGAGATGGGATATCCTTCTACCATGCCTCCTTTTTGCCTACAGGGAGGTACCCCAGAAAGGAGTGGGCTTCAGCCCCTTTGAACTTCTTTTTGGACACCCTGTTAGGGGTCCACTCACACTTGTAAAGGAGGGTTGGGAACAACCTTTAAAAGCTCCTAAGCAGGATATTGTGGATTATGTACTTGGCCTCAGATCAAGGATGGCTGAGTACATGAAAAAGGCCAGTAAAAACCTTCAGGCCAGCCAAGAGCTCCAGAAGCAATGGCATGATCAGAAGGCTGTTTTGGTTCAGTACCAACCAGGGCAGAAAGTGTGGGTCTTGGAGCCTGTGGCCCCAAGAGCACTCCAAGATAAATGGAGTGGTCCCCACACAATTGTTGAAAAGAAGGGAGAAGTCACCTATTTAGTTGACTTAGGCACTGCCAGGAGTCCCCTTAGGGTGCTCCATGTCAACCGCCTGAAACCCTACTATGACAGGGCTGATCTCACCCTGCTCATGGCAACTGATGAGGGACAGGAAGAAGACAGTGATCCTCTACCTGATCTCTTCTCTTCCACAGAACAAGATGCTCTTGTGGAAGGTGTAGTTTTGGCAGATTGTCTTACTGCTGAGCAGAAAGACCATTGCATAAATCTCCTAGGACAATTTTCAGAACTCTTCTCTACTGTGCCAGGCACCACTTCTTGGTGTGAGCACACTATAGATACTGGAGACAGTTTACCTGTCAAAAGTAAGATCTATAGGCAGCCTGACCATGTCAGGGACTGCATAAAGCAAGAAGTTCAGAAAATGTTGGAACTAGGAGTGGTTGAGCACTCTGACAGTCCATGGGCTTCTCCTGTGGTACTGGTACCAAAACCCAATTCTAAAGATGGAAAGAAAGAAATGCGGTTTTGTGTAGACTATAGAGGTCTCAACTTGGTAACCAAAACTGATGCTCACCCTATACCCAGGGCAGATGAGCTTATAGATACACTGGCATCTGCCAAGTATCTAAGCACTTTTGATTTGACTGCAGGGTATTGGCAGATCAAATTATCAGAAGATGCTAAATCTAAGACTGCATTTTCTACCATTGGAGAACATTACCAGTTTACTGTAATGCCTTTTGGTTTGAAAAATGCACCTGCCACTTTTCAGAGGTTGGTGAACACAGTCCTGCAAGGGCTGGAAGCTTTCAGTGCAGCATATTTGGACGATATAGCTGTCTTTAGCTCCAGCTGGGATGATCACCTGGTCCACCTATGGAAAGTTTTGGAGGCCCTGCAAAAGGCAGGCCTCACTATCAAGGCTTCAAAGTGCCAGATAGGGCAGGGTAAGGTGGTTTATCTGGGACACCTTGTTGGTGGGGAACAGATTGCACCACTTCAGGGGAAAATCCAAACAATTATTGATTGGGTTCCCCCTACCACTCAGACTCAGGTGAGAGCCTTCCTAGGCCTCACTGGGTATTACAGGAGGTTCATTAAGAACTATGGCTCCATTGCAGCCCCTCTTAATGACCTCACATCCAAGAAAATGCCTAAAAAGGTATTATGGACAGCAAGCTGTCAGAAAGCTTTTGAGGAGCTGAAGCAGGCCATGTGCTCTGCACCTGTCCTGAAAAGCCCTTGTTACTCTAAAAAATTCTATGTCCAAACTGATGCATCTGAATTAGGAGTAGGGGCAGTCCTATCACAACTTAATTCTGAGGGCCAGGATCAACCTGTTGCTTTTATTAGTAGAAGGTTGACCCCTAGAGAAAAGCGTTGGTCTGCCATTGAGAGGGAGGCCTTTGCTGTGGTCTGGGCTCTGAAGAAGTTGAGGCCATACCTGTTTGGCACTCACTTCATTGTTCAGACAGACCACAAACCTCTACTTTGGCTAAAACAAATGAAAGGTGAAAATCCTAAATTGTTGAGGTGGTCCATATCCCTACAGGGAATGGACTATACAGTGGAACATAGACCTGGGAGTAGCCACTCCAATGCAGATGGACTCTCCAGATATTTCCACTTAGACAATGAAGACTCATCAGGTCATGGCTAGTCTTATTGTCCTTCGTTTGGGGGGGGGTTGTGTAGGAAAGTACCATCTTGCCTGGCATGTTACCCCCATTTTTCACTGTATATATGTTGTTTTAGTTGTATGTGTCACTGGGACCCTGGTAACCCAGGGCCCCAGTGCTCATAAGTGTGCCTGAATGTGTTACCTGTGTAGTGACTAACTGTCTCACTGAGGCTCTGCTAATCAGAACCTCAGTGGTTATGCTCTCTCATTTCTTTCCAAATTGTCACTGACAGGCTAGTGACCATTTTTACCAATTTACATTGGCTTACTGGAACACCCTTATAATTCCCTAGTATATGGTACTGAGGTACCCAGGGTATTGGGGTTCCAGGAGATCCCTATGGGCTGCAGCATTTCTTTTGCCACCCATAGGGAGCTCTGACAATTCTTACACAGGCCTGCCACTGCAGCCTGAGTGAAATAACGTCCACGTTATTTCACAGCCATTTTACACTGCACTTAAGTAACTTATAAGTCACCTATATGTCTAACCTTTACCTGGTAAAGGTTAGGTGCAAAGTTACTTAGTGTGAGGGCACCCTGGCACTAGCCAAGGTGCCCCCACATTGTTCAGAGCCAATTCCCTGAACTTTGTGAGTGCGGGGACACCATTACACGCGTGCACTACATATAGGTCACTACCTATATGTAGCTTCACCATGGTAACTCCGAATATGGCCATGTAACATGTCTATGATCATGGAATTGCCCCCTCTATGCCATCCTGGCATAGTTGGCACAATCCCATGATCCCAGTGGTCTGTAGCACAGACCCTGGTACTGCCAAACTGCCCTTCCTGGGGTTTCACCGCAGCTGCTGCTGCTGCCAACCCCTCAGACAGGCAGCTGCCCTCCTGGGGTCCAGCCAGGCCTGGCCCAGGATGGCAGAACAAAGAACTTCCTCTGAGAGAGGGTGTGACACCCTCTCCCTTTGGAAAATGGTGTGAAGGCAGGGGAGGAGTAGCCTCCCCCAGCCTCTGGAAATGCTTTGTTGGGCACAGAGGTGCCCAATTCTGCATAAGCCAGTCTACACCGGTTCAGGGACCCCTTAGCCCCTGCTCTGGCGCGAAACTGGACAAAGGAAAGGGGAGTGACCACTCCCCTGACCTGCACCTCCCCTGGGAGGTGTCCAGAGCTCCTCCAGTGTGCTCCAGACCTCTGCCATCTTGAAAACAGAGGTGCTGCTGGCACACTGGACTGCTCTGAGTGGCCAGTGCCACCAGGTGACGTCAGAGACTCCTGCTGATAGGCTCCTTCAGGTGTTAGTAGCCTATCCTCTCTCCTAGGTAGCCAAACCCTCTTTTCTGGCTATTTAGGGTCTCTGTCTCTGGGGAAACTTTAGATAACGAATGCAAGAGCTCATCCGAGTTCCTCTGCATCTCTCTCTTCACCTTCTGATAAGGAAACGACCGCTGACCGCGCTGGAAGCCTGCAAACCTGCAACATAGTAGCAAAGACGACTACTGCAACTCTGTAATGCTGATCCTGCCGCCTTCTCGACTGTTTTCCTGCTTGTGCATGCTGTGGGGGTAGCCTGCCTCCTCTCTGCACCAGAAGCTCCGAAGAAATCTCCCGTGGGTCGACGGAATCTTCCCCCTGCAACCGCAGGCACCAAAAAGCTGCATCACCGGTCCCTTGGGTCTCCTCTCAGCACGACGAGCGAGGTCCCTCGAATCCAGCGACTCTGTCCAAGTGACCCCCACAGTCCAGTGACTCTTCAGCCCAAGTTTGGTGGAGGTAAGTCCTTGCCTCACCTCGCTGGGCTGCATTGCTGGGAACCGCGACTTTGCAGCTACTCCGGCCCCTGTGCACTTCCGGCGGAAATCCTTTGTGCACAGCCAAGCCTGGGTCCACGGCACTCTAACCTGCATTGCACGACTTTCTAAGTTGGTCTCCGGCGACGTGGGACTCCTTTGTGCAACTTCGGCGAGCACCGTTTCATGCATCCTCGTAGTGCCTGTTTCTGGCACTTCTCCGGGTGCTACCTGCTTCAGTGAGGGCTCTTTGTCTTGCTCGACGTCCCCTCTCTCTTCAGGTCCAATTTGCGACCTCGTGGTCCCTCCTGGGCCCCAGCAGCGTCCAAAAACGCCAAACGCACGATTTGCAGCTAGCAAGGCTTGTTGGCGTTCTTTCGGCGAAAAAACACTTCTGCACGACTCTCCACGGCGAGAGGGATCCGTCCACCAAAGGGGAAGTCTCTAACCCTTTTCGTTCCTGCAGAATCCTCAGCTTCTTCTGTCCAGTAGAAGCTTCTTTGCACCCGCAGCTGGCATTTCCTGGGCATCTGCCCATCTCCAACTTGCTTGTGACTTTTGGACTTGGTCCCCTTGTTCCACAGGTACCCTAGATTGGAAATCCACAGTTGTTGCATTGCTGGTTTGTGTCTTTCCTGCATTATTCCTCTAACACGACTACTTTGTCCTTAGGGGAACTTTAGTGCACTTTGCACTCACTTTTCAGGGTCTTGGGAGGGTTATTTTTCTAACTCTCACTATTTTCTAATAGTCCCAGCGACCCTCTACAAGGTCACATAGGTTTGGTGTCCATTCGTGGTTCGCATTCCACTTTTGGAGTATATGGTTTGTGTTGCCCCTATCCCTATGTTTCCCCATTGCATCCTATTGTAACTATACATTGTTTGCACTGTTTTCTAAGACTATATTGCATATTTTTGCTATTGTGTATATATATCTTGTGTATATTTCCTATCCTCTCACTGAGGGTACACTCTAAGATACTTTGGCATATTGTCATAAAAATAAAGTACCTTTATTTTTAGTATAACTGTGTATTGTGTTTTCTTATGATATTGTGCATATGACACTAAGTGGTACTGTAGTAGCTTCACACGTCTCCTAGTTCAGCCTAAGCTGCTCTGCTAAGCTACCATTATCTATCAGCCTAAGCTGCTAGACACCCTATACACTAATAAGGGATAACTGGGCCTGGTGCAAGGTGCAAGTACCCCTTGGTACTCACTACAAGCCAGTCCAGCCTCCTACATTGGTTGTGCAGTGGTGGGATAAGTGCTTGAGACTACTTACCACTCTTGTCATTGTACTTTTCATAAGAGAAAAATATACAAAACAAGGTCAGTGTATATACACATAGCCAAAAAGTTTTGCATTTCCTCTTTTCACTCTTTTCTAAGTGCTGAAAAGTACTTCTAAACTTTCAAAAAGTTCTTAAAAGTTTAAAAAGTTTTTTTCTGTCTTTCCAAAAAGTTCTGAAAACTTTTTTCTCTTTTTCTATCACTTTAACTCTCTCTAAAAATGTCTGGCACAGGCCAAAGTGTTGATCTGTCCAAACTTGCATATGACAACCTTAGCTGGAAAAGAGCAAGGAGTCTCTGTATAGAGAGAGGTTTGAGTGTAGGGAAGAATCCTTCCTTGGAACTGTTACTTAACATGCTTAGAGAACAGGATAAGGCCATAGGTGCCCCATCTGTTGAAAAAGTACCTAATAGTTCCCAATCTGATTCAGGGACTCCCCCAGGAAAAGATTCAGGAAAGAAACTTCCTAGCCTGCCCATTACTAGACAATCTAGCATAGATGGTAATGATGATGAGCCACACCAAATAAATAGAGATGTCTCACATCATAGCAAAAGCATATATTCTCACCATACTGGTAGTAATGTTTCTGTAAACCAAGCTGTTAGGGTGGCTTCTATAAGGGACAGGTCTCCTTCTGTTCATTCCCATCATAGCTCTGTTTCTAGAAATGTCCCTCCCACCAACCCTGATGACAGAATGTTAGAGAGGGAACTCAATAAGTTGAGGCTGGAACAAACCAGACTGAAGCTTAAAAAGCAACAGCTGGATTTGGATAGACAGTCTTTTGAATTAGAGAAGGAAAGACAGAAGTTGGGTTTAGAAACCCATGGTGGCAACAGCAGTATTCCCCATAGTCATCCTGCAAAAGAGCATGATTCCAGGAATCTGCACAAGATAGTTCCCCCTTATAAGGAGGGGGATGACATTAACAAGTGGTTTGCTGCACTTGAGAGGGCCTGTGTTGTACAGGATGTCCCTCAAAGGCAGTGGGCTGCTATCCTATGGCTATGGCTATCATTTAGTGGAAAAGGTAGGGATAGGCTCCTTACTGTGAAAGAAAATGATGCTAATAATTTCCAAGTTCTTAAGAATGCACTCCTGGATGGTTATGGCTTAACCACTGAACAGTACAGGATAAAGTTCAGAGAGACCAAAAAGGAGTCTTCACAAGACTGGGTTGATTTCATTGACCATTCAGTGAAGGCCTTGGAGGGGTGGTTACATGGCAGTAAAGTTACTGATTATGACAGCCTGTATAACTTAATCCTGAGAGAGCATATTCTTAATAATTGTGTGTCTGATTTGTTGCACCAGTACTTGGTGGACTCTGATCTGACCTCTCCCCAAGAATTGGGAAAGAAGGCAGACAAATGGGTCAGAACAAGAGTGAACAGAAAAGTTCATACAGGGGGTGACAAAGATGGCAACAAAAAGAAGGATGGTAAGTCTTCTGACAAGGGTGGGGACAAATCTAAAAATGAGTCTTCATCAGGCCCACAAAAACACTCTGGTGGGGGTGGTGGGTCCAAATCCTCCTTTAATCAGAACAAGGAAAAGAAACCATGGTGCTATTTATGTAAAATAAAAGGCCATTGGACAACAGATCCCAGTTGTCCAAAGAAAGGCACCACAGCTCCTACCACTACAACCCCTACTGCTACACCTAGTGTCCCTACTAATAGCAGTGGTGGTGGGAGCAAACCTACTAATAGCCAATCCAAGGGAGTAGCTGGGCTCACTTTTGGTAATTTAGTTGGGGTTGGTCTGATTAGGGAGACCACAGAGGCTACTTTAGTCTCTGAAGGGGCTATTGATTTAGCCACTTTGGTTGCTTGCCCCCATAACTTGGAGAAGTACAAGCAACTAACCCTAATAAATGGTGTTGAGGTCCAGGCCTACAGGGACACAGGTGCCAGTGTCACAATGGTGATTGAGAAACTGGTGCACCCTGAACAACACATACTTGGACACCAGTACCAAGTAACCGATGCTCACAACATAACACAAAGCCACCCCATGGCTGTTGTAAATCTCAACTGGGGGGGGGTAACTGGTCCAAAGAAAGTTGTGGTAGCTTCAGATTTACCTGTAGACTGTCTATTAGGGAATGATTTGGAGACATCAGCTTGGTCAGATGTGGAGTTGGAGGCCCATGCAGCAATGCTGGGCATCCCAGGGCATATTTTTGCTTTGACAAGGGCTCAGGCCAAAAAGCAAAAAGGACAGGGAAGCTTGGATCCTGGAACAATGGACCAAGTGCTCCCTAAAGCTAGGGCTAGTAGAAGCAAACCACTTCCTACTATCCCTCCCTCTACAGTGGATTCAACTTCTGAGGAAGAAGAATTCCCTCCCTGTGCAGAACCTACACCAGAGGAGCTGGAAGCAGACACTGCTGAGCTTTTGGGTGAAGGGGGGCCTGCCAGGGAGGAGCTGAGTGTGGCACAGCAAACCTGTCCCACATTAGAGGGTCTCAGACAGCAAGCTGTCAAACAGGCTAATGGGGATGTCAGTGACTCTCACAGAGTTTACTGGGAGGACAACCTCTTGTACACTGAGCATAGGGATCCTAAACCTGGAGCTGCCAGGAGATTAGTGATTCCTCAGGAGTACAGAAAGTTCCTCCTAACACTGGCACATGACATTCCCTTAGCTGGGCACCTAGGGCAAATGAAAACTTGGGACAGGCTTGTTCCCCTGTTTCATTGGCCTAGGATGTCTGAGGACACAAAGGAATTTTGTAAGTCCTGTGAAACCTGTCAAGCCAGTGGCAAGACAGGTGGCACCCCAAAGGCACCCCTTATCCCACTGCCTGTGGTTGGGGTTCCCTTTGAAAGGGTAGGGGTTGACATAGTTGGCCCCCTTGACCCTCCTACTGCTTCAGGCAATAGGTTTATCTTGGTGGTAGTGGACCATGCCACAAGATATCCTGAAGCAATTCCTTTAAGGACCACTACAGCTCCTGCAGTGGCAAAGGCCCTCCTAGGAATATTTTCCAGGGTGGGCTTCCCAAAGGAAGTAGTATCAGACAGAGGAAGCAATTTCATGTCTGCATACTTAAAGGCCATGTGGAAGGAGTGTGGTGTAACGTACAAGTTCACAACACCCTATCATCCACAAACAAATGGACTGGTGGAGAGATTTAATAAAACTCTCAAAGGCATGATTATGGGTCTCCCTGAAAAACTCCTCAGGAGATGGGATATCCTTCTACCATGCCTCCTTTTTGCCTACAGGGAGGTACCCCAGAAAGGAGTGGGCTTCAGCCCCTTTGAACTTCTTTTTGGACACCCTGTTAGGGGTCCACTCACACTTGTAAAGGAGGGTTGGGAACAACCTTTAAAAGATCCTAAGCAGAATATTGTGGATTATGTACTTGGCCTCAGATCAAGGATGGCTGAGTACATGAAAAAGGCCAGTAAAAACCTTCAGGCCAGCCAAGAGCTCCAGAAGCAATGGCATGATCAGAAGGCTGTTTTGGTTCAGTACCAACCAGGGCAGAAAGTGTGGGTCTTGGAGCCTGTGGCCCCAAGAGCACTCCAAGATAAATGGAGTGGTCCCCACACAATTGTTGAAAAGAAGGGAGAAGTCACCTATTTAGTTGACTTAGGCACTGCCAGGAGTCCCCTTAGGGTGCTCCATGTCAACCGCCTGAAACCCTACTATGACAGGGCTGATCTCACCCTGCTCATGGCAACTGATGAGGGACAGGAAGAAGACAGTGATCCTCTACCTGATCTCTTCTCTTCCACAGAACAAGATGCTCTTGTGGAAGGTGTAGTTTTGGCAGATTGTCTTACTGCTGAGCAGAAAGACCATTGCATAAATCTCCTAGGACAATTTTCAGAACTCTTCTCTACTGTGCCAGGCACCACTTCTTGGTGTGAGCACACTATAGATACTGGAGACAGTTTACCTGTCAAAAGTAAGATCTATAGGCAGCCTGACCATGTCAGGGACTGCATAAAGCAAGAAGTTCAGAAAATGTTGGAACTAGGAGTGGTTGAGCACTCTGACAGTCCATGGGCTTCTCCTGTGGTACTGGTACCAAAACCCAATTCTAAAGATGGAAAGAAAGAAATGCGGTTTTGTGTAGACTATAGAGGTCTCAACTTGGTAACCAAAACTGATGCTCACCCTATACCCAGGGCAGATGAGCTTATAGATACACTGGCATCTGCCAAGTATCTAAGCACTTTTGATTCGACTGCAGGGTATTGGCAGATCAAATTATCAGAAGATGCTAAATCTAAGACTGCATTTTCTACCATTGGAGGACATTACCAGTTTACTGTAATGCCTTTTGGTTTGAAAAATGCACCTGCCACTTTTCAGAGGTTGGTGAACACAGTCCTGCAAGGGCTGGAAGCTTTCAGTGCAGCATATTTGGACGATATAGCTGTCTTTAGCTCCTGCTGGGATGATCACCTGGTCCACCTATGGAAAGTTTTGGAGGCCCTGCAAAAGGCAGGCCTCACTATCAAGGCTTCAAAGTGCCAGATAGGGCAGGGTAAGGTGGTTTATCTGGGACACCTTGTTGGTGGGGAACAGATTGCACCACTTCAGGGGAAAATCCAAACAATTATTGATTGGGTTCCCCCTACCACTCAGACTCAGGTGAGAGCCTTCCTAGGCCTCACTGGGTATTACAGGAGGTTCATTAAGAACTATGGCTCCTTTGCAGCCCCTCTTAATGACCTCACATCCAAGAAAATGCCTAAAAAGGTATTATGGACAGCAAGCTGTCAGAAAGCTTTTGAGGAGCTGAAGCAGGCCATGTGCTCTGCACCTGTCCTGAAAAGCCCTTGTTACTCTAAAAAATTCTATGTCCAAACTGATGCATCTGAATTAGGAGTAGGGGCAGTCCTATCACAACTTAATTCTGAGGGCCAGGATCAACCTGTTGCTTTTATTAGTAGAAGGTTGACCCCTAGAGAAAAGCGTTGGTCTGCCATTGAGAGGGAGGCCTTTGCTGTGGTCTGGGCTCTGAAGAAGTTGAGGCCATACCTGTTTGGCACTCACTTCATTGTTCAGACAGACCACAAACCTCTACTTTGGCTAAAACAAATGAAAGGTGAAAATCCTAAATTGTTGAGGTGGTCCATATCCCTACAGGGAATGGACTATACAGTGGAACATAGACCTGGGAGTAGCCACTCCAATGCAGATGGACTCTCCAGATATTTCCACTTAGACAATGAAGACTCATCAGGTCATGACTAGTCTTATTGTCCTTCGTTTGGGGGGGGGTTGTGTAGGAAAGTACCATCTTGCCTGGCATTTTACCCCCATTTTTCACTGTATATATGTTGTTTTAGTTGTATGTGTCACTGGGACCCTGGTAACCCAGGGCCCCAGTGCTCATAAGTGTGCCTGAATGTGTTACCTGTGTAGTGACTAACTGTCTCACTGAGGCTCTGCTAATCAGAACCTCAGTGGTTATGCTCTCTCATTTCTTTCCAAATTGTCACTGACAGGCTAGTGACCATTTTTACCAATTTACATTGGCTTACTGGAACACCCTTATAATTCCCTAGTATATGGTACTGAGGTACCCAGGGTATTGGGGTTCCAGGAGATCCCTATGGGCTGCAGCATTTCTTTTGCCACCCATAGGGAGCTCTGACAATTCTTACACAGGCCTGCCACTGCAGCCTGAGTGAAATAACGTCCACGTTATTTCACAGCCATTTTACACTGCACTTAAGTAACTTATAAGTCACCTATATATCTAACCTTTACCTGGTAAAGGTTAGGTGCAAAGTTACTTAGTGTGAGGGCACCCTGGCACTAGCCAAGGTGCCCCCACATTGTTCAGAGCCAATTCCCTGAACTTTGTGAGTGCGGGGACACCATTACACGCGTGCACTACATATAGGTCACTACCTATATGTAGCTTCACCATGGTAACTCCGAATATGGCCATGTAACATGTCTATGATCATGGAATTGCCCCCTCTATGCCATCCTGGCATAGTTGGCACAATCCCATGATCCCAGTGGTCTGTAGCACAGACCCTGGTACTGCCAAACTGCCCTTCCTGGGGTTTCACCGCAGCTGCTGCTGCTGCCAACCCCTCAGACAGGCAGCTGCCCTCCTGGGGTCCAGCCAGGCCTGGCCCAGGATGGCAGAACAAAGAACTTCCTCTGAGAGAGGGTGTGACACCCTCTCCCTTTGGAAAATGGTGTGAAGGCAGGGGAGGAGTAGCCTCCCCCAGCCTCTGGAAATGCTTTGTTGGGCACAGAGGTGCCCAATTCTGCATAAGCCAGTGTACACCGGTTCAGGGACCCCTTAGCCCCTGCTCTGGCGCAAAACTGGACAAAGGAAAGGGGAGTGACCACTCCCCTGACCTGCACCTCCCCTGGGAGGTGTCCAGAGCTCCTCCAGTGTGCTCCAGACCTCTGCCATCTTGAAAACAGAGGTGCTGCTGGCACACTGGACTGCTCTGAGTGGCCAGTGCCACCAGGTGACGTCAGAGACTCCTGCTGATAGGCTCCTTCAGGTGTTAGTAGCCTATCCTCTCTCCTAGGTAGCCAAACCCTCTTTTCTGGCTATTTAGGGTCTCTGTCTCTGGGGAAACTTTAGATAACGAATGCAAGAGCTCATCCGAGTTCCTCTGCATCTCTCTCTTCACCTTCTAATAAGGAAACGACCGCTGACCGCGCTGTAAGCCTGCAAACCTGCAACATAGTAGCAAAGACGACTACTGCAACTCTGTAACGCTGATCCTGCCGCCTTCTCGACTGTTTTCCTGCTTGTGCATGCTGTGGGGGTAGCCTGCCTCCTCTCTGCACCAGAAGCTCCGAAGAAATCTCCCGTGGGTCGACGGAATCTTCCCCCTGCAACCGCAGGCACCAAAAAGCTGCATCACCGGTCCCTTGGGTCTCCTCTCAGCACGACGAGCGAGGTCCCTCGAATCCAGCGACTCTGTCCAAGTGACCCCCACAGTACAGTGACTCTTCAGCCCAAGTTTGGTGGAGGTAAGTCCTTGCCTCACTTCGCTGGGCTGCATTGCTGGGAACCGCGACTTTGCAGCTACTCCGGCCCCTGTGCACTTCCGGCGGAAATCCTTTGTGCACAGCGAAGCCTGGGTCCACGGCACTCTAACCTGCATTGCACGACTTTCTAAGTTGGTCTCCGGCGACGTGGGACTCCTTTGTGCAACTTCGGCGAGCACCGTTTCACGCATCCTTGTAGTGCCTGTTTCTGGCACTTCTCCGGGTGCTACCTGCTTCAGTGAGGGCTCTTTGTCTTGCTCGACGTCCCCTCTCTCTTCAGGTCCAATTTGCGACCTCCTGGTCCCTCCTGGGCCCCAGCAGCAGATTCCAAAAACGCCAAACGCACAATTTGCAGCTAGCAAGGCTTGTTGGCGTTCTTTCGGCGGGAAAACACGTCTGCACGACTTTCCACGGCGAGAGGGATCCGTCCACCAAAGGGGAAGTCTCTAACCCTTTTCGTTCCTGCAGAATCCTCAGCTTCTTCTGTCCAGTAGAAGCTTCTTTGCACCCGCAGCTGGCATTTCCTGGGCATCTGCCCATCTCCGACTTGCTTGTGACTTTTGGACTTGGTCCCCTTGTTCCACAGGTAACCTAGATTGGAAATCCACAGTTGTTGCATTGCTGGTTTGTGTCTTTCCTGCATTATTCCTCTAACACGACTACTTTGTCCTTAGGGGAACTTTAGTGCACTTTGCACTCACTTTTCAGGGTCTTGGGGAGGGTTATTTTTCTAACTCTCACTATTTTCTAATAGTCCCAGCGACCCTCTACAAGGTCACATAGGTTTGGGGTCCATTCGTGGTTCGCATTCCACTTTTGGAGTATATGGTTTGTGTTGCCCCTATCCCTATGTTTCCCCATTGCATCCTATTGTAACTATACATTGTTTGCACTGTTTTCTAAGACTATATTGCATATTTTTGCTATTGTGTATATATATCTTGTGTATATTTCCTATCCTCTCACTGAGGGTACACTCTAAGATACTTTGGCATATTGTCATAAAAATAAAGTACCTTTATTTTTAGTATAACTGTGTATTGTGTTTTCTTATGATATTGTGCATATGACACTAAGTGGTACTGTAGTAGCTTCACACGTCTCCTAGTTCAGCCTAAGCTGCTCTGCTAAGCTACCATTATCTATCAGCCTAAGCTGCTAGACACCCTATACACTAATAAGGGATAACTGGGCCTGGTGCAAGGTGCAAGTACCCCTTGGTACTCACTACAAGCCAGTCCAGCCTCCTACATTGGTTGTGCAGTGGTGGGATAAGTGCTTGAGACTACTTACCACTCTTGTCATTGTACTTTTCATAAGAGAAAAATATACAAAACAAGGTCAGTGTATATACACATAGCCAAAAAGTTTTGCATTTCCTCTTTTCACTCTTTTCTAAGTGCTGAAAAGTACTTCTAAACTTTCAAAAAGTTCTTAAAAGTTTAAAAAGTTTTTTTCTGTCTTTCCAAAAAGTTCTGAAAACTTTTTTCTCTTTTTCTATCACTTTAACTCTCTCTAAAAATGTCTGGCACAGGCCAAAGTGTTGATCTGTCCAAACTTGCATATGACAACCTTAGCTGGAAAAGAGCAAGGAGTCTCTGTATAGAGAGAGGTTTGAGTGTAGGGAAGAATCCTTCCTTGGAACTGTTACTTAACATGCTTAGAGAACAGGATAAGGCCATAGGTGCCCCATCTGTTGAAAAAGTACCTAATAGTTCCCAATCTGATTCAGGGACTCCCCCAGGAAAAGATTCAGGAAAGAAACTTCCTAGCCTGCCCATTACTAGACAATCTAGCATAGATGGTAATGATGATGAGCCACACCAAATAAATAGAGATGTCTCACATCATAGCAAAAGCATATATTCTCACCATACTGGTAGTAATGTTTCTGTAAACCAAGCTGTTAGGGTGGCTTCTATAAGGGACAGGTCTCCTTCTGTTCATTCCCATCATAGCTCTGTTTCTAGAAATGTCCCTCCCACCAACCCTGATGACAGAATGTTAGAGAGGGAACTCAATAAGTTGAGGCTGGAACAAACCAGACTGAAGCTTAAAAAGCAACAGCTGGATTTGGATAGACAGTCTTTTGAATTAGAGAAGGAAAGACAGAAGTTGGGTTTAGAAACCCATGGTGGCAACAGCAGTATTCCCCATAGTCATCCTGCAAAAGAGCATGATTCCAGGAATCTGCACAAGATAGTTCCCCCTTATAAGGAGGGGGATGACATTAACAAGTGGTTTGCTGCACTTGAGAGGGCCTGTGTTGTACAGGATGTCCCTCAAAGGCAGTGGGCTGCTATCCTATGGCTATGGCTATCATTTAGTGGAAAAGGTAGGGATAGGCTCCTTACTGTGAAAGAAAATGATGCTAATAATTTCCAAGTTCTTAAGAATGCACTCCTGGATGGTTATGGCTTAACCACTGAACAGTACAGGATAAAGTTCAGAGAGACCAAAAAGGAGTCTTCACAAGACTGGGTTGATTTCATTGACCATTCAGTGAAGGCCTTGGAGGGGTGGTTACATGGCAGTAAAGTTACTGATTATGACAGCCTGTATAACTTAATCCTGAGAGAGCATATTCTTAATAATTGTGTGTCTGATTTGTTGCACCAGTACTTGGTGGACTCTGATCTGACCTCTCCCCAAGAATTGGGAAAGAAGGCAGACAAATGGGTCAGAACAAGAGTGAACAGAAAAGTTCATACAGGGGGTGACAAAGATGGCAACAAAAAGAAGGATGGTAAGTCTTCTGACAAGGGTGGGGACAAATCTAAAAATGAGTCTTCATCAGGCCCACAAAAACACTCTGGTGGGGGTGGTGGGTCCAAATCCTCCTTTAATCAGAACAAGGAAAAGAAACCATGGTGCTATTTATGTAAAATAAAAGGCCATTGGACAACAGATCCCAGTTGTCCAAAGAAAGGCACCACAGCTCCTACCACTACAACCCCTACTGCTACACCTAGTGTCCCTACTAATAGCAGTGGTGGTGGGAGCAAACCTACTAATAGCCAATCCAAGGGAGTAGCTGGGCTCACTTTTGGTAATTTAGTTGGGGTTGGTCTGATTAGGGAGACCACAGAGGCTACTTTAGTCTCTGAAGGGGCTATTGATTTAGCCACTTTGGTTGCTTGCCCCCATAACTTGGAGAAGTACAAGCAACTAACCCTAATAAATGGTGTTGAGGTCCAGGCCTACAGGGACACAGGTGCCAGTGTCACAATGGTGATTGAGAAACTGGTGCACCCTGAACAACACATACTTGGACACCAGTACCAAGTAACCGATGCTCACAACATAACACAAAGCCACCCCATGGCTGTTGTAAATCTCAACTGGGGGGGGGTAACTGGTCCAAAGAAAGTTGTGGTAGCTTCAGATTTACCTGTAGACTGTCTATTAGGGAATGATTTGGAGACATCAGCTTGGTCAGATGTGGAGTTGGAGGCCCATGCAGCAATGCTGGGCATCCCAGGGCATATTTTTGCTTTGACAAGGGCTCAGGCCAAAAAGCAAAAAGGACAGGGAAGCTTGGATCCTGGAACAATGGACCAAGTGCTCCCTAAAGCTAGGGCTAGTAGAAGCAAACCACTTCCTACTATCCCTCCCTCTACAGTGGATTCAACTTCTGAGGAAGAAGAATTCCCTCCCTGTGCAGAACCTACACCAGAGGAGCTGGAAGCAGACACTGCTGAGCTTTTGGGTGAAGGGGGGCCTGCCAGGGAGGAGCTGAGTGTGGCACAGCAAACCTGTCCCACATTAGAGGGTCTCAGACAGCAAGCTGTCAAACAGGCTAATGGGGATGTCAGTGACTCTCACAGAGTTTACTGGGAGGACAACCTCTTGTACACTGAGCATAGGGATCCTAAACCTGGAGCTGCCAGGAGATTAGTGATTCCTCAGGAGTACAGAAAGTTCCTCCTAACACTGGCACATGACATTCCCTTAGCTGGGCACCTAGGGCAAATGAAAACTTGGGACAGGCTTGTTCCCCTGTTTCATTGGCCTAGGATGTCTGAGGACACAAAGGAATTTTGTAAGTCCTGTGAAACCTGTCAAGCCAGTGGCAAGACAGGTGGCACCCCAAAGGCACCCCTTATCCCACTGCCTGTGGTTGGGGTTCCCTTTGAAAGGGTAGGGGTTGACATAGTTGGCCCCCTTGACCCTCCTACTGCTTCAGGCAATAGGTTTATCTTGGTGGTAGTGGACCATGCCACAAGATATCCTGAAGCAATTCCTTTAAGGACCACTACAGCTCCTGCAGTGGCAAAGGCCCTCCTAGGAATATTTTCCAGGGTGGGCTTCCCAAAGGAAGTAGTATCAGACAGAGGAAGCAATTTCATGTCTGCATACTTAAAGGCCATGTGGAAGGAGTGTGGTGTAACGTACAAGTTCACAACACCCTATCATCCACAAACAAATGGACTGGTGGAGAGATTTAATAAAACTCTCAAAGGCATGATTATGGGTCTCCCTGAAAAACTCCTCAGGAGATGGGATATCCTTCTACCATGCCTCCTTTTTGCCTACAGGGAGGTACCCCAGAAAGGAGTGGGCTTCAGCCCCTTTGAACTTCTTTTTGGACACCCTGTTAGGGGTCCACTCACACTTGTAAAGGAGGGTTGGGAACAACCTTTAAAAGATCCTAAGCAGAATATTGTGGATTATGTACTTGGCCTCAGATCAAGGATGGCTGAGTACATGAAAAAGGCCAGTAAAAACCTTCAGGCCAGCCAAGAGCTCCAGAAGCAATGGCATGATCAGAAGGCTGTTTTGGTTCAGTACCAACCAGGGCAGAAAGTGTGGGTCTTGGAGCCTGTGGCCCCAAGAGCACTCCAAGATAAATGGAGTGGTCCCCACACAATTGTTGAAAAGAAGGGAGAAGTCACCTATTTAGTTGACTTAGGCACTGCCAGGAGTCCCCTTAGGGTGCTCCATGTCAACCGCCTGAAACCCTACTATGACAGGGCTGATCTCACCCTGCTCATGGCAACTGATGAGGGACAGGAAGAAGACAGTGATCCTCTACCTGATCTCTTCTCTTCCACAGAACAAGATGCTCTTGTGGAAGGTGTAGTTTTGGCAGATTGTCTTACTGCTGAGCAGAAAGACCATTGCATAAATCTCCTAGGACAATTTTCAGAACTCTTCTCTACTGTGCCAGGCACCACTTCTTGGTGTGAGCACACTATAGATACTGGAGACAGTTTACCTGTCAAAAGTAAGATCTATAGGCAGCCTGACCATGTCAGGGACTGCATAAAGCAAGAAGTTCAGAAAATGTTGGAACTAGGAGTGGTTGAGCACTCTGACAGTCCATGGGCTTCTCCTGTGGTACTGGTACCAAAACCCAATTCTAAAGATGGAAAGAAAGAAATGCGGTTTTGTGTAGACTATAGAGGTCTCAACTTGGTAACCAAAACTGATGCTCACCCTATACCCAGGGCAGATGAGCTTATAGATACACTGGCATCTGCCAAGTATCTAAGCACTTTTGATTCGACTGCAGGGTATTGGCAGATCAAATTATCAGAAGATGCTAAATCTAAGACTGCATTTTCTACCATTGGAGGACATTACCAGTTTACTGTAATGCCTTTTGGTTTGAAAAATGCACCTGCCACTTTTCAGAGGTTGGTGAACACAGTCCTGCAAGGGCTGGAAGCTTTCAGTGCAGCATATTTGGACGATATAGCTGTCTTTAGCTCCTGCTGGGATGATCACCTGGTCCACCTATGGAAAGTTTTGGAGGCCCTGCAAAAGGCAGGCCTCACTATCAAGGCTTCAAAGTGCCAGATAGGGCAGGGTAAGGTGGTTTATCTGGGACACCTTGTTGGTGGGGAACAGATTGCACCACTTCAGGGGAAAATCCAAACAATTATTGATTGGGTTCCCCCTACCACTCAGACTCAGGTGAGAGCCTTCCTAGGCCTCACTGGGTATTACAGGAGGTTCATTAAGAACTATGGCTCCTTTGCAGCCCCTCTTAATGACCTCACATCCAAGAAAATGCCTAAAAAGGTATTATGGACAGCAAGCTGTCAGAAAGCTTTTGAGGAGCTGAAGCAGGCCATGTGCTCTGCACCTGTCCTGAAAAGCCCTTGTTACTCTAAAAAATTCTATGTCCAAACTGATGCATCTGAATTAGGAGTAGGGGCAGTCCTATCACAACTTAATTCTGAGGGCCAGGATCAACCTGTTGCTTTTATTAGTAGAAGGTTGACCCCTAGAGAAAAGCGTTGGTCTGCCATTGAGAGGGAGGCCTTTGCTGTGGTCTGGGCTCTGAAGAAGTTGAGGCCATACCTGTTTGGCACTCACTTCATTGTTCAGACAGACCACAAACCTCTACTTTGGCTAAAACAAATGAAAGGTGAAAATCCTAAATTGTTGAGGTGGTCCATATCCCTACAGGGAATGGACTATACAGTGGAACATAGACCTGGGAGTAGCCACTCCAATGCAGATGGACTCTCCAGATATTTCCACTTAGACAATGAAGACTCATCAGGTCATGACTAGTCTTATTGTCCTTCGTTTGGGGGGGGGTTGTGTAGGAAAGTACCATCTTGCCTGGCATTTTACCCCCATTTTTCACTGTATATATGTTGTTTTAGTTGTATGTGTCACTGGGACCCTGGTAACCCAGGGCCCCAGTGCTCATAAGTGTGCCTGAATGTGTTACCTGTGTAGTGACTAACTGTCTCACTGAGGCTCTGCTAATCAGAACCTCAGTGGTTATGCTCTCTCATTTCTTTCCAAATTGTCACTGACAGGCTAGTGACCATTTTTACCAATTTACATTGGCTTACTGGAACACCCTTATAATTCCCTAGTATATGGTACTGAGGTACCCAGGGTATTGGGGTTCCAGGAGATCCCTATGGGCTGCAGCATTTCTTTTGCCACCCATAGGGAGCTCTGACAATTCTTACACAGGCCTGCCACTGCAGCCTGAGTGAAATAACGTCCACGTTATTTCACAGCCATTTTACACTGCACTTAAGTAACTTATAAGTCACCTATATATCTAACCTTTACCTGGTAAAGGTTAGGTGCAAAGTTACTTAGTGTGAGGGCACCCTGGCACTAGCCAAGGTGCCCCCACATTGTTCAGAGCCAATTCCCTGAACTTTGTGAGTGCGGGGACACCATTACACGCGTGCACTACATATAGGTCACTACCTATATGTAGCTTCACCATGGTAACTCCGAATATGGCCATGTAACATGTCTATGATCATGGAATTGCCCCCTCTATGCCATCCTGGCATAGTTGGCACAATCCCATGATCCCAGTGGTCTGTAGCACAGACCCTGGTACTGCCAAACTGCCCTTCCTGGGGTTTCACCGCAGCTGCTGCTGCTGCCAACCCCTCAGACAGGCAGCTGCCCTCCTGGGGTCCAGCCAGGCCTGGCCCAGGATGGCAGAACAAAGAACTTCCTCTGAGAGAGGGTGTGACACCCTCTCCCTTTGGAAAATGGTGTGAAGGCAGGGGAGGAGTAGCCTCCCCCAGCCTCTGGAAATGCTTTGTTGGGCACAGAGGTGCCCAATTCTGCATAAGCCAGTGTACACCGGTTCAGGGACCCCTTAGCCCCTGCTCTGGCGCAAAACTGGACAAAGGAAAGGGGAGTGACCACTCCCCTGACCTGCACCTCCCCTGGGAGGTGTCCAGAGCTCCTCCAGTGTGCTCCAGACCTCTGCCATCTTGAAAACAGAGGTGCTGCTGGCACACTGGACTGCTCTGAGTGGCCAGTGCCACCAGGTGACGTCAGAGACTCCTGCTGATAGGCTCCTTCAGGTGTTAGTAGCCTATCCTCTCTCCTAGGTAGCCAAACCCTCTTTTCTGGCTATTTAGGGTCTCTGTCTCTGGGGAAACTTTAGATAACGAATGCAAGAGCTCATCCGAGTTCCTCTGCATCTCTCTCTTCACCTTCTAATAAGGAAACGACCGCTGACCGCGCTGTAAGCCTGCAAACCTGCAACATAGTAGCAAAGACGACTACTGCAACTCTGTAACGCTGATCCTGCCGCCTTCTCGACTGTTTTCCTGCTTGTGCATGCTGTGGGGGTAGCCTGCCTCCTCTCTGCACCAGAAGCTCCGAAGAAATCTCCCGTGGGTCGACGGAATCTTCCCCCTGCAACCGCAGGCACCAAAAAGCTGCATCACCGGTCCCTTGGGTCTCCTCTCAGCACGACGAGCGAGGTCCCTCGAATCCAGCGACTCTGTCCAAGTGACCCCCACAGTACAGTGACTCTTCAGCCCAAGTTTGGTGGAGGTAAGTCCTTGCCTCACTTCGCTGGGCTGCATTGCTGGGAACCGCGACTTTGCAGCTACTCCGGCCCCTGTGCACTTCCGGCGGAAATCCTTTGTGCACAGCGAAGCCTGGGTCCACGGCACTCTAACCTGCATTGCACGACTTTCTAAGTTGGTCTCCGGCGACGTGGGACTCCTTTGTGCAACTTCGGCGAGCACCGTTTCACGCATCCTTGTAGTGCCTGTTTCTGGCACTTCTCCGGGTGCTACCTGCTTCAGTGAGGGCTCTTTGTCTTGCTCGACGTCCCCTCTCTCTTCAGGTCCAATTTGCGACCTCCTGGTCCCTCCTGGGCCCCAGCAGCAGATTCCAAAAACGCCAAACGCACAATTTGCAGCTAGCAAGGCTTGTTGGCGTTCTTTCGGCGGGAAAACACGTCTGCACGACTTTCCACGGCGAGAGGGATCCGTCCACCAAAGGGGAAGTCTCTAACCCTTTTCGTTCCTGCAGAATCCTCAGCTTCTTCTGTCCAGTAGAAGCTTCTTTGCACCCGCAGCTGGCATTTCCTGGGCATCTGCCCATCTCCGACTTGCTTGTGACTTTTGGACTTGGTCCCCTTGTTCCACAGGTAACCTAGATTGGAAATCCACAGTTGTTGCATTGCTGGTTTGTGTCTTTCCTGCATTATTCCTCTAACACGACTACTTTGTCCTTAGGGGAACTTTAGTGCACTTTGCACTCACTTTTCAGGGTCTTGGGGAGGGTTATTTTTCTAACTCTCACTATTTTCTAATAGTCCCAGCGACCCTCTACAAGGTCACATAGGTTTGGGGTCCATTCGTGGTTCGCATTCCACTTTTGGAGTATATGGTTTGTGTTGCCCCTATCCCTATGTTTCCCCATTGCATCCTATTGTAACTATACATTGTTTGCACTGTTTTCTAAGACTATATTGCATATTTTTGCTATTGTGTATATATATCTTGTGTATATTTCCTATCCTCTCACTGAGGGTACACTCTAAGATACTTTGGCATATTGTCATAAAAATAAAGTACCTTTATTTTTAGTATAACTGTGTATTGTGTTTTCTTATGATATTGTGCATATGACACTAAGTGGTACTGTAGTAGCTTCACACGTCTCCTAGTTCAGCCTAAGCTGCTCTGCTAAGCTACCATTATCTATCAGCCTAAGCTGCTAGACACCCTATACACTAATAAGGGATAACTGGGCCTGGTGCAAGGTGCAAGTACCCCTTGGTACTCACTACAAGCCAGTCCAGCCTCCTACATTGGTTGTGCAGTGGTGGGATAAGTGCTTGAGACTACTTACCACTCTTGTCATTGTACTTTTCATAAGAGAAAAATATACAAAACAAGGTCAGTGTATATACACATAGCCAAAAAGTTTTGCATTTCCTCTTTTCACTCTTTTCTAAGTGCTGAAAAGTACTTCTAAACTTTCAAAAAGTTCTTAAAAGTTTAAAAAGTTTTTTTCTGTCTTTCCAAAAAGTTCTGAAAACTTTTTTCTCTTTTTCTATCACTTTAACTCTCTCTAAAAATGTCTGGCACAGGCCAAAGTGTTGATCTGTCCAAACTTGCATATGACAACCTTAGCTGGAAAAGAGCAAGGAGTCTCTGTATAGAGAGAGGTTTGAGTGTAGGGAAGAATCCTTCCTTGGAACTGTTACTTAACATGCTTAGAGAACAGGATAAGGCCATAGGTGCCCCATCTGTTGAAAAAGTACCTAATAGTTCCCAATCTGATTCAGGGACTCCCCCAGGAAAAGATTCAGGAAAGAAACTTCCTAGCCTGCCCATTACTAGACAATCTAGCATAGATGGTAATGATGATGAGCCACACCAAATAAATAGTGTTGTCTCACATCATAGCAAAAGCATATATTCTCACCATACTGGTAGTAATGTTTCTGTAAACCAAGCTGTTAGGGTGGCTTCTGTAAGGGACAGGTCTCCTTCTGTTCATTCCCATCATAGCTCTGTTTCTAGAAATGTCCCTCCCACCAACCCTGATGACAGAATGTTAGAGAGGGAACTCAATAAGTTGAGGGTGGAACAAACCAGACTGAAGCTTAAAAAGCAACAGCTGGATTTGGATAGACAGTCTTTTGAATTAGAGAAGGAAAGACAGAAGTTGGGTTTAGAAACCCATGGTGGCAGCAGCAGTATTCCCCATAGTCATCCTGCAAAAGAGCATGATTCCAGGAATCTGCACAAGATAGTTCCCCCTTATAAGGAGGGGGATGACATTAACAAGTGGTTTGCTGCACTTGAGAGGGCCTGTGTTGTACAGGATGTCCCTCAAAGGCAGTGGGCTGCTATCCTATGGCTACGGCTATCATTAAGTGGAAAAGGTAGGGATAGGCTCCTTACTGTGAAAGAAAATGATGCTAATAATTTCCAAGTTCTTAAGAATGCACTCCTGGATGGTTATGGCTTAACCACTGAACAGTACAGGATAAAGTTCAGAGAGACCAAAAAGGAGTCTTCACAAGACTGGGTTGATTTCATTGACCATTCAGTGAAGGCCTTGGAGGGGTGGTTACATGGCAGTAAAGTTACTGATTATGACAGCCTGTATAACTTAATCCTGAGAGAGCATATTCTTAATAATTGTGTGTCTGATTTGTTGCACCAGTACTTGGTGGACTCTGATCTGACCTCTCCCCAAGAATTGGGAAAGAAGGCAGACAAATGGGTCAGAACAAGAGTGAACAGAAAAGTTCATACAGGGGGTGACAAAGATGGCAACAAAAAGAAGGATGGTAAGTCTTCTGACAAGGGTGGGGACAAATCTAAAAATGAGTCTTCATCAGGCCCACAAAAACACTCTGGTGGGGGTGGTGGGTCCAAATCCTCCTTTAATCAGAACAAGGAAAAGAAACCATGGTGCTATTTATGTAAAATAAAAGGCCATTAGACAACAGATCCCAGTTGTCCAAAGAAAGGCACCACAGCTCCTACCACTACAACCCCTACTGCTACACCTAGTGTCCCTACTAATAGCAGTGGTGGTGGGAGCAAACCTACTAATAGCCAATCCAAGGGAGTAGCTGGGCTCACTTTTGGTAATTTAGTTGGGATTGGTCTGATTAGGGAGACCACAGAGGCTACTTTAGTCTCTGAAGGGGCTATTGATTTAGCCACTTTGGTTGCTTGCCCCCATAACTTGGAGAAGTACAAGCAACTAACCCTAATAAATGGTGTTGAGGTCCAGGCCTACAGGGACACAGGTGCCAGTGTCACAATGGTGATTGAGAAACTGGTGCACCCTGAACAACACATACTTGGACACCAGTACCAAGTAACCGATGCTCACAACATAACACAAAGCCACCCCATGGCTGTTGTAAATCTCAACTGGGGGGGGGGGTAACTGGTCCAAAGAAAGTTGTGGTAGCTTCAGATTTACCTGTAGACTGTCTATTAGGGAATGATTTGGAGACATCAGCTTGGTCAGATGTGGAGTTGGAGGCCCATGCAGCAATGCTGGGCATCCCAGGGCATATTTTTGCTTTGACAAGGGCTCAGGCCAAAAAGCAAAAAGGACAGGGAAGCTTGGATCCTGGAACAATGGACCAAGTGCTCCCTAAAGCTAGGGCTAGTAGAAGCAAACCACTTCCTACTATCCCTCCCTCTACAGTGGATTCAACTTCTGAGGAAGAAGAATTCCCTCCCTGTGCAGAACCTACACCAGAGGAGCTGGAAGCAGACACTGCTGAGCTTTTGGGTGAAGGGGGGCCTGCCAGGGAGGAGCTGAGTGTGGCACAGCAAACCTGTCCCACATTAGAGGGTCTCAGACAGCAAGCTGTCAAACAGGCTAATGGGGATGTCAGTGACTCTCACAGAGTTTACTGGGAGGACAACCTCTTGTACACTGAGCATAGGGATCCTAAACCTGGAGCTGCCAGGAGATTAGTGATTCCTCAGGAGTACAGAAAGTTCCTCCTAACACTGGCACATGACATTCCCTTAGCTGGGCACCTAGGGCAAATGAAAACTTGGGACAGGCTTGTTCCCCTGTTTCATTGGCCTAGGATGTCTGAGGACACAAAGGAATTTTGTAAGTCCTGTGAAACCTGTCAAGCCAGTGGCAAGACAGGTGGCACCCCAAAGGCACCCCTTATCCCACTGCCTGTGGTTGGGGTTCCCTTTGAAAGGGTAGGGGTTGACGTAGTTGGCCCCCTTGACCCTCCTACTGCTTCAGGCAATAGGTTTATCTTGGTGGTAGTGGACCATGCCACAAGATATCCTGAAGCAATTCCTTTAAGGACCACTACAGCTCCTGCAGTGGCAAAGGCCCTCCTAGGAATATTTTCCAGGGTGGGCTTCCCAAAGGAAGTAGTATCAGACAGAGGAAGCAATTTCATGTCTGCATACTTAAAGGCCATGTGGAAGGAGTGTGGTGTAACGTACAAGTTCACAACACCCTATCATCCACAAACAAATGGACTGGTGGAGAGATTTAATAAAACTCTCAAAGGCATGATTATGGGTCTCCCTGAAAAACTCCGCAGGAGATGGGATATCCTTCTACTATGCCTCCTTTTTGCCTACAGAGAGGTACCCCAGAAAGGAGTGGGCTTCAGCCCCTTTGAACTTCTTTTTGGACACCCTGTTAGGGGTCCACTCACACTTGTAAAGGAGGGTTGGGAACAACCTTTAAAAGCTCCTAAGCAGGATATTGTGGATTATGTACTTGGCCTCAGATCAAGGATGGCTGAGTACATGAAAAAGGCCAGTAAAAACCTTCAGGCCAGCCAAGAGCTCCAGAAGCAATGGCATGATCAGAAGGCTGTTTTGGTTCAGTACCAACCAGGGCAGAAAGTGTGGGTCTTGGAGCCTGTGGCCCCAAGAGCACTCCAAGATAAATGGAGTGGTCCCCACACAATTGTTGAAAAGAAGGGAGAAGTCACCTATTTAGTTGACTTAGGCACTGCCAGGAGTCCCCTTAGGGTGCTCCATGTCAACCGCCTGAAACCCTACTATGACAGGGCTGATCTCACCCTGCTCATGGCAACTGATGAGGGACAGGAAGAAGACAGTGATCCTCTACCTGATCTCTTCTCTTCCACAGAACAAGATGCTCTTGTGGAAGGTGTAGTTTTGGCAGATTGTCTTACTGCTGAGCAGAAAGACCATTGCATAAATCTCCTAGGACAATTTTCAGAACTCTTTATCTACTGTGCCAGGCACCACTTCTTGGTGTGAGCACACTATAGATACTGGAGACAGTTTACCTGTCAAAAGTAAGATCTATAGGCAGCCTGACCATGTCAGGGACTGCATAAAGCAAGAAGTTCAGAAAATGTTGGAACTAGGAGTGGTTGAGCACTCTGACAGTCCATGGGCTTCTCCTGTGGTACTGGTACCAAAACCCAATTCTAAAGATGGAAAGAAAGAAATGCGGTTTTGTGTAGACTATAGAGGTCTCAACTTGGTAACCAAAACTGATGCTCACCCTATACCCAGGGCAGATGAGCTTATAGATACACTGGCATCTGCCAAGTATCTAAGCACTTTTGATTTGACTGCAGGGTATTGGCAGATCAAATTATCAGAAGATGCTAAATCTAAGACTGCATTTTCTACCATTGGAGGACATTACCAGTTTACTGTAATACCTTTTGGTTTGAAAAATGCACCTGCCACTTTTCAGAGGTTGGTGAACACAGTCCTGCAAGGGCTGGAAGCTTTCAGTGCAGCATATTTGGACGATATAGCTGTCTTTAGCTCCAGCTGGGATGATCACCTGGTCCACCTATGGAAAGTTTTGGAGGCCCTGCAAAAGGCAGGCCTCACTATCAAGGCTTCAAAGTGCCAGATAGGGCAGGGTAAGGTGGTTTATCTGGGACACCTTGTTGGTGGGGAACAGATTGCACTGATTATTATTGATTGGGTTCCCCCTACCACTCAGACTCAGGTGAGAGCCTTCCTAGGACTCACTGGGTATTACAGGAGGTTCATTAAGAACTATGGCTCCATTGCAGCCCCTCTTAATGACCTCACATCCAAGAAAATGCCTAAAAAGGTATTATGGACAGCAAGCTGTCAGAAAGCTTTTGAGGAGCTGAAGCAGGCCATGTGCTCTGCACCTGTCCTGAAAAGCCCTTGTTACTCTAAAAAAATTCTATGTCCAAACTGATGCATCTGAATTAGGAGTAGGGGCAGTCCTATCACAACTTAATTCTGAGGGCCAGGATCAACCTGTTGCTTTTATTAGTAGAAGGTTGACCCCTAGAGAAAAGCGTTGGTCTGCCATTGAGAGGGAGTCCTTTGCTGTGGTCTGGGCTCTGAAGAAGTTGAGGCCATACCTGTTTGGCACTCACTTCATTGTTCAGACAGACCACAAACCTCTACTTTGGCTAAAACAAATGAAAGGTGAAAATCCTAAATTGTTGAGGTGGTCCATATCCCTACAGGGAATGGACTATACAGTGGAACATAGACCTGGGAGTAGCCACTCCAATGCAGATGGACTCTCCAGATATTTCCACTTAGATAATGAAGACTCATCAGGTCATGGCTAGTCTTATTGTCCTTTGTTTGGGGGGGGGTTGTGTAGGAAAGTACCATCTTGCCTGGCATGTTACCCCCATTTTTCACTGTATATATGTTGTTTTAGTTGTATGTGTCACTGGGACCCTGGTAACCCAGGGCCCCAGTGCTCATAAGTGTGCCTGAATGTGTTACCTGTGTAGTGACTAACTGTCTCACTGAGGCTCTGCTAATCAGAACCTCAGTGGTTATGCTCTCTCATTTCTTTCCAAATTGTCACTGACAGGCTAGTGACCATTTTTACCAATTTACATTGGCTTACTGGAACACCCTTATAATTCCCTAGTATATGGTACTGAGGTACCCAGGGTATTGGGGTTCCAGGAGATCCCTATGGGCTGCAGCATTTCTTTTGCCACCCATAGGGAGCTCTGACAATTCTTACACAGGCCTGCCACTGCAGCCTGAGTGAAATAACGTCCACGTTATTTCACAGCCATTTTACACTGCACTTAAGTAACTTATAAGTCACCTATATGTCTAACCTTTACCTGGTAAAGGTTAGGTGCAAAGTTACTTAGTGTGAGGGCACCCTGGCACTAGCCAAGGTGCCCCCACATTGTTCAGAGCCAATTCCCTGAACTTTGTGAGTGCGGGGACACCATTACACGCGTGCACTACATATAGGTCACTACCTATATGTAGCTTCACCATGGTAACTCCAAATATGGCCATGTAACATGTCTATGATCATGGAATTGCCCCCTCTATGCCATCCTGGCATAGTTGGCACAATCCCATGATCCCAGTGGTCTGTAGCACAGACCCTGGTACTGCCAAACTGCCCTTCCTGGGGTTTCACCGCAGCTGCTGCTGCTGCCAACCCCTCAGACAGGCAGCTGCCCTCCTGGGGTCCAGCCAGGCCTGGCCCAGGATGGCAGAACAAAGAACTTCCTCTGAGAGAGGGTGTGACACCCTCTCCCTTTGGAAAATGGTGTGAAGGCAGGGGAGGAGTAGCCTCCCCCAGCCTCTGGAAATGCTTTGTTGGGCACAGAGGTGCCCAATTCTGCATAAGCCAGTCTACACCGGTTCAGGGACCCCTTAGCCCCTGCTCTGGCGCGAAACTGGACAAAGGAAAGGGGAGTGACCACTCCCCTGACCTGCACCTCCCCTTGGGAGGGGTCCAGAGCTCCTCCAGTGTGCTCCAGACCTCTGCCATCTTGAAAACAGAGGTGCTGCTGGCACACTGGACTGCTCTGAGTGGCCAGTGCCACCAGGTGACGTCAGAGACTCCTGCTGATAGGCTCCTTCAGGTGTTAGTAGCCTATCCTCTCTCCTAGGTAGCCAAACCCTCTTTTCTGGCTATTTAGGGTCTCTGTCTCTGGGGAAACTTTAGATAACGAATGCAAGAGCTCATCCGAGTTCCTCTGCATCTCTCTCTTCACCTTCTGATAAGGAAACGACCGCTGACCGCGCTGGAAGCCTGCAAACCTGCAACATAGTAGCAAAGACGACTACTGCAACTCTGTAACGCTGATCCTGCCGCCTTCTCGACTGTTTTCCTGCTTGTGCATGCTGTGGGGGTAGCCTGCCTCCTCTCTGCACCAGAAGCTCCGAAGAAATCTCCCGTGGGTCGACGGAATCTTCCCCCTGCAACCGCAGGCACCAAAAAGCTGCATCACCGGTCCCTTGGGTCTCCTCTCAGCACGACGAGCGAGGTCCCTCGAATCCAGCGACTCTGTCCAAGTGACCCCCACAGTCCAGTGACTCTTCAGCCCAAGTTTGGTGGAGGTAAGTCCTTGCCTCACCTCGCTGGGCTGCATTGCTGGGAACCGCGACTTTGCAGCTACTCCGGCCCCTGTGCACTTCCGGCGGAAATCCTTTGTGCACAGCCACGGGTCCACGGCACTCTAACCTGCATTGCACGACTTTCTAAGTTGGTCTCCGGCGACGTGGGACTCCTTTGTGCAACTTCGGTGAGCACCGTTTCACGCATCCTTGTAGTGCCTGTTTCTGGCACTTCTCCGGGTGCTACCTGCTTCAGTGAGGGCTCTTTGTCTTGCTCGACGTCCCCTCTCTCTTCAGTTCCAATTTGCGACCTCCTGGTCCCTCCTGGGCCCCAGCAGCGTCCAAAAACGCCAAACGCACGATTTGCAGCTAGCAAGGCTTGTTGGCGTTCTTTCGGCGGGAAAACACTTCTGCACAACTCTCCACGGCGAGAGGGATCCGTCCACCAAAGGGGAAGTCTCTAACCCTTTTCGTTCCTGCAGAATCCTCAGCTTCTTCTGTCCAGTAGAAGCTTCTTTGCACCCGCAGCTGGCATTTCCTGGGCATCTGCCCATCTCCGACTTGCTTGTGACTTTTGGACTTGGTCCCCTTGTTCCACAGGTACCCTAGATTGGAAATCCACAGTTGTTGCATTGCTGGTTTGTGTCTTTCCTGCATTATTCCTCTAACACGACTACTTTGTCCTTAGGGGAACTTTAGTGCACTTTGCACTCACTTTTCAGGGTCTTGGGGAGGGTTATTTTTCTAACTCTCACTATTTTCTAATAGTCCCAGCGACCCTCTACAAGGTCACATAGGTTTGGGGTCCATTCGTGGTTCGCATTCCACTTTTGGAGTATATGGTTTGTGTTGCCCCTATCCCTATATTTCCCCATTGCATCCTATTGTAACTATACATTGTTTGCACTGTTTTCTAAGACTATATTGCATATTTTTGCTATTGTGTATATATATCTTGTGTATATTTCCTATCCTCTCACTGAGGGTACACTCTAAGATACTTTGGCATATTGTCATAAAAATAAAGTACCTTTATTTTTAGTATAACTGTGTATTGTGTTTTCTTATGATATTGTGCATATGACACTAAGTGGTACTGTAGTAGCTTCACACGTCTCCTAGTTCAGCCTAAGCTGCTCTGCTAAGCTACCATTATCTATCAGCCTAAGCTGCTAGACACCCTATACACTAATAAGGGATAACTGGGCCTGGTGCAAGGTGCAAGTACCCCTTGGTACTCACTACAAGCCAGTCCAGCCTCCTACATCCTCCCCGGCTGCCGGGACGCGACAGCCAGCACTGTCGTCACCGGTCCGGAGACCACCGCCAGAGTCAGTGCCCAGGAGGGCAGCAGTATCGTCACTGGTCAGGAGACCACCGCCGGAGTCAGTGCCCAGTAGGGCAGCAGTATCGTCACTGGTCAGGAGACCACCGCCGTAGTCAGTGCCCAGGAGGGCCCCGGCAGCCACAGCCCCGCTGGGCAATGACGGACCATCATGCCACACACCAATGCACAGGTCAGAGCCCGCCATGGCAAAGCACCGCTGAACAGGGCAAAGCACATCTGAACAGGTCAGAGACCGCCATGGCAAAGCACAGCTGAACAGGGCAAAGCACCGCTGAACAGGTCAGAGACCGCCATGGTAAAGCACCGCTGAACAGGGCAAAGCACCGCTGAACAAGGAAAACACCGCCACATCAAGCATCGTTATCCCATGTGCAGCTGGGACAGTGACGGAACAGGAACCGTCACAGGGAGCCTGATGCAGTCTGGGCACCATTCCCCCTCCAGAACCAGTGGAGACTTGCATCCACTCCGTCTGTCCTTAACAGGATGAAGCACTCTGGGCACCAGTCCCCCTCCAGAACTAGTGGAGACTGTTATCCACTTGAGAGACTGTGGCTTTGCACTCCCCAGGATGGTACAGTGGGCAAACCACCCACTGTAGAGACTTGTGAGACTTTGGCTTTGCACTCCCCAGGATGGTACAGTGGGCAAACCACCCACTGTAGAGACTTGAGAGACTGTGGCTTTGCACTCCCCAGGATGATACAGTGGGCAAACCACCCACTGTAGAGACTTGAGAGACTGTGGCTTTGCACTCCCCAGGATACATCAATGGGCATGGAGCCCCGTCGTGGATCTGGCATGGTGCTGTAATCCGGCTGAGGTGCCCCCCCCTTCCTTTCCCCCTGAGGTGCCTGTTGTATTTCTATCTGATGCCCCTGCAGTGTTCTCTCCGTTTGTGGACAGGTATCTAGTGTGGGCCTCGCCCATGCATTTTTGGACCAGTGGTGCACGGACATTGATATGTGCATACCTGAACTACTTCTCGTAATGTATATAATTTTGAATGTGTATATATATATCTGTATATATTTGGAACTGTATTTTGATACATTACAATGTTTGAACTGATTTCCTTTTGTCTTTGCATTCTTCCGGGGGGGTTGTGGGTTGTTACTATGATGTTTGGAAATGCATTGGTGTGTGTGTTGTAATGTGCGAGGGTGGGGGTGGGGGTGTTGCGTGTGTGTGTCCCTGACCTTTGCCTACCCCCTCCCCTATGTTGTAGGTGCAGTACTCACCATTGTCTTCGGCGCCGCCGATGCTGGTGTTCGTAGATGAGCAGGAAGACAAGGGCAGGGAGTATTTGTAATTCCGGCTCCATGGTGTCCTCCTTCCTCGTGGAGTATGTTGAGGTGAGCGTTTTCCCATTGCAAAAGCTGTTTCCGACGTGTTTATATCCACCGTGAATCCGCCCAGGAAAAGGTGGTGGATTGGTGGGTTGTGATACTGTGGGCGGTACATTGTCTTCCGCCTGTCTGTTGGCGGTGACCGCTGCGCTGCTTGTCTGTACCGCCGTGGCAGGCGGTGTGTTAAAGTGGCTGTCTATGTTGGCGGTTTCCGCCACGGTCATAATTCCCTTTTTTTGGCCGCTGGCCTGTTTGCGGTATTACCGCACCTTTAACACCGTCCGCCAGGGTTGTAATGACCCCCTAAGTTTTATTAGGCATTGAGGATCTTGGTCAAAATTAAAAACACATGGGAGTGGCACAGACATAATGTTTCACCACTCTACCAACACAAAGGAGCTGATAGGCACAATTTTCCTTCAGCTGTTAGATGAGGTCAACATGTTTCACAACTTAGAAGTCCATACGGATCACATGGCTTTTCATCAGGACCAAAAACAAATGTCTCCTAAGCTACAGTACATTCCCTAGATAAATTTAAAAGTCTGAAGGGCAAAAAGTAACTTACATAGAACACTACTCAACTCGTGACCTAAATAGGTGAGAACCTGTGGAAAGGAAAATACAGCACAAAGTATGTTTATAATACAGTATGAATCATCGAAATGAATAACACACATAATAGTGCTGTGACACTCCGTGTTTAATGCTGAATGTGACAAAAATCAAAAACTCCTTACCCTCCTATATTAAGGACCGGGTTCCTTGGTAAAGTGCAAGCCAATGGGCTGACATCACTCTATGTGAATCACAGAAGCATCAGTAATTACATTACACAGAAAGATACCAGACAAAAGACAGGTAAATATGTAGCCAATATGAAATACTTCATACTAAATAGCATAAATTAGGGAAAAAATTATGCCCGTTTAGGGGAACATGTGGGCCCAAATTTCTCCAGCTGGCCTACAGGACATCTCGACCACCTCGACCTAAAACAGAAGGTGACACTTGTGAGAGCATTGCCTGATTTTATATGAATTTTTTAAAATTTCTCCATGGATTTCTATGGTGTGTAATTATACACAAAAAGACTATTTTCGCTGAACTTTGAAAAATCATAACTTAACAATTACCTAACTGATTTTGGTGATCTTGATCTCAAAAAATCTATAAAAATCTGAACTATTTTTGTAAATTGGTCCTGGGTTATTCTTCCGAATGTGTGTCCACATTTATTGATACTGTGAGCACAACAAATGCTTAGCAGATCTCCAGGATAATCCTAACTGCTCACCCGCACTACCCCAAAAACAGAGCATTAGGTGGTCTACTTTTAACCTCTGGATACCAAGGTGGGGTTGCTCGGCTTCTCTACACAGCGCACATTATTTGTGGACATCATATCGAGAGCCAGCCTCCTACATCTAGAAAATAATTAGACATAGCATGCCAGCGTGAAAAAAGTAACTTAAGAAAAATTAGACTTCAAGCAAAGGAAAAGGGCAACCACAATGCCATATGTGAACTTAAACCTCTTCTAATTCAATACTTGCTTATTACGCAAAATGGTGATTTAGTGACCAAAGCTATTGCTTCTTAAGACTCTCATGAGTTAGTCCCAGAAGCACCAGGTATTCAATGCTTTCCTGAATTTTATCAGCTCAGGGAGGGTATCATTAATTTCACATTTTCAAAAAAAGGGACACTGAAATAGGCTGTGGCGCCGTGGCCAGAGCCGCCCACTTTGGATCGGAGAACCAGGTTTGAGTCTCGGTGTTGGCTTAACATTCTTGTCATTGTAGGCAAATCACTTCATCTCCCCACACCTAAAAAAAGAGCAAACATTGGCAATGCCAAAATATCTGGCTTAAGAATGCGCTGTCAAGACAGACTGAAAAATCCATGTACGTTAATGACTGCCTCCTGTCATCTGTGCTGCTGTCAGAGAAAACCCCATAAAATATTTAGTTATCTAAGACAAATTAATAGGATTACTGTGGCATGTGTGTGCTCCTGAAAGCTCACCTCAGGCAGCTGAAAAAATAAGCAAAATATCACAGCTGTGTTGCAGGCAAGCACTATTTTGTAGAAGCGCACAACTTCTGCCCAATCAAAACACATATATCAAAATGTGGGCGGAGCCAAAGCCCCTCTCCTGTTGGTTCTCACACAGTTGTCTGGCAACAGCTGCGCTATCAAGCCAGACCATAAAAAAAGAAAGCAAGTGTGTGATGCAACCGGTGCTCATGTATAGCGCTCCAGAAACTTGACATACACTTTAGCTACCAGTGTGAGACGAACATCGTGTTAAGAGGGGACCCAGAAGACCAGTGATGCAGTCTTTTGTTGACTGCGGTTGCAGGGGAAAGATTCCGTTGACCCAAGGGAGATTTCTTCAGAGCTCCTGTTGCAAGAAGGAGGCAGGATGCGATACAAGGTTGCAGTAGTCGTCTTTGCTACTTTGTTGCAGTTTTGCAGGCGACCTGAGCAGTCAGCGGACGATCTTTTGGCAGAAGGTGAAGAGGGAGATGCAGAGGAACTCTGGTGAGCTCTTGCATTCGGTATCTGAAGAATTCCCCAAAGCAGAGACCCTAAATAGTCAAAAAAGGAGGTTTGGCTACCTAGGAAGGTGGATAGGCTAGTAAGAAAGGTAAGAGCCTATCAGAAGGAGTCTCTGACATCACCTGCTGGCCCTGGCCACTCAGAGCAGTCCAGTGTGCCAGCACACCTCTGAATCCAAGATGGCAGAGGTCTGGGGCACGCTGGAGGAGCTCTGGGCACCTCCCCTGGGAGGTGCAGGTCAGGGGAGTGGTCACTCCCCTTTCCTTTGTCAAGTTTCGCGCCAGAGCAGGGCTGGGGGATCCCTGAACCGGTGAAGACTGGCTTATGCAGAGATGGACACCATCTGTGCCCATCAAAGCATTTCCAGAGTCTGGGGGAGGCTACTCCTCCCCAGCCCGGACACCTTTTTCCAAAGGGAGAGGGTGTAACACCCTCTCTCTGAGGAAGTCCTTTGTTCTGCCTTCCTGGGCCAGGCCTGGCTGGGCCCCAGGAGGGCAGAAACCTGTCTGAGAGGTTGGCAGCAGCAGCAGCTGCAGTGAAACCCCGGGAAAGGCAGTTTGGCAGTATCCGGGCTCTGTGCTAGAGACCCGGGGGATCATGGAATTGTCACCCCAATGCCAGAATGGCATTGGGGTGACAATTCCATGATCCTAGACATATTACATGGCCAAGTTCGGAGTTACCATTGTGCTGCTGTACATAGGTAGAGACCTATGTACAGTGCACATGTGTAATGGTGTCCCCGCACTCACAGAGTCCGGGGAATTTGCCCTGAACGATGTGGGGGCACCTTGGCTAGTGCCAGGGTGCCCTCACACTAAGTAACTTTGCACCCAACCTTCACCAGGTGAAGGTTAGACATATAGGTGACTTATAAGTTACTTAAGTGCAGTGGTAAATGGCTGTGAAATAACGTGGACGTTATTTCACTCAGGCTACACTGGCAGGCCTGTGGGTGGCAAAAGAAATGATGCAGCCCATAGGGATCTCCTGGAACCCCAATACCATGGGTACCTCAGTACCATATACTAGGGAATTATAAGGGTGTTCCAGTATGCCAATGTGAATTGGTGAAATGGGTCACTAGCCTGTTAGTGACAATTTAGAAAGCAGAGAGAGCATAACCACTGAGGTTCTGGTTAGCAGAGCCTCAGTGAGACAGTTAGTCATCACACAGGGAACACATACAGGGCACACTTATGAGCACTGGGGCCCTGGCTGGCAGGGTCCCAGTGACACATAGACTAAAACAACATATATACAGTGAAATATGGGGTAACATGCCAGGCAAGATGGTACTTTCCTACACACAATCACTAAAACACTAGATAGGCAATACTCCAATAGAAGGTAAGTAAACACACTATATATGTACATTAACAATCAGGAATATGCATAAAAAACAATAGGAAACAATGAAAAGCAATAGGCAAAACTGAAGGCCTGGGGGGAACCAAACCATGTACTAAGAAAGTGGAATGCGAAAATCGGGCTCCCACCCAAGGAAGTGGAATCAGTAGAGGGGAGCTGGAGGAACTAGGAAACCCACAAGGTAAGTACCAGAGTGCCCACCCCCCCCCCAGCGACCAGGAGAAAAGAGGTAAGCTACTGGTTCTCCCAAAACCAACCCAAGGGACTTCAGAAAAGGATACTGCAAGACCTAGACAAGACTGCAAGAAACCAAAGGTGGATCCTGGAAGAGGAAGACCTGGAAAAGAAGGGGCCAAGTCCAGTTCTCGTTTGAGTGTCCGGTGGTGGCAGAAGTCACTACCTACCTGTCTCTGGATGCAGGAGTTGGTCGACAGTGTGATAACGTCGGTCGGCACTGCAGCACTGAAGCAGATGAAGAGTTCTTGGATGAAGGAGTGCAGTCGGTCTCTGGAAACTGGCTAATGAATCAGTTTTATTATTTCTCCAGGCCTGACTTCATCCTGTGATACTCAATGCTGAACAGGCCTGAAAAACATATGTAAAAGGTTGGATGGCCTTTACTAAATTAACCCTGACAGACTGCTTGTAATGCAAGGCTTGCTTCAAAGAGACACCTCACGCAACATGCATTGCTTCATTCACCCAGCAACGGACAGACATCTGAATGTCCACATAAATCTGAGGAATGGTTATGAAGAAACTGGTTTGGTGACATCTTGGAAAGTCCCAACCGTCTGAGAAATGTGCAGGTCACATTTGTGGTCATCTTCTATCACACTGCCATCATGAAATGTTGTTTTACTGTGATTGGACAGATGCCTAATATATGTGTAACAACATGCTTCACCTGATCAACATCACACCATATACTTGATGAAGAAATTACCTCTCTGTTGTTCTGATTGGATGATATATTTTCACGTTATTTTTCATCTTCCTGCATAAAAGAATCTGCAATTCGGACTGCTTGGCATGGCCTCTCAAGCCATCAGTTCCCGTGCATGTATTAAATTGTCTTTCTTTATACCCTAAGACTGGCTGGTCTCTGGTTTTGTTCTTGTTCTGAAGGAGGCTTCAACAGTTCTGTGGAGTGGTGCAAAAGTGGAGATGCAAGGGACCAGCAGGGTCCAAGACGGACTCAACCCACCGGGGGAGTGCCTGGCGACCCTCAACAATTCAGAGAGTCCAAAGAAGAAGAGGCAGTCCCCACAGAAGACCCACAGGCAAGGAGTCCAGGAGTCGCAGAGAGACCCACGCAACACACCTACAGAGAGGTCCCACGTCACAGGAGAAGCAGGCAGAGGGCTGTGCATCAAAGGGAAGAGTGCTAGGGGGCTGGGGTTACATGAAACCTGAAGATCCCTTGGAGGAGATGCCAACAAGCCTTGGAGGCTGCAAGTGAAGCCGTGCATGGGAGTACTGTTCTGTGTGGGAAGGCAAGGGCCTACCTTCACCAAAGTTGGACAGCTGGCAGAGAGGACCAAGAGGACCACTCCAGTCCACCACCCGTGATGCAGGATTCAAGCAGCTCAGGAAGAGAGGAGATCCACAGAGCCGGTCGTCATTGCAATTGGTGCCTGTGGATGCAGGGGAGTAACTCCTTCACTTTGAGGGAGATATGTTGTATTCGTAGGAGGAAGGAAGGGAGGCAGGAAGCAGGAAAGACTCGTAAAAATGAAGTTTATTGACCAAACCAACACCGACGTCCTCAGCAGCCAACTCAAGTCTGTTCAGTACAACCGTCAAACTCGAATCACGTGAGGTCATCAGAATTCTCCCCAGGCAACCTTCCATAAAGGTGCACCGCCACATACATAACAAACTATCAAACACAGAAACACAAATGTAAAACATAACAAGATTCCTTCTTGCTTCTTGTGCAGACAGAAGACTTGCTGCCCTCAGAGGATGAACAGCTGGGGAAATGTTGCAGTTGCTGGAAGGAGCCGGAGAAACAATGTTGCAGAGCAGTCATCACTGTAGCTGCAGATTGTAGGTTCCTGTGGAGTCCAGTTGTGGTTCCAGTGGCCAGAAGTCGAAGTAAACATTGCAGAGGATTCCTGCTGGAGTCTTGCACATCGAATCAGAGGTCTCACCCAAGAGGGAGACCCTAAATAGCCCTAGAAGGGGGATTCGTCACCTAGCCAAGTGACCACCTATCAGGAGGGGGCTGTGATGTCACCTGCTTGACCTCGCCACTCAGGTGCTCCCAGAGGCCTCTGTCCAACTTAGATTCAAGATGGCAAAATCAAAGGGTCATCTAGAGGACCTCTGGGCACCACCCCTGGGGTGGTGATGTACAAGGGAGTGGTCACTCCCCTTTCCATTGTACAGTTTCGTGCCAGAGCAGGGACTGGAGGTCACTGAACCAGTGCAGACTGGTTTATGCACAGAGGGCACCAAATGTGCCCTTCAAAGCATAATAGTGGCTTTGGGAGGCTACCCCTCCCAAGCCATGTAACACCTATTTCTAATTGGAGAGGGTGTTACCCCCTCTCCCAAAGGAAATTCTTTGTTCTGCCTTCCAGGGCGTGAACTGGTCAAGCAGCAGGAGGGCAGAAACCTGTCTGAGGGGTGGCAGCAGCGTGGACTGCCTGGAAAACCCCAGAAGGCTGGAAGGAGCAATGCTGGGGGTCCTCTAAAGAGCACCCAGAGTGCATGGAATCATCTAACTAATACTGGTAACAGTATTGGGACATGATCCTGACATATTTGATACCAAACATGCCAAGGTTCAGAGTTTCAATTTTTTAGCTGGACATAGGCATAAGCATAGCTGAAAGCACAAAATGCTTTCCCAAACAAAATACTTACCAAAAGTAACGCGCTATCCGAAACTTACAAACTGAATCTAAGGCACACAACTCGAGCCTCGCGTCCTAGAGTTAACTCAATCTAAATCAAACAAGTGGTGGAATATAACTTTAGAAACTAAACCCTAGCAGAGAGCACAGAGTGTATCAGAACTTCAATGCCTGTAGGCAAGTTTTGAAAAAGACTACAGGAGGAGTAAGTCAACAGTGCTGTGGACGCGTGTACAGCCCTGCTGGACTTACCGTTCTCAGCGGAGAAGCAAGGATGGGTACACCGGCAGCTGGGGAAGGCAGGCAAAGGTGAAGGGAAGGGGGCACTGGGGCGAACAGACACAAAAAGAGAATCAAGCATTTGGAATGCAATGGTCTCGTGTTTGCTGGAGTTAGAGCTCTTAGCGTTGTGAATTACTGACTGGACTTTTATTGCCACGCAGACTAAAAATAACAAGAGGAAGAGAGCGAGAGCGAGCTGGCCCTGGAAAAGCCCCCCTCTGCTGTTGGTTTATGTTTACAGAGGGAGCTGGTGGGGAGGAGGGGACTGAACACACACCCACAGTGCAAGGCAAACAGGCCAATACTGAAAGAAAAAGTCCCCTTCAGAAGAGATAAACAGAACATAGCGTAATTAGACAGTAGTCTGGGGTGCTCCCAAAGAGAAAAAGGCAGGACTAAGAGGCAGAACTGACCACTAGCAAGCAAGGATTTTTGAATGACAGTGGAACCAACAAATGAAATCACTGGAACTCACAGTATAAGTATACTTAAAAAGTATACAACACGTCAAACACTACACTCGACCTAAAAGGGTCACTTTTAGATGGAAAAATGTGATGTGTCCATGTTGCATTTTGGGCAGTTTCCTGTAGCGGGCACTAGGCCTACCCACACAAGTGAGGCACATTTTTATTGGGAGACTTGGGGGAATGATGGGTGGAAGGAAGTTTGTGGCTCCTCCTCAGATTCCAGAACTTTCCATCACAGAAATGTGAGGTATATATGTGTTAGACAAATTTTGAGGTTTGCAAGGGATTCTGGGTAGTAGAACCTGGCGTGAGCCTCACGTCACCCTCTCTTTGATTCCCCAGAGGGTCTAGTTTTGAAAAATTTACAGGTTTGCTAGGTTTCCCTAGGTGGCGGCTGGGCTAGGGCCCAAAATCCTCAGCTAGGCACAAAGCAAAAAAGGGTCATTTTTGGATGGAAAAATGTGATGCGTCCATGTTGTGTTTGGCCCATTTCTTGATGCAGACACTAGGCCTACCCACACAAGTGAGTTACCACTTTTATCGGGAGACGCAAGGGAACACAGAAGAGTAGAATAAGTGTTATAACCAATTATCTTTCTCTGCATTCGCGCCTTGCAAATGTAAGACAGTGTGCAAGAAAGATGTCATTTTGAGAAATGCTCTCCAATTCACATGCTAGTATGGTTACCCACAAATTCAGAGATCTACAAATAAACACTGCTTCTAAACTTGTGCCCACTTCAGAAATACATAGGTTTTCTTGATACCTATTTTTCATTCTTGATATTTTACCAAATTAACTTCTGCATACCCGGTACACAATGAAAAACTATTGCAAGGTGCAGCTCAGTTATTGGCTCCGAATACCTAGGGTTCTTGGTGATCCTAGAAGCCCTATATATCCCTGCAACCAAAAGGGCACAGCAGACATAACAATTTATAGCTTTCAAACAAATCTGCCATAGTTAGAAGATAAAAATGTAGAAACAAATGGCTGTTTTTTTCAACTCAATTTCAATTGTTTTTAATTCAACTTTCTATACTAAAACCTTTAACCCCTTGGCTGCCAGGCCTTTTCCCCCTCGGGTGTCAGGCATTTTTTTGGCTATTTGGGGCAGTTCACGCTTAGGCCCTCATTACTTTTTGTCCACATAAGCTACCCACGCCAAATTTGCGTCTTTTTTCCCCCACATCCTAGGGATTTTAGAGGTACCCAGAGTTTGTGGGTTCCCGTGGAGGAGACCAAGAAATTAGCCAAAATACAGCGGAAATTTGTTTTTGTTTTTTAAAAAAAAAGGAAAAAATGGCTGCAGAAGAAGGCTTGTGGTTTTTTACCCTTGAAATGGCATTGTAGAAGGCTGGCCTGGCTTGTAGTGGGTACCAGAGGTACTTACACCTTGTGCCAGGTCCAGTTATCCCTTATTAGTGTAGAAGAGGTGTTTCTAGCAGCTAAGGCTGATAGAAGGTAGCTATGGCAAAGCAGCTTAGGCTGAACTAGGAGACATGTAAAGCTCCTACTATACCACTTATATCATATGCACAATATCATAAGAAAACACAATACACAGAGTTACTAAAAATAAAGGTACTTTATTTTTATGACAATATGCCAAAAGTATCTCAGTGAGTACCCTCAATAAGAAGGTAAGTACTATACACAAGTTATATGTACACAAACCAAAATTAGGTAAGTAAGAGCAAGAAAAGTAATGCAAACAGTGTAGAGTTACAATAGATTGCAATAAGCAAGCATAGGTATAGGGGCAACACAAACCATACACTCAAAAAGTGGAATGCGAACCACAAATGGACCCCAGACCTATGTGAGCTTGTAGAGAGTCACTGGGACTGTAAGAAAACAGTGAGGGTTAGAAAAATAACCCACCTAAAGGCCCTGAAAAGTAGGAGTAAAGTACACCTACTACCCCCAGAGAGCACAGAAGTCGTGATAGGGGGATTCTGCAGGAAGAACAAACACCAACAGTGCACTGACAACAGATTTCCGGACCTGAGTACCTGTAAGACAAGGGGACCAAGTCCAATAGTTGCGACAGTGTCCAGGGGGGCAGGAGCCCAGGAAACCCCGGATGAAGGTGCAAGGAAGCTGCCTCTGGTTCGAAGAAGCTTGGAGTTCTGCAAGAAAGAAGAGGACTAGGAACTTCTCCTTTGGAGGACGGATGTCCCACATCGCGATGAAGCTTGCAGAGGTGTTCCCATGCAGAAAGACCGCAAACAAGCCTTGCTAGCTGCAAGGGTCACGGTAGAGGTTTTTGGGTGCTGCTGAGGGCGAGGAAGGACCAGGATGTCGCCTTTTGGAGGAGGAGACAGAGGGGGCGCTCAGCAACTCAGAAGCAGGCAGCACCCACAGACGTACCCCAACAGGCACTTAGAAGAAGAGTGAACCGGAGTCCATGCAAAGTTACAAAAGGGGGTCCCACGACATCGGAGGACAACTCAGAAGGTTGTGCACTGCAGGATGGAGTGCTGGGGACCCAGGCTAGGCTGTTCACAAAGGAAATCCTGGAAGAGTGCACAGGAGCCAGAGCAGCTGCAAATCACACGGTACACAGCTTTGCAGTCTAGCGTGGGGCGGCAAGGACTTACCTCACCAAACTTGGACTGAAGAGTCACTGGACTGTGGGAGTCACTTGGACAGAGTTGCTGTGTTCCAGGGACCACGCTCGTCAGGATGAGCGGGGACCCAGAGGACCAGTGATGCAGTCTTTTGATGCCTGCGTTAGCAGGGGGAAGATTCTGTCGACCCACTGGAGATTTCTTCAGAGCTTCTGGTGCAGGGTGAAGGCAGGCTACCCCCAGAGCACCACCTGTAAACAGTTGAGAAAGCCGGCAGGATTAGGCGCTACAATGTTGCTGGTAGTTGTCTTGCTACTTTGTTGCGGTTTTGCAGGCGTCCTGGAGCAGTCAGCAGTCGATCCTTTGGTAGAAGGTGAAGAGGGAGATGCAGAGGAACTCTGGTGAGCTCTTGCATTCGTTATCTGAAGAATTCCCCAAAGCAGAGACCCTAAATAGCCAGAAAAGGAGGTTTGGCAACCAAGTTAGGAGGATTGGCTAGCAAGAGAGGTAAGAACCTATCAGAAGGAGCCTCTGGCGTCACCTGCTGGCACTGGCCACTCAGAGCAGTCCAGTGTGCCCCCAACACCTCTGTTTCCAAGATGGCAGAGATCTGGGACACACTGGAGGAGCTCTGGGCACCTACCCTGGGAGGGACTGGTCAGGGGAGTGGTCACTCCCCTTTCCTTTGTCCAGTTTCACACCAGAGCAGGGCTGGGGGATCCCTGAACCGGTGTAGACTGGCTTATGCAGAGAAGGGCACCATCTGTGCCCATCAAAGCATTTCCAGAGGCTGGGGGAGGCTACTCCTCCCCAGCCCTTCACGCCTATTTCCAAAGGGAGAGGGTGTAACACCCTCTCTCAGAGGAAGTCCTTTGTTCTGCCTTCCTGGGCCAGGGCTGCCTGGACCTCAGGAGGGCAGAAACCTGTCTGAGAGATTGACAGGAGCAGCAGCTGTAGTGGAGACCCCGGAAAGGCATTTTGGCAGTACCCGGGTTCTGTGCTAGAGACCCGGGGGATCAAGGAATTGTCCCCCCAAAACCAGAATGGTATTGGGGTGACAATTCCATGATCTTAGACATGTTACATGGCCATGTTCAGAGTTACCATTGTGACGCTATACATAGGTAGTGACCTAAGTATAGTGCACGCGTGTAATGGTGTCCCCGCACTCACAAAGTCCGGGGAATTTGCCCTGAACGATGTGGGGGGACCTTGGCTAGTGGACGTTATTTCACTCAGGCTGCAGTGGCAGGGCTGTGTAAGAATTGTCAGAGCTCCCTATGGGTGGCAAAAGAAATGCTGCAGCCCATAGGGATCTCCTGGAACCCCAATACCCTGGGTACCTCAGTACCATATACAAGAGAAGTATATGGGTGTACCAGTATGCCAATGTGAATTGGTAAATTTAGTCACCAGCCTGCAGTGACAAATTTGGAAAGCAGAGAGAGCATAAACACTGAGGTTCTGGTTAGCAGAGCCTCAGTGAAACAGTTAGGCACCACACAGGTAACACATACAGGGCACATACTATGAGCACTGGGGCCCTGCCTGGCAGGGTCCCAGTGACACAAGGGCTAAAACAACATACATACAGTGAAAATATGGGGGTAACATGCCAGGCAAGATGGTACTTTCCTACAGTCTTGTATTCAATTTGATTCGTTTTTCTTCTTGTCTTTCTCCCTCCCTTCACTCTACCTGTGTTTTACCCGTGCGCTGCTACCCCTGCAGCCATGCTCCCTCCCTCCCTACGAAGCGCTTTTCCTGCCCTCCCACCTCCTAGCTGACTGGACCCCCGCCTCCCTCCTCTTCTCAATGGCAGCTGCTGCACGGCTGTGGCATTGGCGTGCCAAAAGCAAATCCGGCTGCACCCTCCGCACATGGACAGCACCCAGCGCCATGGACCCTGGTCATCGCTCCATCCGCTGGTTCAACTCCAACACACTATGCGCCGTCAGCCCAGAAAGATCCTCAGACTGCCACCTAGCCAACCCGAGGAACACTCATAGACCTTTCTTGTGGGGCGCATGCTTCCGCACCCTCCAAGGACCACCACATGATCTCATATGAAGCATGGATGGCCACCTCAAGTGCATACTCCTCAACACACGCTCCCTTGTCAAGCATGCAGTGGAAATCTGGGACCTCCTTGACTTGACCGCCCTGGTCCTCGCCTTCTTCATTAAGACATGGATCACCCCCACCTCAGGCCTGGACATCGCTACTGCTATTGTGGACAACTACAAAATCTTTCACAAGTACAGAGCCAACCAGCCTGGAGGAGACCTTGCCATAGTCTATAAAAAACCCTCCACCTGACAATCACCAATAAGTCATAGTCTCAGCCAAGCCATGAACACCTACACTTGCAGATTCAGACCAACCCCAACTCCTCCCTCCGTGGCACACTCATCTACAGGCTGTGTGGACCTCGACCTCAATTCTGCAAAGACATTGAAGACCGTGTCACCCCCCGAAGCGCTCACCTCCTCCGACTCATTCAGTGACCTCAACTTCCACCTTTATATCCACAATGACCCCCAACACCACAAACCTTTTGGACAACAGTGCAACACTCGGCCTCAAACAACTTGTCAAAGTCACCACCCACCGAACCGAAGGTTTGTGCATGGACAGACCACATGAGCCCTGTGCATGCACAAGTACAGGCTACTTCCTTCAGCATCTTCCAAATGGAAAGGAAGGATCCCCTGCAAGCTGAACTGCCAACACCGCCTTGTGCTGTAAGATTAGGCCTCCCACAAATCAAAAGGGATCCCCTGCAAGCGAAGCAGACAAAGGATTGCCTCCTAGATTCAGCGCAGCCAAAGAATCTGCACATCCCTACTTTCCACTATCAGGATTATGGAGAAGGAAACAGGAGTATTTTGGGAATGTTACCCTAGATGGGATGGGTAAGGCTTTAGTTCAGAATTCTCCTGTGTTCTTTTTTTCCTTTCCTGAGAGAAGGACTCACCTCAAATGTACTGGCAAGGGATGTAGAGGTAAACGTTCCAGCAACTTTTAGTTGGCTGCTTGAATATTCTAATTAAGCTTCTGTACTGTAAACAGTGCAGTGTATGTGTGAGAGTGTGCAGATACCCCATGCTGTTGCATCCTTCCACATCAAGTCATTGCGCACTGCATGACTTTGAGCTCCCAATATTTTTTGGGCTCACGTCATGCCTAAAATTTGTGTGCGTCCATACCCGCCAAGTTAACCAGGTTCATGAATTAAGTGCTGGTCCAGTCCAGGTTTTTTTTTTCTCTGAGTTCTGGGACTTTAAAAAGTTCTGTGTTATAATAGAATAAACAAAACTACAAATCCTAGAAATGATTTAAATAAAAAAAACTTGGAGTGGAGCAGATCCCGCACGGTAGCTGTGCTGAATGATAGTTTATTCAGGTAAGTTGTGTTTAACATCACAACACACGAGTTAATAATGATTTATTTGCACGGATCACAGGTGTTTAACTGTGGATAAAGCACGGAAAGATCACAGGCACTGCAGTGGGGGCAGATACCAAAGTGCCAGGGCTCGTTTATCCGCTGCACGCTGGCATGTTTGCAAGAGCCGGGCTCGGTCCGGCCAACACGAGGGCGTGGACACGGGCATGAGGCAAACCAAGATGGCCGCCCGGGGTACGTCCAGCGGAAGCCAGCCGGCTAGTTCCTGTCTGGGTGATATGATCACCAGCGAAATAAGGGACACAGCCCATAGATGGTCTCTTTCTCTATTAGTTTGGCCTATAATGTTTTTATAATTTGAGGCAGTTCTTCAGACATACTAATGCTTCTAAAAACAATTAAATTGGTAACTAGTATGTGCCACCCTCTCTCACCGGATTTACAGTGCTGTTGAAATGCATGTACAATATACTAGCGTTTTTTTGTATCTTTCACTATAGTTTTTGTAGGTGGTTTCTATAGTAGCCTGTTCTTACACTTTCCACAATGGCCGCCGAGTTGAGGAGGAAAAACGCCAAGGCCAACGCACCCGCATCCCTTTGCCGCTGGTGACTGACATTTCACAACACCCGTCCCTCCACCGCTTCCTTTCTGATTGGTCGATATGCGGCTAGGCCCGCCCCCCCTGACACAAACAACTAGTAGGCATGGAGCGTTCAATAGCGCGCTGGGAACGAGGGGCGCAGGTGGAGCGGCCGAGAGGCAGGTGAGTGTGCTGGGCTCGGCGTGCGTGCCCCACGTCGGTGCGTGCGTGTGCGCGGTCACGCACGCACCGTTCTTGTGCACGAGGGTCCTCCTGCTCACTGCCTGACCCTGGCTCTGTGAGGTGGGCGGGCCACGGCTCGGCGAGCCCCGGCACCAGCCGAGCCAGGGACGTGTTCGCAATTTAATTGTGCAGCGAAATTATGGAAAAAAGTCTTCAATAATTAGAAAAGAGATAATTTGTTAAACGTGTGAAGATTCTGAACTTAGCACGCCCAGTAAAATCACAGAATTAATAAGCATTTATTGAAAGCAGACGCGAGTCAGCTGCCCTGTGCCAAAAAAGTAAACTAGGTGCTCATCGCACATGGAGCAAAATTATAGTGTGCTAAACCAAACCTGAGAGGTTTATTTACAGAACACACCCTGAGCTCACATATGTCAGTGCTCTGTTAGAAGCAGTAATGAAGAAACAAGATGCACGGTGAAATAGAATAGTTTGAGCCAGTTTTTCTGGTTTCACATTGTGCAATTCTGGATAGATATCTCTTTTTTCGTGTTTTACATCAAGGGTTAATGTTTTGTCTTTAATTCTTGGTCTGTGAGGTTACAGTTTTGGTAGCAGACAGGTGCCATATGAAAGCTCAGCTAGTTTTGGGCCTGAGGGTCTTATAGTGCCTCGAGGAGAGCCAGGTAACTGCCTTCAGTGCATTCCCACCTCTGTGCTTGTTATAGTAACCTGCGCCCTCCAGCTTGCACCAAACTCTTGCCTGCTGTGTGGTTGCACCCCTCCACTATCCTGAGACCCCTGAGGCTAGCACCTGCACCTGAGGAATTCCTAGACCACTGATCTTGAATAGTTTCTATTGGTTCAAATTTCAGCGCATATGTTTTCAGACTTTCAGTGTCATGGAAGAAAATTCAGGGGCAATCTGGTGTGAAAGAAGCACCCGGAGCGCCAAACTTCACCCGCCTGTTGCACAATGCAACTGGAAATTTTACTATAGAGTTCCATTGATTCCTAAATCTTTCTACTGGCATTTGATCCACTTGAAACACTTTAGAAACTGGTGATATTGACTTTTTACTGCTTGCCCTACATTTCAGAGGACAGTTCCTAATTTTTGGACTTAGTTGATAGTTAATTGTGCTATATTCTCAATATTCGTCCCAAGCAATGCAAACAATTCAATGTAGGCGTACCGTTCCAAATGTGCACAAAGACCCCAAAAAGTACTTATAATATTTCCATGAATGTGGTAATCCTACGGCTTTGAAGCCCCTACACATTATCCCCTCTACTCTAGGTATTGTCTCTTCTGCAATGCATGTAAGCCCCTTTGCTATGGAAAGTGTTTCCCTCTGAGCTCAAGAGCCCTACACAATAGTAATGCACTGATGAGTACCTCCACAACAGCCTTATTCATCTGCAAAACTTCCCATTAACTTTCTTTTAGGTATGAGATTTCATGCATCATTTGAATTTATAAAATTTGACGCATTTTATTTTGCACTTTATTTTTTTATTCAAAGTACTCCCAAGCCATGTTTAGTTATTTCCAGCATTTGCAGGGCTTCAAATGCAGACATACCGTCAGGTGATAAGTACCTTCACTTCTTCAGTTTCAAAGGGAGAGTCCCTGCTCTTCCCAGTAGGGTTTCAGTCTTTGTAATGAGAGAGTACTTGTAGTTATTAGTAAACAGGTACTCTGGGAGACTGAGTTCTTGCACTTTTATATTTCCATTTCAAGTACGTGTTTGAATACTGCTATTACCATCCAAAAAGGGAAAGGCCGAACAGTAAACAGGATTATAGACGCCTGAATGTGGGCACGGATTTAAGAGACAGATTGGGGGAGACATTAGTAGAAACAACGATGATATCTGCCAAATCTGTACTCTGCAATATAAACACTGTATAATTTGGGGAAGTTTATGTTTATCTGGCTCGTATTTTTGTAGTTTTTTTTTTTGTTGCCTTTTTCTAGTCTAAAAATCAGCTTGTGTTTCCATTGAACTTTTACAGATGAATGAAACCTTTGGAAATACATGAGGGGTCCATGATTAGTTTGTTTTATTTCAATCAATCAATCAATCATTTGTTAAACACGCTACTCACCCGGTAGGGTCTCAAGGCGCCCGGGGGGGGTGCTACTGCTCGAATAGCCAGGTCTTGAGATGCTTCCTGGAGGTCAGAAGGTCCTGGGTCAGACGTAGGATGACGGGGAGGGAGTTCCAGTCTTGGCGACGAGGTGGGAAAAGGATATGCCGCCGGTCGTGGTACGGTGGATGCGGGGGGCGGTGGCGAGGGTGAGGTTGGTGGAGTGGAGCTGCCGTTTCGGGACGTGGAAGTTGAGATGCTCGTTGAGGTAGACCGGGCCGGCGTCGTGGAGAGCCTTGTGAGCGTGGATCAGGAGTTTGAAGATGATCGTTTTGTTGACGGGGAGCCAGTGGAGGTCTCTGAGGTGGGCTGAGATGTGTTTGTGGCGAGGGAGGTTGAGGATGAGTCGTGCTGAGGCGTTCTGAATGCTCTGAAGGTTTCTCTGTAGCTTGGCAGTTATTCCCGCATAGAGTGCGTTGCCGTATTCCATTCTACTGCTGACGAGGGCGTCGGTGACCATTCTTCTGGTTTCAATGGGGATCCATCTGAAGGTCTTGCGAAGCATGCAGAGGGTGTTTAAGCATGAGGATGAGATGGCGTTGACTTGCTCGGTCATAGTGAGCGATGAGTTCAGTATGAAGCCGAGGTTGCGTGCGTGGGTGGTGGGAGTTGGAGCGGCTCCTAGAGTGGCAGGCCACCAGGAGTCGTCCCATGCTGATTTGTTAGAGCCAAAGATGACAATCTCTGTCTAATCCAAGTTCAGTTTGAGGTGGCTTGTCTCCATCCAGTTGGCCATGGCGTGAAGTCTGTTGTGTAGGTTGGTCTTGGCGGTGGCGGGGCTCTTCGTGAGTGGGAGGATAAGTTGTGTGTCTGTCATCCGCGTAGGAGACAATGTTCAGACTGTGGGATCTGACGATGTTTGCGAGCGGCGCCATGTAGACGTTGAAAAGGGTGGGGCTGAGGGGGGATCCTTGTGGTACTCCGCAGATGGTCTTGGTGGCTTTTGACAGGAACTAAGGGAGGTGGACTCTCTGAGTTATACCGGAGAGGAAGGATGTGATCTAGTCCAGGGCTTTGTGGTGGATTCTGGCGTTGTGGAGCGGTGCGAAGTGTGTGGTGACAGACGGTGTCGAAGGCTGCTGAGAGGTCAAGGAGGATGAGGGCCACGGTTTCACCTTTGTCTAGCAAGATCCTGATGTCGTCAGTAGCAGCGATGAGAGCGGTCTCGTGCTGTGGTTCTTGCGGAAGTCGGATTGCGAGATGTTGAGCAGGCTGTTGTCCTCCAGGAATCGTGATAGTTGGATGTTGACTATCTTCTCGATGACCTTCGCTGGGAAGGGGAGTAGAAAGATGGGTCGGTAATTCTTGAGGTCTTCGGGGTCGGCCTCGGATTTTTTGAGTAGGGTGTTGACTTTGGCGTGTTTCCAGCTCTCCGGGAAGGTGGCGGTCTCAAAGGAGCTGTTGATGATGGTGCAGAGCTGGGGGGCGATGATTTGGCTGGCTTTATTGAAGACATGGTTAGGGCAGGGGTCGGCGGGTGATTCGGAGTGGATGGTGCTCATGGTCTTGGTGGTTTCCTCGTCGTTGGTGTGGGTCCAGGCACTCAGGAGGCTGGTGTGGTTGGGTGGTTTGGTGGTCGCGGGTGATGGCGGGGCAAAACTGCCATGGATGTCTGTGATCTTGCAGTGAAAAAATGTGGTGAGGAAGTCGCAGAGGTCTTGTGAGCGGGGGGGGTCGGCGGAGCAGGACTTAGGATTGGTGAGTTCTTTGATGATGCTGAAGAGCTCCTTGCTGTTGTGTGTGTTGTTGTCGATTCGTTCTTTGTTGAATGATCTTTTTGTGGTCCGGATGAGCTGGTGATGCTTGCGGATGGCAGTCTTGAGGGTGGCGTGGTTGCTCTCTGTTTGTTCTTGGTGCCAGATCTTCTCGGTTTTCTGGCACTCTCGCTTCGAGGCCTGAAGATCGGCGGTGAACCAGGGGGCTTTCTTGCTGGTTCTATTTGAAAGCTTTGTTTTATTTGGAAGCTCAGTTTTGAAATCTTCTAAAGAATGTTGCCAATAAGTTAAAACATATTGCACAGTATTCCTAATAAGCCATCTGCATTCTTAACTCATAGAGAATAATATGGATCGAGATATGCTTTTGGCATATTACACTGTAACCTGGTAACAGTGCGATAAAAATGAAAGGTGGACTCCAGATTAGTATTTAAGGCAGACCTGGAAAGCAGGGTCTTCACCAAAATGTGCGAGTTGAAAACAATTGTTCTTAATGAAATCATATTGATTAGGTAATTTAATAGTTGCACTTACTTCTGCCTGGAAGTCCTTTGGAATGCAGTACACAGATCACCCCTTGGTGTTAAAGTACCATTAATAAGAGGTAGCTGCTGGGCATTTCTGGTGGCTCAAAGAGGGCAGGCCGAAAACTTGAGGTTTCTTTGGTTACTTGTGCACCAGATGTCTCTACTGAAGCACTGGATATAGTTCCATTGAAAGTTCTAGTCTGCAGGTGGCACTGTAGTGATGTTCGCAAAGATTTGTGGAGAAGAGGAGAACTGAGGAATGCAATAGCTGAAGCAGTCTTGGTACAATCAGTACAGCCTTTTGCCTGTCCTCTGGATGCCTTGCTGCTGACAATGCTGCGAACACCGGTAGATGGCTATATTAAAAGTCAGTCATTGTCTTCAGATGTGGTGACCTGCATGGAATTGCAGAGGTCTCAAGTATTGTGAGTAAGTGTTGTTAGATCATGTAATGTGCTGATCCCAGAGGATCTGAACCCTCTGTTGTGCTGCTCCACTGAGGGTAAAGCTGCAGGACCTACTGTCCTGTCCTCTCCGTTTGTGGCTAACAATCCATAACTAAAAGGAACCCCCACATTGAAAGTGGCGTTCACCACTCCATGTTCGCAGGCACCCCTGAAGGGTCTGAACCCTATTTATTTTTCAGTGGGAAGAAAGACCGCATATGATGAAACCAAATTGAGGAACTACCCAAGTGGTACTGTTACAGATATGTCTAAGAGTCTTCATAATGGAAAAGCCTAGCACTTCGAAAACCTAATCTAGTCATTTTCTGACTGGCTCTTTCTACTCCCTTCTGTCCCTTAGGACTCTTAGGACTCTGTCCCTAAGCTCCTAGCGGGTGACTGCTCTGTATTCTTTCACACTGTGGTCGACCATCGCAGATCAGCCATTGCCACTCCTTCTCCTTCCTCTTTTGCCTCCTCGTCTCCCTCTTCATTCATGGTAGAATGACCTTGTTTAATCCCCACATTGCCTCACGAAACTCAACTAATCCTAAAACCTGCTGATCCCTTCCGTGTGCTTCCTCCAGCTCTTCATGTACACTAATACTTAAGTCACTTACCTTTTCTTTTGGCCCTTTTCAGTCTCTCCTTGTCTCCTGTGGTCGAATGACCGGTTAAAGTCCAATGTTCTATTACCACATAAACATAGCTTATGGTCCCCCTTCATCAACCTCTCTCCTACCTCATCAACACCCTTGAAATGTGAATCTTCCACCTACTTAGTCTTTTTCATATAGTTTACCAAACTGTCTTCAGGCAGGCTTCCCACTCCACAGAGCTTGTCTTTTTGCAGTTAATTTCATCAAAAATGCAAGTTCATGCCCCTTATTTCCCTTTGTCTGTAACTCTGGTTTTCTTTTACCCGTTACCCCAACCACAGCTGCCTGACAGCTAGCTTATGCTTAGCTTGTCCAGCCAGTTTATGCTTAACTTGTCCAGCCAGTTTATGCTTAGCTTGTCCAGCCAGTTTATGCTTAGCTTGTCCAGCCAGTTTATGCTTAGCTTGTCCAGCCAGTTTATGCTTAGCTTGTCCAGCCAGTTTATGCTTAACTTGTCCAGCCAGTTTATGCTTAACTTGTCCAGCCAGTTTATGCTTAGCTTGTCCAGCCAGTTTATGCTTAGCTTGTCCAGCCAGTTTATGCTTAGCTTGTCCAGCCAGTTTATGCTTAGCTTGTCCAGCCAGTTTATGCTTAGCTTGTCCAGCCAGTTTATGCTTAGCTTGTCCAGCCAGTTTATGCTTAGCTTGTCCAGCCAAGTTATGCTTAGCTTGTCCAGCCAGTTTATGCTTAGCTTGTCCATCAAATTATGTGTAGCTTGTCCAGCCAAGTTATGCTTAGCTTGTCCAGCTAGCTTCTGCTTAGCCTGTCCAGCCAGCTTCTGCTTAGCCTGTCCAGCCAGCTTCTGCTTAGCCTGTCCAGCCAGCTTATGCTTAGCTTGTCCAGGCAAGTTATGCTTAGGTTGTCCAGCCAGTTTATGCTTAGCTTGTCCAGCCAAGTTATGTTTAGCTTGACCCAACAAGTAATGCGTAGGTTGTCCAGCTAGCTAATGCTTAGCTTGTCCAGCCAGGTTATGCATAGCTTGTCCAGCCAGGTTATGCTTAGCTTGCCCAGCCAGCTTATGCCTAATGTGTCCACAAGAGATTACAAATTTCCATTTTTTCAGTCCCTATGCTTTTAGAAACCTTGGACTAATATTTGGACTGATATTTGATTAGAAAATGTGATTTAAATCATTCAGAGGACAGACTTCTAGATCCCTAAAAATAATATCCCTCATTCTCTCCTGTTCTCAATGCCAAAACATTAATCAGCTGTTAAGATAAGTTGGTCTGCTGCATTAAGCACCTTCTTCCTACTGGAGAAAGTGGCAAACTTTGTCAAACACAAACTCTATTCATCAGTCTGTTAGCCCACTTCTCACAATCATTGGCAAGGTTGAAGATGACCTGCCGGCAGTGAAGTCCATTTCAATATCTTGGTCTTTGCATCCATACGCCATCCACATGGACCCTTAGTAATGATTACTTTGTGCATAAATGCCAACTCCTCCCACCTTCTATCCAAATAATCATCTCTTAAAAGTTTTAATTAATTTTTTACTAATCTTTGTTTCTTTTATTTTTGTATTTTTTGTGTGTTTTATGTTACCATTTTCAAACCTTACAATTATTTATATAGCCTTCCAAACTGAATTGTTGAGCATTGTATAAATTAAAATGTTCCTGTGTGGTTAATAGAATACAATATATCTATACTTCAGGCATCTAGTTAATAGTTGAGTAGAGCAAGGTTCCTTCAACTTTGGGCTGTATTCTGAATTTTCTTTTCAAGTTGGGTGAATCGGACTGTGTGAAGCATCGTTGATATTATCCGCAAGTGATCTGCATCAAAATAAATTCAGACACTCCTGGCCTCATCATGGTCGCGGTTTGACAGCTGCCAAAGTGGCAGTTTGACTGCAGCATTAAAACTGTGGTGAAAGCACCACGGTCGGACCACCGGCACCACCACTTTTCGGCTATGAGACGGCCTGTTGGTGCTGGCGGTCCCAATCCGCCAGGGCAGCACTGCAAGCAGGATTACAAGACCATTCTCTGCAGTGAGTACATGGCGGTATTCCCGGCATGCAAAGCTGGTGGAGAAGGGGTTCAGGGGGCCCCATGGGGCCCCTGCACTGCCCATGCACTTGGCATGGGCAGTGCAGGGGCCCCCATGGGCAGCCCAGTCACGCTTTTCACTCTCTGCAAAGCAGTCAGTGAAAAGCGCGACGGGTGCTGGTGCACCCAATACACAACTGCATTGCCACTGGCCGTTTTATGAGCTGAGGTCAATGTTGTGCGTTTCCCGCTAGCCCAGCGGAAACTCATAATAGGGCCAGTGGGAAGGAGACCACACTGGCGGTCTCCTGACCTGCTGGAGTTTGGCAGGCGGCCCTTTCCGCCCGCCAAACTCCTAATGAGGGCCTCCGTATTTATTGCAGAAGAAGCAAGTTCTTCAGTACTCCTTATTTTGTGCCGTACTTTTCAGAAGTATCATCATGTTGGAATTTAAATATTGTTTTATCTATTTTAGCGCTTGTGTTTTGAGCTCTTTGCATGTAGGGATGAGAAGCCAGTGGTCCTCTCTGCGACTATATCAGAATGAAAAATATGATTAATCTGTTTCTTCTGACAATCCCTATGTACTTTTTGTGGGGAAAAGGTGAACAGGCACTTCTTTTTGGTCACAGGTCCTATTAGAGCTTCTTCTGAATTAAGGTGCCTTCCTTCCAGATCCATATTTTGAATGTCATAGGACCACTTTGATTGGATGGCGGTCAGGTTGTACCTTGGATGGACAGAGCATATCAAAACGGGCCTTCCCAGGCTTGCAGTGAATCGGGCTGCTTCGTGGGTAGCGGCATTGTATTTTAAATTTTTAGTCTCACAAGGGATTCCTCTCCCCAGCTCCCTTAGTTCTCCAGCGGGTATTCTTGTAAATGCAGGCTGTGCCAACGTAGCATGAGCACCTTTTAAGCAGCGCATGAGATGTAAACCAACCACCCATTCATGACCACATGAATTTTGTGAACGTTCGTCATCGTGTGGTCGTTCAGAGCAGGTTCACAGTTTGTTCTAAGCTTGGCTAAACATTTAACTCAACAGTTTTTTCTGCTTCTGTAATAGTCCCTCCCCTCACTCGCTCTCTGTCACCCTCAGGTATTGGGTTAAATTAGAGTGCATGACACTTTTTAGGTCTGGCCTAGAGACATCTCGAGTACCCTAAACATCACAAATGAAAAATGCATACTTGTATACATACATAGAGGGAAGCTTCATGGCAACCCTTCATCATCCATTGCTCTGTTCAGCTGTCATTCATATTTTGCTCCCACCCAAGTATTCTACATGTGGTAGTCGAGGTCTCTTGCGTTGTGAGTGATATCATATTTCCTTATAAAATGTGCTCATCCTGCTAAAAGAAGTGCAGTTTAGGGCCAGAAATGGTGGACTAATATTTTTCTTTTCCATTTTCTTTTTCTTTCCATTCTGTAGCTTCTTGTTATTTTAAAACCATCATTTTGTGTTTAAACTATGTCTTTAGTAGACTGTAGTTTAAAGCCAATAGTACCTATTCTTTGCACAAATAAGAATAATATATTCCTGTCATGTGCATTAAAATAGAAGATCGTCTCTGCACCCCTTCGAAGTCTGCCTGCCTGTTAAGTAGCATGTGTATTTTTGTTCTATTAAAGTTGAAATGCAATTTTTTTTTTTTTTTTTTTTCTTTTTCTTTGTTATTGCAAGAAAATGGCCGCCACCTTTAAGTGACGCATGTTTTCTTTTTCTGGCATATAGTTTCTATAATAAATAACAAAATGTAACAATTCCTCCTGTTTCCCAAGGCTGGGCACATTGGTTTTGCCAGTAATGTGGTACAAGGGGAAGTGAATATGGGTGTGAATGCAAGTTACTCACCTTAGTGGCTCTTGGGGTCCCAACTCCACAGCCTCCTTTGCCCTAGAACAACTGAAGCCAGAACATGCCACTGGTGTGAGAGCGACAGGTACACTTCATGTTGTGATGAGCTCCATTTTCTTCCATACTGAGAGAGGGTTATTACACTGCAGCAAAGGCCCCTAACTCACACTTTTTATGTTAGAGGTGAAAAAGAAGCTGCTTGTCCTGTTTCTTTACTGATATATTGATTTGTTTTCTTTCTTTGCAGTATAATCACCCTTGCAAAAGTATTGAAATAGCACAAGAGTCCACCTGTACTTGTGAAGAGGATCAAGAACAATTATCACGCAGTAGGAACAACATCCGGCTGCTGTGTGCTAATGGTGAGAAGAACTGTGATGCTAAATAGAATGAAGTACTTTGCCAGTGGGCAGCATAGCCATGATGCTCAATGATCAGCTGCAGCAGGCACATTGCTTATACAGTGCCCTGCCCACACATGAGCCATCCTCAGAGAGTCTTCACATGATCCTCTCTGAATATGCAGCACAGTGATGGATGTTCATTTTGCAGTGTCAACGTCTTGCATAAGTTGGGAACCTATATGAAGTGCAACCAGTGACGATTTCCTGTTGTCGTTTCGCCTTCCATTCTTTGGCTGCCATCTACTCAACTTTGCCTGGGCCATGGTATCAATTATCTTCGTTCATGGCCGTCAGACAGCAGCGGACCTTAAAAGTGCTGATTTGTGTCAGCGTCCTTCTCTCCGTTGTCCTCTTTTGGTGTGGTTTGCCTGCAAGCAGAACAGTTGAGGAGGATAATAATTTGCAATCATCAAAGATCCTGAGCTCTACAGCATCACAGCCTGATAGCACTGGCATTGACTTTAAATCTTTGTTTACTTCCTCGTTCCCTGAGCCCCCCTGTGATCTGGGCCAGGTTCTTTTAATTCTTATAACATCTGCCCCGTGGCACTCAGAAGCCAGGCAGATGATAAGAACAACATGGGCGGCCAATGAACAAACATCCTACCCCTGGCAAACTGTGTTTTTAATCGGCCAGACGTATGACCGTGAAGTGACCAAGATGATTTGGAACGAGCAGCAGAAGTTTGGGGACATTCTCGTTGGAAATTACCTGGACACTTATCGTAACTTAACTAGAAAGGTCATGCATGGGCTCAAATGGGCAAGAGATCGGTGCCAACCAGAGTATATATTAAAAACTGACGATGACTGTTTTGTTAACACTGATGGCTTACCAGCTTTTTTGACTGAGCATAACATCATAAAGACAGGACTGTATGTTGGATCGTTGTTTCCAAAAGATAAGCGGATGGTGATCAGGGAGCCTTCCAGTAAATGGTATGTTTCTCCTAGTGACTATGAGCCGGACACCTTCCCACCCTATGTCAGTGGCATTGGCTATATTCTGTCTTTGGATGCAGCAGACCTTATCCTGCGAGCGGCAGAGTATGTCCGCCCAATCCCTGTGGAGGATGTATACATAGGAGTCTTGGCCAAGATGGCGGGAATCCAGGTGAAGTCCAGTGCACGGTTTGCCAAACACAATGTGAACTGGAGAGTGTGCAACTACCGCTATCTAATGGTGATCCACCACGTGAGCCCCGAAGAGCAGGAACTGGCTATGGGGAACATGCTGAAGGCCCGAGCAGCCTGCCAAAACAGTACTAGGATCCTCAGGTGGAAGTGACCTCATTCTCCTGGGCAAGGTCACTGGGAACATGGTGAAGGACAGTTTTAGTGGGCACGAGTCGTAGGCACACAAGGTTGTTACTTTTGAATAGAGGGTTCTCTCTGCTCCAATGTCTATTATCAAACTGGAAGAGTCCAGACTTTTTTTTTATTCTCAGAGCTATGCAAGGAAGAACGTGTGTTGTTGCAGGGGATGCACCTTGGGTCCAACTGTACATTTTTATACACTGTAGAGCACAGTAGCTGCACACCAAGGACCTGGATCCAGATCTGCATGAGTCTTCACCAGACTTGCACAATTCACACCAAAAGATCCAGCCACCGCTGCCAAACCTCTTGACTTTTGGTGTCAACTACTGTCCTCATGGGATTTATATCAGATATTTCAAATCATCTAATATTTCTTTGGAGAACGGGTTAGGGACCTTGTGATCTAACATCAGTCTCAGGCTGGGCATTTTGCGTCTCTCCCAAAGCTTTATCCTCCAGTGCACACACACACACACACACATTGTCCCCTCTACTTTCAGGAATTTCTCCATGAAATAGAAAGGTGCCCTATGCTAGCAATAGTATTTCTGCCCTCCTTAGTTTCATCTAAGGAGGGCATATTACTTGATTAATGTGCTTCAGGTGGTTGTGCTGTGGGAGTGAGCTATGTCAATGCCAAATACTAAAGACTGCACTCCCAGTGGCTGACTGGCTGAGACCACCTAATTCATTTCATATAGTTTAGAAGTAACCCTCGGGTACTTGTATTTTTCATGCAGTATTTTATGTTTTTTCATGTGTTAGATCAACCGGTTATGTGCTGCTGGTACAGTAGTGAGAGTAAGTCTCCTGTAAGACTAACGCACACTTTGCACTAGTGTGCTCCAATCCTATGGTCTTCTACAAAGAGTTTGAGCATTTCTGCTGGGGATTAGGAACCCCCAAGCAACTTATCATATTATGGAGAGTGATATTGGCGAAAAAGCCACATTTCAGAAATTATTGAATTGATTGCTGCCAGAGTACTGCAGTTTAAACACAGCAGCAAATTCTGAATGTGAATGTGTGCATAACACACACAATGTATGTTATATAATGATCAGGAGCAATAGAGGCCTAGGAGGACATGGATGTTTAGTGCACATTTGTAGTAACTTTTGAATGTTCACAAACATTTGGAAATGCACTTCCTAATTTGACTGAACCTTCTGGGCCTGTGTGTCGTGTTCTCTTGAACACACAGGGGTGGCTCCTCCTCAGTGGTGAAGGAGAGTCGCCCCCCTGGCCAAGAGATGAAAAATAAAACAATAGTTGACTGTCGTTTTCTTGTTCATCTGCTAGCTCAGCCAGCAGTGCAGGGAGTGGCGGGGCAGGTGGGGAGAGAGTGCACCTAAGTGTGCATGTGTGTTTAGCCGGCTGACTCAGGCCGGCCAAACACACATGCGCACTTAGGTTTCTCCAGCCCGGCTGTGTTGAACAGCTGGGCTGGAGAAACTGCACAGACCTCAGGGCTGTGTCTGAGCGGTAGTCCAAGCCGCTCAGAGCAATCCTGGCACTTCTTTCATGCTAGGTTGAGCATGAAAGCAGCACGAGGATTGCTGGGGAGCCTGTGCTGGTGTCCCCGCAAATGCAGAGACACCAGCGATCAGGAGCAGAAGAGTGAGGTGGCATGAGTCGGCGGGAATGGGGGGAAAGGTAAGTTTTACATTTTTAAAAATTGTTTCCCACGTCATCCCCCACCCCCTTGACATTTGTGGCAGCCGCCACTGCCAACACTTGTAGGGTTTGAACGATATGTGTAATAGAAATTGTCCTGCTGGGAAAAATATTCTTCTGTGGAAAATTAAAAATGTCTCTAGTTTAGGTTCTTTAGTAATATTCAACCAACCTGCAAGATAACACCCATTAGCCATGTAATCAGTGAACCACTGTGAGCGGAAAGGATTATGTATTTTTCAGGTTAGAACTCCTCAATTTCAGGTTTCAAGCCCCTTCAAGAAGCACATTCTCTTGTTTCTTACACACACTTTATTCATTAGCATACATACCAGGAGCGTTAAGTTTGATGTGTCAAGATCACACCACATGTCAGGACTTCATGTACGTCATTTGAATATTCCCATATAGGCCATACTATGACCACACACCTTTCAGATGAAATCTACAGGTCTGCCTGGATTCATTCTGGCAAGTTTTAGCTACACTGACAGATGCATATAAATACCGGGTAACAGTGCGTTTTAGTATCTATACTCATACATCATGTATGCGTTTCACAGATTGAACCAGGTATTTTTATATGAGCTGTAAGGCTTTCATATGTCTAAGCGGAGCGTCTCAGTGTATGAGATAATACATGTTGTACCATGGGGCCTTGAAAAAGGCCAAGCTGGAGGATTAAGGCTCTCTCTGGCCTCTTCTCCACTTGACAGCCATGGTTTCATCTTATATAAATCCATACATAATAACCCTATAACTATAAACTCCCAATTAACACTTCTGGATTCTTCCCTCCTCTTTCCCTCCATTATTCTATTCAAACCACTACCAAACTCACATATCCTCTGCCCAAATCAATCCATACCAATACTGTACTCATATTTCCCTATACTACTCCACTAATGCTTTTGGGTTCTGGCGTGGCGTGCTACTCGCCGAAAAGCGATTTGACGTCTCGCCAGGGGTAGTAAGTGCTATATAATTACAATTGCAATATACAGGGCTCTCCAAGTTCCCTTCTGCTACTGTTTGCTCCCACGATTCTTTACCACCCATCTGCTCATTTGGGTAGTTCAATTAATCCCCCACATTTGGGCCTCAATTTAATTATCTTTAGTTATTTATTGATTTCTTTCACAAAAGTTGATTGTCATAAAAATGTTCTGTATTTGTTACATTTTGCCAATTTTCACACCTCACTATTACCCCACTCATTGGTACTTGGTTAATTGCCTTTTTACAGAGGCCAATGGTAACTCCTTAACTCGCAGTTCGATAAATCCTTGACTCGCTGTTCTATGACACTAGCCTTTGGCCAGAAGGTAAAACACCCAAGAGCCTCCTTTTTTGACCTTGGTGATTGCAGAGACGAGATAACTCTAACATACTCTTGCGACCTACCGCTGCTGGTGACGGTGGAACATCACATTTTTTGCTGATGAGTAAACATTATGTTCTTGAGATAAAACTGGTGGTTTTCATTTAGAATCTGCTCCTTTCCACATCTGTTTCAGGACACCAGTTGTAATGCCAGATGCTGGACCTGAGCACCTCATTTTGGGTGGAAGAAGAAAGAGGTCTCAGTAGTTCCCCTCTCTTGGCCTACCATAAGTGGAAACTTCAGAAATGACCTACAACCAGGGCCACTGGAATTATGCGGCAGGAGGGAGCCAAATTATGCACAGGGGTTGAGTAAATTATGTGGCAAGAAAGGCCAAATTATGCAGCATAACAGTCCATTTTGTAATATTATTTTATTATTTCATCATTTTTAAACTTGGCAACACTGGAAAAAACATTATTTGCACATCCTTAGTACCAGTTTAACACCCAAACATAGCAATAAACAACAGAAAGATGACAAAGCCACCTTTCTAAAGGGCCTCCACTGCGCGGCAACACGTGTTGCTGCACTTGTAGTAATTTTTGAACTGTCTAAGCTAGAAACAAAATGTTTTGGTAACATCAGCAAATTATACATCATATGGTGGTTTATATGGTGAATGCGACAAATCTATAACTATGCAATAATTGCTGCACAATTGCATGATTGCAGTGCTCCACCTACAACACAGTTATAGCACAAACACATTTCTTCTCAGAGCTTAATCAGGGTCCTGAATTAATGGCACGCTACCCTTCTGCAAAACTAATCCTCCTCTGGGTGACAGTGTGAATTAAACTGCTAGTAAAAAAACAATATTTTAAAAGTGAACAGTCTTAAAGCAAAAAAGGTTTTGGGGAAAGTGGGATAAGGATGGAATGCGGGTTAGTGTCAGTGGCAGGGACTAAGTGTAAGTTTTGATCTTTACATTTGATATACTTCAAGCTCTGTTCTGTCTTAAAGAGATGCTTTTCCAGAGCATGGCAGACTTCGACAGTATCCAGGGACCTCCTCCCCGGTACATTTGTACCCCCCGCGGAGTAGCTGGAGTGAATATTTGTGACCAACATTAGAAGCCTGTTAAACAGGGTCAGCGATCAAGCGTGCTTCTATAAGTGGCGGTAGCTCACCTGTGAGGAGCTGGGCTCTGCTGGGGGGACCGGAGCACAATATGACCACCTACATAGCTTACACTGATGAGTTCGGTGCTTTTTAGAACATGAGTACTATACTGAAAGATGTAAACCATGTACAGTAGTTCTTTTTCCTTAATATGTTCGCTACACTTAACTTCTTGTTCAGAGAATTTCTTACAGAAATATTGACTGATTTCTAACACTAGTAAAACAAAGATAGTTCACCCGCTTGTTTTCAGTCGTGTCTGATAGATGACTAAGGGCCTTTTTATGACCTTGACGGTGGGGTTTCCTCCATCACAAATGTGACGGATATGCCGTCCACCGTATTATGATCCCCATAGAATATAATAGGCAGACGGGATATCCGTCTCATTGTTATGGAGGAAACCCCTCTGTCGAGGTCGTAATAAGGCCCTAAATGTTGTTGCCCAAAAGAAAAATCCCATGCCTTGAAGGAGTGCCAACACTCGTCACATACTATGGGGTAGAATCTATACAATAGGACACAACTGCACAACTTTCTTTTGAGTATGTTGGCTTCTTCTGGTTGCCTATTGGATGTGTTTGGCAAGTTTCAGACCACTAAATCTTTGTGCTTTTGGTGAAATGAGAATTTTGATTCTCTAAAAGTGAGGTTAAGTTGAGCACAGTGATTCATGTTGTATTTCAGACTGCGAACAATACAACCTTTTGATGAACAAAGAGTTTTGCAAGTTAGTTTGTGTCTGCTGGTTCCCTATTTCAGGACACCTACAATTACCCAGAAAGACAACATTTTTAAAAAAGTTTAAATTTTCTAAAATTTTCAGTCCTTGTTTTGTGCCTCACATTTCAACCATAATGAGCAAGAACATACACACATATGTAGAACGCATGTGTTCTTTCACACATATGTATCGTGCAATGCATCACATTAATTTACAGTTTGTAGCTGTTCTACTGAGTCTTCCTACTGAATCACAACCCATGTTTGTCTACCTCTGATCTGTTTACTGTCCAAGCAAACTTTGTTCAGGGTTCAGGGCTTGAGCAAATATTGACTGGTTTTGTTTGCTAATCTCTGTAGGTTTTAGTGGGCTTACCCTTTTCCACATTCCTATTTTCTAAACCCTCTGCAGGTCCCTTCACACTGATCTGCAATCACCAATGACCTGATTTATGAAAGTTGTTTCTACCTGAAACTGTTTTTAAACGTTTTTGTCATTATGACTTCTTTTTACTTGTATTCAAACACTACAGTGGGCTGTTGGAGGACGCCTTGGAAATTCTGTCTGAACTCTGAAGCCCGTGTTCAATTTTGTCCATTCGAGACTCTTCTCACTTTTGGGGCTCTTCTCTGGTGTATACAGTGCTTAATTTGTGCTTGTTGTTTCCGGTGCTGAGCACCAGCACTTATTTTTGAGGGCCGGCGCTTATTCTTCTACCTCAAGCATTTATTGCGAGCAAAAGACACATATGGGAAATACTGAAGAAAGGAAAAATGAAAAAAGTCACAAAGGGAGAAAGTAGAAAGCTGCTACAGTGAGCTAAGGGGGCAGGGAGTGGCTGTAAATGGATTGAAGAGGCCCGAGATGGCTTCAGCATTTCGCATCCTCAGTATTCCGTGTCCCCACATTTAATAATTACAGCAGCCGTGTATTTAAGAGCGCTTTGGGCACCGGCACGTTTTTATCTACAAATTAAGCACTGGGTGTATACCTACCCTACAAGCCAATGCTTTGAGAGTTGTCTGCAGCTTCCGGGTTAGCCTCCTTATAGCGCGTCAGCTACATTAATGGCAATGAACAAAACACAGGTTTTTTTTAAACTGCTTACTTTTCAAATTCCTTAAAATACTCGTGGACCAATTGCGAGTGCTTTTTAAAATTCTGGCACCTGGGTAACCCGCCATTTGGATGGGTGTCTAAATCATAAGTTTCTTAGTAGCATCAGATTTTTCACTTGATAAATTTCAACAGATAAAATTTGCTGAAATTTAGCAGATAAAAATGCTCAGATAATACCGGGTCTCTCAAATATTTCTGCAGTGAGTGCTAAAATCTACTTTTTCTGCCACATTTTCGACCTAAGGTGTATAAAGGCTTCTTATGGCTTGGTAGAGTTTATAGAATTACTTATAAAAATGTATTTTATATAAATTCCACCAAGAGAAAAATTATTATGAGCAATTATTCCCAGAAGTACTGGGAATATATGACTTGTAGAATTCAGTTACTCCCAAGATTTTTGTCAATTCCCAAAATGTCGAAAATTTCTCTCAAATATGGAAACAAAACGACATGGAGAGACTTCCTATTTTATTCACTATGATTTTATGAATCTGTCCCATAATGGTTGGATGAGTTTACTCTCTTCTGTGGTTGGTTCTTATCTGATGCTTTCACCATCTGCACAGTCTCTCTTCTTTTCACAGTATGAAGCATCAATGTTGCATCAGAGTCCTTCCAGATATATTCAGTCTCAAATAATAGTCAAAAATATTACCAGTTGGAATGTGAGATATATTTTCCTATAGTCTTTGTTAATTTATTTTCCTACTTGCTGTGCATGCTCCTGGATCTGTTTGGGGTAATGCCTCGTTCCGTACTATCCGTGGTCTGTAGTGGTGGAGCTTTGCACGGTGTTGAACATACCAGACAAATATATTGCAAATGTGATTGCACATTTTTAAAAAATAAACACATGATTTATCAGTTCAGATGTTTTCTTTTCTAAGCACTTTCAAGGTGGCAGCTCTAAAGTAGTTTCTTACTGTTATCCATCCTTGTAATTTGCAGTATTATGTTTGAATCATTGTATTCTGGGATGGGTTTCACCTGTGGTACTCCTTTCTAATAACTCTCGGTTGAAAGATTTTCATTTTTTTGCAATAATCTGCCTAATTGTCTTTGATACAAAAATAGCCTAAAGGCAATAACATAAAAAAACAAAATTCAATAAATACATTAATATGTGTGCTCTTGTGTTTCTATTAATGTATTATGAAATACTCGGTTTTTTAGAATACCATCTTAATTGTGTTTTACTTACTTGTAGCTCAATTGATGCACTTGTGATAATTGTTTTTGAATTATATTTGCTAATTTCACTGCCAAGAACATTCACTAATACAATTTTGACTTGAACATTTTTTAATACCATGATTCTCTATTATTAAAGTTGATTTTGAACTAGTGTGTTTGCAGTTTGTTTTCAATGTACGCTTGGGTGGTGTAATGCGAACAATGTGACCGTCTGTCTCCTGGTCATTGCAGACACTGTTACCAGTCCTTACTTTAGTCTGATAACTTAATACATTCTGGTTGTTGTAACCTTGTGTTGCTTCCATTGCCCTATATAGAAAAAAACACACCCGCAATCAAAGATTTGTAAGTGCTTTTCAGGACTGCAAGTTATCACCCTAAATAAGAGCACAGTTTGTGGGTTCCTCCAGAGAGAAAGTGAGAAATTAGCAAAAATGTAAGATTTGTTTAAAAAAAAAAATGGAAAAAGCACTTTGCAAGAAAATGGTATCAACAACATTTTTTTATGGGGTAAGATCTTAAATTTCCTATATTTCAACAAAAGGTAAAGATGTAAAACATTATTCTCATCATAGATGTTGCAATTTTCGAGTGGTTGTCAATTTTGCCTATGTTTGTAGTTTCCAGCTACCTTATGTTTGTGGGTTAAAGAGGTGTGAAACCCACAGGTTAACCTTGATAGCTGTACATTTCTGAAAAGTACACATAAAGGGTGTTGGAAAATGGCCCTCTCTGAAGGGTCACCCCCAACTTTCTGCCTTCCTCCGCCTCTTTTTCTGACCTAATCTTTTTCCTGGCTTTTAGGACTCTGGATAGTTTACCCCTGCTAACCAGTGCTAAAGTGCATATGCTCTCTCCCTAAAACATGGTAACATTGGCTCATACCCAATTGGCATATTTAATTTACTTGTAATTCCCTACTAAAGTGCACTACATATGCCCAGGGCCTGTAAACTAAATGCTATTAGTAGGCCTGTAGCCCTGGTTACGCCATCCAAATAAGTAGCCCCTTAACCATGTCTCAGGCCTGCCATTGCAAGGCCTTTGTGTGCAGTTTCACTACCACTTCGACTTGGCATTTAAAACGACTTGCCAAACATTAAACACCCTTTTTTCAACATATAGGTCACTACTAAGGTAGGGTCTAGGTACCCACAGGGCAGGGTGCTATGTAGGTAAAAGGCAGGACATGTACTTGTGTTTCACATGTCCTTGTGGTGAACACTTCACAAATTTCTTTTCCACTACTGTGAGGGCTGCTCCTATCATAGACTAGCATAAGAACTGCCCTCATACACTTTTAAGTGGTAGATTCTTATCCTGAAGGAGTAGCCTTGTCACGTTTAGTATTGCCAGAAAGGTCATAGAAAATCCTGCTTACTGGTGGAGTTGGATTTAATATTAATATTTTAGAAATGCCACTTTTAGAAAGTGGCCATTTCTCTGCACTAACTGCCATCTGTGCCTTACAGTCCTGTCTCTAATCCACGTGTGGTCTGTGCCGGTTGACAGCTTCCCTTGTGCATTCTACCACAGAGGGGCTCTCTCTTACACTTCAAAGGCCAGTTTCCTGCACTCACACAAAGGACTGATAACCCCCCCCCCCCCAACAGGGATCCTAGTGGACAGGACTGGGATAAAAGTGGAACTTCTGCACTTCAAAACCACTTTTTGAAGTTTCCCCCAATTCAAAGGCATTTTGGGGTATATAGGCTGGGTCTCTGACCCCACCAAATCACACACTTCTGGACCTACACCTGGACTCTTTCAGAGAGACTACCTGGCTGCCCAAAGGACTCATCTGGAGTGCTTTGCTGAAGGACTGCTGTCCAGCTGTTGCCCAGCTGCCTGGTGCTCCTGACTCTGCTGGAAGAACTCTGCCTACCTCCAAAAGTGCTCTCCAAGGGCTGAGATTGAGCTAGGCTTTGTTTCTGAAGTCTCAGGGCCAACAAAGACTTCACCCCTTCAGGAAATCCTTGTGTGTCAGAGAAACGATGCAACAGCGGCAAAAACCGACACAGCACCTGCATCGTGCCTAGAAAATTGCTACACTGCTGACCGCAATCAAGTGGTGCTGAACTCGCACCTGGAAAACGATAAAGCGCCTGCCTCGCGGCTGAAATTCCGCTACATCACCTACCAGATCAATGCAGTGCCTGCTCTTTCTACCAGCGCATGAAGGATTTGCAACACAACGTCCCTAGACGTCAAAATATCCCTGCTTCGCAGTGAGGAACTAAGGCTGCGCTCCTGGAAATCAAAGAATCACCTTGCAGCCTGGAAAGAAACAATGCATCGTCTGTGCATGCCGGAATATCCGATGCAGCGCCTTATTTTTCATCAAGTCTCCTCCTCTGCGGCCCCCATGTGTCATTATTTTTTACGCATCCCAAGTACTGTGTGTTACAAAGAAGATACAACAACTGATTCTTAAGGATTGAGACTCCTTTTTTTTTTTTTTCAAAGTGATATCTCAACTGGTGCATATCCGATGTTTGACGCTTTAAGCTTATTTCATTCAGATAAATATTATCTATTTTTCTATACCTATGTGGTGTATTTTTGTGGTGTTTTCTCTGTGTTACTGTATGGGTTATTGCACAAATACGTTACACATCGCCTTCTAACTTAAGCCTGCCTGCTCTGTGCCAAGCTTCAAGAGGGTGAGCACAGGATAATTTGGGTTGTGTTTTGATTTACCCTGACTAGGATTGTGGGTAAGAGTGTATACCTCTGCCAACTGGTGTAGATCGCTCATGGTTTCCCCAAAAAGCTAATCGTTGAAGTCAACGAAGTAGTACAAAATAGAAATAGGTGACTTTGTTTTCATATGTATTATTTTTGCCCATCTACAGCAGTCGATACCATTGAGCAACCTTTGACCCTGCTTCTGCATACAGGTCACTCCCCGCTCCGCCATCTGCGCCACCTCCACTCCTTTTTTCTCCCTTTCCTCGCTGCTGCGTCCCCTGCGGCCCCTCCCGCCTCCCCCGTTTTAGATTGCCTTTTTTCCTTGCCTTTTTTCCTTGCCTTTTTTCCTGCCTCGATCCTTGCCTCATTTCCCACCGCTGCGTCCCCTGCGGCCCCACCTCCCCCCGTTTTAGATTGCCCTTTTTCCTTGCCTCGTTTCCCGCCGCTGCGTCCCCTGCGTCCCCTCCTGCCTCCCCCGTTTTAGATTGCCTTTTTTCCTTGCCTCGTTTCCTTGCCTCGTTTCCTGCCGCTGCGTCCCCTGCGGCGCCTCCTACCCCCCCCCATTTTAGATTGCCTTTTTTCCTTGCCTTTTTTTCTTGCCTCGTTTCCCGGCGCTGCGTCCCCTGCGGCCCCTCCCGTCTCCCCTGTTTTAGATTGCCTTTTTTCCTTTCCTCGTTTCCCGCTGCTGCGGCCTCTCCTGCCTCACCCCGTTTTAGATTGCCTTTTTTCCTTGCCTTAATCCCGCCGCTACGTCCCCTGCCTTCCCATTCGACTAGCCCTCCCGCCTCCCAGCTGCCACTCCCACCCTCCCCTCCTCTTATGGCAGCCGCGGCGCGGTAACAGGGAGCAACCTTTGACCCTGCTTCTGCTGGCAGGTCGCTCCCCGCTCCGCCATCCGCGCCACCTCCACTCCTTTTTTTCTCCCTTTCCCCGCCGCTGCATCCCCTGCAGCCACTCCCGCCTCCCACCCATTTTTAGATTGCCTTTTTTCCTTGCCTTGCTTCCTTGCCTCGTTTCCCGCTGCTGCATCCCCTGCGGCCCCTCCCGCCTCCCCCCGTTTTAGATTGCCTTTTTTCCTTTCCTCATTTCCTTGCCAAATTTCCCGCTGCTGCGTCCCCTGCGGCCCCTCCCACCTCCCCCCTGTTTTAGATTGCCTTTTTTCCTTGCCTCGTTTCCGAAACTTGGTGGAACGACTCCACAGCACCCGACATCACCATAGCCATCCCGAACGGATACAAAGTCGCTCGCCGAGACCGCACCAACAGAACCGGAGGAGGCATAGCCATCGTCCACAAAGCCACCCTCGAAGTCAAAACCACCCTCGAAGTCAAAACCACCCTGGACGACTCCTTCAGCGCCACCGAACTCCTTCACTTCCAAGTCTGCACCGACCCCAACACCACGTTCAGAGGAACACTCATCTATAGACCCCCAGGACCCAGGGCACCTTTCAGCAATGCCATCGCCGACCTGACCAGCACCCACGCACTCACCTCCACGGACTACATCCTCCTCAGGGACCTGAACTTTCACCTCGAAAACAACAATGACACCAACTCCACCACCCTGACCGAAAACCTCGCCAACCTCGGCTTCACACAGCTCGTCAACACACCCACCCACACAGCTGGTCACACCCTTGACCCCATCTTCTCCACAAGCAACCACGTCACATTCAACCATACCACCGAACTCTACTGGACCGACCACCACTGCATCCACTTCACCTTCAAGAAACCGACAGAACACCACCTCACCGAACAACCACCACGCCGCCGATGGGGCAAAGTCACCGAACTTCAACTAACAAATGCCCTAGCCCAGAAACCGCCTGTCACCCCCACCGACACTGACATCCCGGCACACAACTTCAAGCTATGGATTACCGACTGCGCTGACCGCCTTGCTCCACTCAGAAAACCCTCCAACAACCACATCAACAAAAAAGCCACCTGGTTCACTGACGACCTCCAAGCCTCCAAACGCCACTGCCGAAAACTCAAGCAAATATGGCTACTCGAACGCACTCCAGACAACCACACGGCACTCAAGGATGCCACATGCAAACACCACCAACTCATCAGGCTAGCAAAAAGATCCTCCTTCAAAACCCGTCTAGTAAACAACGCCCATGACTGCAAAGAACTTTTCCGCATCGTAAAAGAACTCTCCAACCCAAACGCCACCGTCAACGACATCACCCCCTCCCAAGAACTATGCAACTCCCTAGCAACCACCTTCCACCAAAAAATCACGGACATCTACGACAGCTCCCTTGAAACTCCGGACGCGCCTACCCCACCCACCACGAACTCCACCTGCTCCAGCCGACTGACGTCCTGGACCAACATCAGCGACGACGAAACCCGCAAGACCGTGAACTCCATCCACTCCTGATCACCATCAGACCCCTGCCCACACCACATCTTCAACAAAGCAGGCACGGCCATCGCACCACACCTACGGAAAGCCATCAACATCTCCTTAGAAACTGCAAGATTCCCGGAAAGCTGGAAACACGTCGAAATCAACGCCCTTCTCAAGAAACCAAAGGCGGACCCCAAGGACCTGAAAAACTTCCCGCCCATCTCTCTGCTCCCTTTCCCGGCGAAGGTCATTGAGAAAATCGTCAACACTCAGCTCACTCGGTACCTCGAAGACAACAACATCCTCGACCCCTCCCAGTCTGGCTTCAGACGCAACCACAGCACCGAAACCGCCCTCCTCGCCGCCACAGACGACATCAGAAGCCACCTCGATAATGGAGAAACATCAGCCCTCATCCTCCTAGACCTATCGGCCGCCTTTGACACCGTATTTCACCACACCCTAAAATCCCGCCTCCACGCAGCAGGAATCCAGGACCAGGCCCTCGAATAGACTGCATCCTTCCTTGTTGGCAGAACCCAAAGAGTCTGCCTCTCCCCGTACCAATCGAAAGCCTTCAACATCATCTGCGGGGTGCCCCAGGGCTCATCCCTCACCACGATGCTGTTCAACATCTACATGGCCTCCCTCGCACAAGTGGCCCATAAGCACAACCTCAACATCATCTCCTACGCCGACGACACCCAACTCACCCTCTCCCTCACCAAGGACCCGCTCATCGCCAAAACCAACCTCCACAAGGGACTAAAAGCCATTGCCGACTGGATGAGAGACAACTGGCTAAAACTGAACTCTGACAAAACAGAGGTCCACATCCTTGGGCACACCCCCTCCGCCTGGGGCAACTCATGGTGGCCGTCCACCCTGGGTCCCCCACCGACAGCGCACGAAACCTCGGCTTCACCCTCGACTCCTCACTCTCCATGTCAAAGCAGGTCAGCGCCATCTCCTCCTCCTGCTACAACACCCTCTGCATGCTTCGCAGAGTTTACAAATGGATCCCAACAGAAACAAGAAAAACAGTAAACCAGGCCCTCGTCAGCAGCAGACTCGACTACGGCAACACCCTCTACACCAGTATCTCATCCAAACTTCTCCAACGCATCCAAAACGCCTCTGCCCGACTCATCCTCAACATCCCCCGCCACCTAAGAGACCTTCACTGGCTCACTGTCAACAAGAGGATCTCCTTCAAGCTACTCACCCACGCACACAAGGCACTCCACAACACCGGACCATCATACCTGAACAACAGACTCAGCTTCTACACCCCTACCCGGCATCTCCGCTCCGCTATCCTCGCCCTCGCCTCCGTCCCCCGCATCCGACGCAAATCTTCCGGAGGCAGATCTTTCTCGTACCTCGTTGCCAAGACCTGGAACACCCTCCCGCAGGATCTACGACAGACCCAGGACCTTCTTTCCTTCAGAAAACTACTCAAGACATGGCTCTTCGAGCAGTAGCAGCAAACCCCCCCCACCCCCCAGCGCCTTGAAACGCTCACAGGTATGTAGTGCGCTTTACAAATTGATTGATTGATTGATTGATTATGTACATATGCCTCTTCCACTTGCAGCAGTGGCGTAAAGCAAAGCAATCCCCGCCCTGCAGAATGTCAGGATAGGTCAGTGAGTCAAACACAGATGTTCATTAGACTTGGGCTGAATTGAGGCCCCCTGAAAGTTTTGGGGTCTTCCTTGCGCTTCAGAGGCCTGTCTTACACCCTTGGGTTGCAGGGATATATATTGGTCAGTAGTTGTCCAAAGACGCGAAACACCCAGAACTGTTGCAACTGAGTTTCAGCTTATAATTATAGCTTATTGTGTGCCATCAAGGTACCTATTCATAGGGTAAAATCATATGAATGAAAAAGGAGTATGACAGTAACCTATGCAGTTTTGAAATGTGTTCAATAATCTGAGTTTAGGCATAGTGGTTATTCGAACAACTCTGGATTTAGGGTGGCCAATAATTTGTTATTCTGTTGATGTTTTGCAAAGTGTATTCTTTATTGCACCCTGGCTTATATTTGAAAAACAAACGTGCAGTGAAATTGAATAGATAATAACTAATGTGTTATTATTCTGTGTTCTCAGACTTCTCATAAAAAAAACTAAATCCGAGTTGAGTGAGTCAGCAACAGGAAAGACCCCAAAGGGGTTGACAAAAGTGCTACCACCCAGTTTTCCCTCACTTCCCCCCAATAAAATGTGTTACACATGTGGATGAGCGTAACAACTGCAACAGGCAATGACCCAAATAGCAACATACAGACAGAAAAATATTACCTTGGAATTTTAATCTTTTTGGGAATGTGGGTAGCTGCAGTATTTGGGTCCTAGGTCTGCAGCATCCACGGAGACCTACCAACTCCAGATCTTTACAAAAGCACACCAGGGAGTCTAGGGAGGTCTGGCTTGCATTAATCCCACTACATTTTCTTGCCCAGAATGCCCTGCAGATGTCAAACGTTGAACTCAAACATGGGGCCTGATTTAGATGTCTGTGGAGGGGAACTTACCTGAGGTCTCCTGTCCTAGTGTCTGTGTCTCTACATTGTCTTTTTATGAGGTCTTCTGGCTTAGTGTCTGTGTCTCTCCAGTTTCTTCGTCTGAGGTCTGCTGTCCCAGTCTCTGTCTCTACAGTGTCTTTGTCTAAGATCTCTCTGTCCAGTGTGGGTGTCTCTACAGTGTCTTTGTCTGAGGTCTCCCTGCCCCAGTGTCTGTGTCTCTACAGTGTCTTTGCCTGAGGTCTCTCTGACCCAGCGTCTGTGTCCCTACTCTGTTGTCCACAGTGTCATTGTTAAAGGTCTCCCTGTCCTAGTGCCTGTATCTAGACAGTGACTTTGTCTGTGGTCTCTCTGCCTCTGTGTCTCTACAATGTCCTAGTCGGAGGACTCCCTGCCCCAGTGTCTGTGTCTTTACAGTGTCTTTGTCTGAGGTCTCCTTGTCCCATTGTCAGTGTCTCTACAATGTCCTAGTCGGAGGACTCCCTGCCCCAGTGTCTGTGTCTCTACGGTGTCTTTGTCTGAGGTTTCCCTGTCACAGTCTGTGTCTCTACAGTGTCTTTGTCTGAGGTCTCCTGTCCTAGTGTCTGTGACTCTACAGTGTCCTAGTCTGAGTTCCCCAGCCCCGGTGTCTGTGCCTGTACAGTGTCCTTGTCCGAGGTCTCCCTGCCCCAGTGTCTATCTAAGCAATGTCCTTGTTGTAAGCATTCCTGTCCTAGTGTCTGTGTCTCTGCACAGTGTCATTGTCCAAGGTCTCCCTGTCCCAGTGTCGGTGTCTCAACAGTGTCCTAGTCTGAAGTCTCCATGCCCCAGTGTCTGTGTCTCTACAGTGTTTTTGTCTGAGGTCTGTCTGTCCCAGTGTCTGTGTCCCTACAATGCCTTTGTCTGAGGTCTCCCTGCCCCAGTGTCTGTCTCTACAGTGTCTTTGTCTAAGGTCTCCCTGCCACAGTGTTTGTCTCTACAGTGTCTTTGTCTCAGGTCTGTCTGTCCTAGTGTCTGTGTCCCTACAACGTCTTTGTCTGCGATCTCCCTGTATCAGTGTCAGTCTGTCTACAGTGTCTTTGCCTGAGGTCTCCCAGCCCCAGTGCATGTGTCTGTACAGTGTCTTTGTCTGAGATCTTGCTGTCTTAGTGTCTGTGTCTGTCTCTACGGTGTCTTAGTCTGAGGTGCCCCTGTCCTAATGTCTGTGTGTCTACAAAGTGTCATTGTCCAAGGTACCCCTGTCCCAGTGTCTGCAAACTTGCCTCAGGTCTCCCTGATCCAGGGTCTGTTTCTACAGTGTCTTTGTTTCTACAGTGTCATTGTCTTGGGTCTCCTATCCCAGTGTCTTTACAGTGTCTTTGTCGGATGCCTCCCTGTGCTACTGTCTGTGTCTGTACAGTGTCCTTGTCTAAAGTCTCCCTGCCCCAGTGTCTGTGTCTGTACAGTGTCTTTGTCTGAGGTCTCCCTTTCCTAGTGCCTGTGTCTTTACAGTGTCCTAGTCCGAGGTCTCCCTGCTCTTGTCCAAGGTTTCCCTGTCCCAGTGTCAGTGTCTCTACAGTGTATTTTTCTGAATTATTCCTTCCCCATTGTCTGTCTCTACAGTGTCCTTGTCGAATGTCTCCCAACCCCTCTGCTTGTCCTCTGAACAGAGTTACCAGGTCAGTGTTTACTATCTGAGGCTGGTAGTTTTGTGTTTTCACTGTTTGATAAGAGTGCTAGTGTTAGAAATGGGGTCTCTAGTTGGCAGTCAGTTTGCATCCAAGTAGGGACCCTCACTCTAGTCAGGATAAGTGAGCATCGTGATCCTTGGGAGTGACGTCTGGAGAGTGGCGCCGCTGGCATTGTAGTTTCAGTTCCGGAGGTCGGAGCATGGGTCGTCGGGCCCTTGAAGTCACACGCATTGTAGATTGAATTCTGGGCTGATGAAGTCAGGAGCACTGACGTGGATGGCATCATGGCTGTGGTGCCCACAGATCACATTGCAGGCAGCAGCTCGGAGACGGCATCCAGTGGTGTCGGTGTGACCAGGGCTGCAGCGTGAAGTGGAGCGGTGCGACGTGTGGGGTCACCATGCCAGGGTGCTGGCAGCGGCGTCATTGTTGCTGAAGCACTGTGGGTGGTAGGCCCAAGTCAGTGGCGTGGGTTGGGCTCCATGCGGCGTCCACGGGTCGTGGTGCAGACATGCACTTTTGTCGATGACACTGGAGTCAATGGTGCTGGCATCGGTGGACTGGGGCTGCGGTGCGGGGCAGGATGGTGCTTCGTTTACCTCACAAATGGTGTCCACAGGCCACGGTGCAGGCAGCAGGGCTGGTGTCAGCAGGAACATTGTCGTCAGGGATGCCCAGGCTGCGGAGTGAGCAAGGCGATGTTGGAGTGCGGGGCCCACAGGCCACGGTGCAAGCAGCGTCTCGGTGGCAGTGTCAGATGGCAGCGCTGTGAGACCAGGTTTACGGTGTGAAGCGGGGCAGTGCAGCTCCGTGAAGCATCAGCTGGTCAGAGTGCAGACCACTGGCATTTTTGGAAGCGTAGCAGTGGTTTTTCTTCCTGAACAGCACAAAACACACAGATCCCAGTGCTGTAGGAAGATTAAACTGAAGTCTTTGGTGTCCCTGAGACTTCCAACAAGAGGCAAGCTCTACTCCAAGCCCTTGGATAACTTTCTAAAGCAGGATACAAAGCAAAGTCCACCTTTTGCTCTCTTTTAAGGAAGAAGCAGCAACTGCAGGCCAACCCAGCAAAGCAACACAGCAAAGGGGAAATACTCCTCCAGCTCTTCAGCTCTTCTCCTTGGCAGAGGTTCCTCTTGATTGCAGAAAGTTTCTAAAAATCTTGGGGTTTGGGTCCACTACTTATACCCCTTTCTGCCGTTGAAGTAGGCAAATTTCAAAGGAAAGTCTCTGATGTTGACAAGATCCTGCCTTGCCCAGGCCTGGCCCCAGACACACACCAGGGGTTCGGAGACCACATTGTGTGAGGGCAACATAGCCCTTTCAGGTATAAGTGACCACTCCTCCCTCCACTCTAGCCCAGATGGCCCATCAGGATATGCAAGCTACACCCCAGCTCCCTACTGTCAGTCTGACCCAAACGTGGAATACACACGCAGGAAGAGGGACAGAATGGTTTAAGCAATAAAATTCCCACTTTCTAAAAGTGGCATTTTCAAACAAACAATTTAAAAACCAACTTAATTAAAAGATGTATTTTTAAATGATGAGTTCAGAGACTCCAAACTGCATATTTCCATCTGATTTCAAAGGGAAACTGCACTTTAAGGATATTTAAAGACAACCCCTGTGTAGGAAAGTACCATTTTGCCTGGCATGTTACCCTCAAATTCACTGTATGTATGTATGTTTTAGCCCTTGTGTCACTGGGATCCAGCCAGGCAGGACTCCAGTGCTCATAGTATGTGCCCTGTATGTGTTCCCTGTGTGGTGTCTAACTGTATCACTGAGGCTCTGCTAAGCAGAACCTCAGTGTTTATGCTCTCTCTGCTTTCTAAATGTGTCACTGCAGGCTAGTTACTAAATTTACCAATTTACATTGGCATACTGGTACACCCATATAATTCCCTAGTATATGGTACTGAGGTACCCAGGAGATCCCTATGGGCTGCAGCATTTATTTTGCCACCCATAGAGAGCTCTGACAATTCTTACACAGGCCTACCAGTGCAGCCTGAGTGAAATAACGTCCACATTATTTCACAGCCATTTACCACTGCACTTAAGTAACTTATAAGTCACCTATATGTCTAACCTTCACCTGGTGAAGGTTGGGTGCAAAGTTACTTAGTGTGTGGGCACCCTGGCACTAGCCAAGGTGCCCCCACATCGTTCAGGGCAAATTCCCTGGAATTTGTGAGTGCGGGGACACCATTACGCACGTGCCCTGTACATAGGTCACTACCTATGTACAGCGTCACAATGGTAACTCCGAACATTGTCATGTAACATGTCTAAGATCATGGAATTGTCACTCCAATGCCATTCTGGCATTGGGGGGACAATTCCATGATCCCCCGGGTCTCTAGCACAGACACCCGGGTACTGCCAAACTGCCTTTCTGGGGTCTCCACTGCAGCTGCTGCCAACCCCTCAGACAGGTTTCTGCCCTCCTGGGGTCCAGGCAGCCCTGGCTCAGGAAGGCGGAACAAAGGACTTCCTCTGAGAGAGGGTGTGACACCCTCTCCCTTTGGAAAATGGTGTGAAGGCAGGGGAGGAGTAGCCTCCCCAGCCTCTGGAAATGCTTTGATGGGCACAGATGCTGCCCATCTCTGCATAAGCCAGTCTACAACAGTTCAGGGATCCCCCAGCCCTGCTCTGGCGCGAAACTGGACAAAGGAAAGGGGAGTGACCACTCCCCTGACCTGCACCTCCGAGGGAGGTGCCCAGAGCTCCTCCAGTGTGTCCCAGACCTCTGCCATCTTTGAAACAGAGGTGTTTGTGGCACACTGGACTGCTCTGAGGGGCCAGTGCCAGCAGGTGACGTCAGAGGCTCCTTCTGATAGGCTCTTACCTCTCTTGGTAGCCAATCCTCCTTCCTAGGTAGCCAAACCTCCTTTTCTGGCTATTTTGGGTCTCTGCTTTGGGGATCTCACCAGATAACGAATGCAAGAGCTCATCAGAGTTCCTCTGCATCTCCCTCTTCACCTTCTGCCAAAGGATCGACCACTGACTGCTCAGGACACCTGCAAAACTACAACAAAGTAGCAAGACGACTACTAGCAACCTTGTATCGCTTCATCCTGCCGGCTTTCTCGACTGTTTCCAGGTGGTGCATGCTCTGGGGGTAGCCTGCCTCCTCTCTGCACCAGGAGCTCTGAAGAAATGTCCCGTGGCTCGACGGAATCTTCCCCCTGCAACCGCAGGCACCAAAAACTGCATCACTGGTCCTCTGGGTCCCCTCTCAGCACGACGAGTGTGGTCCCTGGAACTCAGCAACTCTGTCCAAGTGACTCCCACAGTCCAGTGACTCTTCAGTCCAAGTTTGGTGGAGGTAAGTCCTTGCCTCCCCACGCTAGACTGCATTGCTGGGTACTGCGTGCTTTGCAGCTGTTCCGGCTCCTGTGCACTCTTCCAGGATTTTCTTTGTGCACAGCAAAGCCTGGGTCCCCGACACCCTAACCTTCAGTTCACAACCTCCTGAGTTGTCCTCCGGCGTTGTGGGACTCCCTTTTGTGACTTCACGTGGACTCCGGTTCACTCTTCTTCCAAGTGCCTGTTCAGGTACTTCTGTGGGTGCTGCCTGCTTCTGTGACAGCTCCCTGACTTGTTGGGTGCCCCCTCTGTCTCCTCATCCAAGTGTCGACATTCCGGTCCCTCCTGGACCACAGCAGCATCTAAAAACCCTAACCGTAACCCTTGCAGCTAGCAAGGCTTGTTTGCGGTCTTTCTGCGTGGGAACACCTTTGCAAGCTTCATCGTGACGTGGGACATCCATTCTCCAAAGGAGAAGTTCCTAGTCCTCTTCTTTCTTGCAGAACTCCAAGCTTCTTCCAACAGGTGGCAGCTTCCTTGCACCCTCAGCTGGCATTTCCAGGGCTCCTGCCCACTCTTGACACTGTTGCGACTATTGGACTTCGTCCCCTTGTCTTACAGGTACTCAGGTCCGGAAATCCACTGTTGTTGCATTGCTGGTGTTTGTATTTTCTGCAGAATCCCCCTATCACGACTTCTGTGCTCCCTGGGGGTAGTAGGTGCACCTTACACCTACCTTTCAGGGTCTTGGGGTGGGCTATTTTCTAACCCTCACTGTTTTCTTACAGTCCCAGCGACCCTCTACAAGCTCACATAGGTTTGACGTCCATTCGTGGTTCGCATTCCACTTTTGGAGTATATGGTTTGTGTTGCCCCTATACCTATGTGCTCCTATTGCAATCTACTGTAATTTTACACTGCTTGCATTACTTTTCTTGCTATTACCTGCATAATTTTGTTTTGTGTACTTATATCTTGTGTATATAACTTATCCTCATACTGAGGGTACTCACTGATATACTTTTGGCATATTGTCATAAAAATAAAGTACCTTTATTTTTAGTACTTCTGTGTATTGTGTTTTCTTATGATATTGTGCATATGACACCAGTGGTATAGTAGGAGCTTTACATGTCTCCTAGTTCAGCCTAAGCTGCTTTGCCATAGCTACCTTCTATCAGCCTAAGCTGCTAGAAACACCTATTCTACACTAATAAGGGATAACTGGACCTGGCACAAGGTGTAAGTACCTCTGGTACCCACTACAAGCCAGACCAGCCTCCTACACTCTATCCAAGTGACTCCCACAGTCCAGTAATCCTTCAATCCAAGTTTGGTGGAGGTAAGTCCTTGCCTCCCCACGCTGGACTGCAAACCTGTGTACTGCGTGATTTGCAGCTGCTCCAGCTCCTGTGCAGTCTTCCAGGATTTCCTTCGTGCACAGCCTAGCCTGGGTCCCCAGCACTCTGTCCTGTAGTGCTCAACCCTCTGAGTTGGCCTCCGACGTCGCGGGACCCTCCTTTGTAACTCTGCGCGGACTCCGGTTCACAAATCTTCCAAGTGCCTGTTCGGGTACTTCTGCGGGTGCTGCCTGCTTCTGTTGGGGCTCTCTGAGTTGCTGAGCGCCCCCTCTGTCTCCTCCTCCAAGGAGCAACATCCTGGTCCTTCCTTGTACCCAGCAGCACCCAAAAACCTCTACCACGACCCTTGCAGCTAACAAGGCTTGTTTGCGGTATTTCTGCATGGAAACACTTCTGCAACCTTCGTCGCGACATGGGACATCTTCCATCCAAAGGAGAAGTTCCTAGTCCTCTTCGTTGTTGCAGAATTCCAAGCTTCTTCCATCCAGAGGCAGCTTCCTTGCACCTTCATCCGGGGATTCCTGGGCTCCTGCCCCCCCTTGGACACTGTTGCGACTATTTAACTTGGTCCCCTTGCTTTACAGGTCATCAGGTCAAGGAATCCATTTTCAGTGCACTGCTGGCGTTTGTTGTTCTTGCTGAATCCCCCTATCATGACTATTGTGTCCCTTTGGGGTAGTAGGTGCACTTTACTCCTACTTTTCAGGGTCTTGGAGTGGGGTATCTTGGACACCCTGATTGTTTTCTTACAGTCCCAGCGACCCTCTTCAAGCTCCCACAGGTCTGGGGTCCATTCGTGATTCGCATTCCATTTTTGGAGTATATGGTTTGTGTTGCTCCTAGACCTATGTTCACCTATTGCAACCCATTGTAATTCTACACTGCTTGCATTACTTTTCTTACTGTTACTTACCTGTTTTGGGTTTGTGTACATATATTTTGTGTATATAACTTATCCTCATACTGAGGGTACTCACTGAGATACTTGTGGCATATTGTCATAAAAATAAAGTACCTTTATTTTTAGTACTTCTGTGTATTGTGTTTTCTTATGATATTGTGCATATGACACCAGTGGTATAGTAGGAGCTTTACATGTCTCCTAGCTCAGCCTAAGCTGCTTTGCCATAGCTACCTTCTATCAGCCTAAGCTTTGCTATAGCTACCTTCTATCAGCCTGAGCTGTTAGAAACACCTCTATTCTACTAATAAGGGATAACTGGACCTGGCACAGGGTGTAAGTAACTTTGGTACCCACTACAAGCCAGGCCAGCCTCCTACTCCCTGTGTTAACCTATGAGAGAAATAGGCCTTGCAACATTGAAAAACGAACTTGGCAGTATGTCAGTGTTAGGACAGGTAAAACACATCAGTACATGTCCCACCTTTAACATACACTGTACCCTGCTCATGGAGCTACACAAGGTCTACCTCAGGGGTGCCTTACATGTAGTAAAAGGGAAGGTTGGGGCCTGGATTGTGGGTACAATTGTGAGGTCGAATTGGCAGTTTAAAACTGCACACAGACACTGCAGAGGGAGGTCTGAGACATGGTTAAGGGGCTACTTATGTGGGTGGCACAATCAGTGCTGCAGGCCCACTAATAGCATTTGATTCACAGGCCCTGGGCACCTCTTGTGCACTTTACTAGGGACTTGTTAGTAAATCATATATGCCAATCATGGATCAACCAATCACCAATGCAACTTACAATGCAACACTTGCACTTTAGCACTGATCAGCTGTGGTAAACTGCGCAGAGACAATAAACCAGCAAAAACAGATCTGAAAAAATAGGAGGAAGAAGGCAAAAGATTTGGAGATTACCGTGCAAAAGGGGGCAATTCCAACAGCTAGTTAATAAATGAACAGCAACTGTGTGTTCTCTTATCTTCTCCACAGATATCTCCCTGGATCATGTCCTTGACCAAAGTGCTCTCACTTCTTCTGACAGTCTGTCAGGGCACAAGTGATATCACTGACTGAAGTAATACAGCCGCAGCTCATTGAGTCAAACGTGTTCTAGAAACTTTCTAAAAGATATGACCTCAAGTATGACGTCATAGGATTAAAGCGTAAGAATGTGCTTGGCACGCAAATCAACACGTGAGCACTACCATCTAGTGGCCATTTTGTAGCATGGCATGGATCACTGGGAAGATTTTTAAAGTGTCCATCCAGTGCAGAAATATCACAGCTCTTTTTATAGGCTTTGGAATTTCATTTATGTAGCATTTACTGCCCATGACGAGGCATTGACCAGCTTTATTGTGAGTAACACGCTCCACGGTGATTGCTTATAATAATAATCAGTGCAACAGATTGTGATAAGATACAAAGATGTATAAAAGTTTATAAAATCAGAGAAGTGCATCAGTTCCAAATCATCTTAAATAACTGACCTGTATAAAGAAAATAAAGGACTAATGTCAACTTAACACCCTACTAGAAAGTGCAGTATGTTGCCAACGTTCTACTGGACATGGTTCACGGCTCATTGAGTCCTTTCCACAACTGATTGTCAATTACTTGTTTGTATATCAAGAGGTATTTAATTAATTTACAGTTCAATGGGGGATCAGATGGCTCGGAACTATTTATTTAAAAAGTTAGTGATACAAAAAGAAAATAGGAAAAACCATAAAGGTTTATCAGGATTTAAAAGTGCAATACAGAAAATAGAAAAAACAAATGTAGTAGTAATCTCATTTAAATATGTAAACGTAATTTGCCTTGACGTTTATAAATACAGAATAATGCAATAATAAGCAAAAATCAGAGAAATAAACCTAGTTTCAAATGTGCAGCACAGTCAATAGGGCAGCATCGCTGGAGACTCAAAAAAAAAACTTTGGCTCATCCCCAAACCCAGGGGTTTATCTAGCAAATCTCATTATAGGAAGACACAGAAACTGCAAAGATGGTGTGAACATCTTACAACAAATCATTACTTCTAAAGGCCATACAAGCCTACCATATTAGCACTAACCCACTGCATGAAAAATGACTCGCCCCTTCTGACCTTATGCCATCCGAAGGTCCTACCACAAACTTGTTACAGAAAACCCTTGTGAAAAGAACTCAGTACAGTGTGAAAGCAGGGAAAGCTTTGGAATGTAGGGAAGGCTTCCTTCAGTGAATGCTGCCATAACAATATGCCATGCAAAATAAGCAGGGCACATCTGGCTGCATCTAGCGTCGCCTAGGGAAATATAAACACTGGATGAGCACATGGTGCGGAATCCATTTTAAATAAATGTGTCGTGGAGATTTGCTAAAGTGGTTTCAATAGTAGTGGGAGTAGTAAATGTAAATATTTTAGTGTAAAGCATGTTTAATTTAATATTTTGTATTTCATTGCTATTATTAGATGTAAAACTTTAAGTAATACATTTTTCATGTACATTTCTAGTATTGACCTTTTTAAAAGGACAATAAATAAGACAGTTTTTGTTTAATATTTTTCTTTGATTTAGGTTTTTTTATCTTTCTTCACATCTTTTTACATTTTAAACGCATATATTTTTGAAACATAAAATAAAAAGTTTTATTGTTATTTGTTAACAACATTTCTCATCTTGTTTTATGAAAAACAAAGCATGTTTTCTGTTTTTTATGACTGACTTCATCGTATTAAGGCTTGAGAAGGCCTTAGCACACAGATCAACATGTGAGCACTGCCATCTAGTGGTTATTTTGTAGCATAGCATGGATCACTGAGAAGCTTTATTTAGATAACATTTACTACCCCTGATGAGGTGTTGAAGTGCTTTATGGCGATTAGCACAGTACCCCAGAACCCAAGGTTAATGCCTAATCCAGTGTTTAAATGTTGGTTATTGTGATAATCATGTGCTTAAGAAAAACAAACATTGCATGCATTTACTCCAGTTACTTTGTGATAGCCTATATTAATACCAGGTAGGTGTGATAATTAGTGGGGGCTATGTGGGTTCATGTAGATAGATAAGCTGGTGGTGATTAGGTAATAATAGGTTTCAGGGATAGGGTTTTAAAGCAGGAGAGGGTGGGCTCTATAAAATGAGGTGGCAGACTTTTGCAGAATGACAATAAGAGAGATTAAGGCAGAACACTGATTCCCATGGGCACTGCAGGCTGGAAACCAAATGTTGGGGATCTAGTTTGAGAAAACATACCTGTGGAAAAGGAGATTGGCCCATCATACCGGGCACAGGTGCCGGTTCTTACAATACATGGTACCTGAACTTTCATTTTACCCCCGTTGCATGGTTCCAAAGACAACTGTTTTGTCTCTGGTGACCACATCAAATTGCATCCTGTGACCGATCATACACAGGAGACCAAAAGGATTCTTGAATAGTTCCCTGGCCCCTCTCACTTCAGCACAGCACATACTCCTCCAGGCATTAAACAACAATGATATTATTTCCCAGAAGTTGGGGAGAGCAGAGAATGAACTTTTGTTGATTCCTGTCACCACAACTTCAACAAGAAATGCCCAAATTGTTAATCTGGCATTTTCCATTTCTACTCAAACGGATGGAATCGTTTATGATGAACCATCTCTAGATACATCTACCAGCCTCTTCCACCAGCACCGGCTCCAGTTTTTGCACAGACTGCTTCTGGTTACTTTTCCGACATTGAGGATTTTTCTTCACAATCTTCAGCACCAACAATTGCACCAGCACATGTTATATGTAAGCTTTTTTACTGACTTAAACAACATTATTTTATCCTCCCATGGTACTATCTGTGGATCTTATTGACACTGCTTACCTTTCTTCTATGGATTGGGTTTGTTATTTTCTTCTATCTGCTGATACGTAGTCACTATCTTCCTGAATGCTCTGCTGATGAACTGGTGGATGAGGTTTTAAAGCCTTACTTGTCCTCACATAAAGTGAGAAGAGACTTGTCCCTTGTGAACATTTCTGCTGTTCTAGTTCCAGATGGAATTGTTTGGGATAAAGTACCTTTTGATATAGTTGATCCTACTGAAATGATTCGAATTCCATATGATTTCAAAATTTTTGTAAATTACATTATTACACCTGGGGTTGTTTCCGATGACTGGGATGTCACAACAGTTGATTCTATGCTTTCATAGCTTGAATATTATACTGTGTTTGAAAGTGAAGATGTATACATGAATACCACAAAATATGGGAAAATGTTCTTTCATCATCATTATGGACACCATTATTTACATCAAGCTAGTACTGCAAGAGTGGTTTTTAATTATACATAATGGGGACATTGTCCAACTCCTCCAGTGGGGAGTTCCAAAACATAGGAAATTCACTTATTTTTCTGGGCATGGTGTTGAAAATGCTGAGTCCTATTGTTTGAAATTATTCAATTTGAAAGCAAGGAATATATTGCTAATCAACTCTAAATTAATTTATGCTGATTCATTTGTCTCACAATTGATCATACAAGGCTAAGACTATTGGGAAAAGTTGATTGACTTAAAAAGTGTTGGGGGAACAAACGTATGGCAGATGCAAGGCATGGTATCTTTATTTAGAGCATGTTCATTTCCATTGTAAATGTTTTGTCTAAATGACACAGTCTAGCAAACAACTTGCCTTGGGTTAGCAAAAGTTAACAAAATGAATGTGCCCAGTATAACTTAGATAGGCAAATTTGAAAATTGGCAAAATATTGTGAATGTTACAGAAGAACAGCTCAGTGGCTGGGTTCAGGACAGTACATTTAATTAATCACTTTCAGGTGATTATTGTGGCCAGAAGACACAAATGGTTGTCATGCACCTTTTCTTAACTCTACTTGGGGTTTTAGAGCAAACAGACCGGACCCTCATAATGTCATCACACAGCACTCCAGTATCATCACCACATGCAGTGTGGGAAAAATATGTCAACAATGGTTACAGTCCTCCACACATACAGCTGTAAAAGAACACCTTTCTCTCCTTTCTGAAGACACTGATTTGCAAGACTTCTTGTTAGGTCCCAGGAAACCACATTCTAGATTCTTAAATGCAATATATAATGACATTTGAAAGCTTTCCTGATGTAAGCTGCTGCACATTTAAATTGATAAGGGAAATTTAGAGAAAGTTATAACCATTGTGAATAATGGTATGAACACATTGTTCACTCATATTCACATATTAAACAACACTGCGTCCTCTGCTATTGACGTTACTCAAAACTATATGTCATTTTTACATCATGGACGAAGCTATCTTAGGTCCATTATACAGCTGAGTTGGACTTTACAAGTTCTCAAAAGTGGGTATGTGCCCTAGAAGAACGTTAACTCGAAGGAGTTATTTGCTGCATTTAACCTCACACATAAACAAGAGATAATGGCTAAGAAAGAAGCTACTTACTTCTTGCTTAATGTTGAGAAATTAGAAAAGCTGACTATAGCCGGAACACTATCATCATTTGGGTTAACACATGGAGTAATCTCCGTTCTAATATCGACATTTCAATTTATTTTGTGTGAGAAACACTTTCCTGTTGACAGGTTTGAACAGTTAGGAGATAGATACATCCATGAGGTGTGGGAGTTGTCCTTAGTTTTCAAACACTTGAACGGCGACAAGGAGGTTTTTCTCAGCAGAAACAAATGTGAAATTTCTGTAACCCAATCTATGATTTGCAAACAGCTGGCATGCAATGCATCGGTAGTGAACTTAACTTGCTACCTGAAGGGTACTCCAGTCCCTTTGATTTGCCCATTGTGTTTCAGTTACTTTCAGATGGGGGGTACTTGATGCTTAGTGATCAAAGCTGTTGTGGGATGGGAGCAAGTGTTGCATATGTAATTGTTTTTCAAATGTGACCTATTATGATGTGCTTTTCCCTTCCATGCATGAGATAGAAGTAGCAAATTTGTGGCCTCATATTGCTACTTATGATGTCAATTTTGACAAGCTGAGCAGACTTAAAGCACTTTTGTTTCAAAAACACATAGGGGCTCAAAGCTGCCCACAAAACAAATGACCTGCAAGTGACCAGGTCAAATGCAGAGACAGAGTCCCTTTTAAGTGCAAACTTTCTGAAACACGTTGGTGAATTAGCCAGTCACATTTTTAACGCATCTAACACCGCAGGGATTCTACACGTTTTAAGGCTGTAGGATCTGGATTTGTCAGCACCTTCCAGACCATGTTTTCAGTTATACCTTCAGCTATTCACTCATGTTTTAAGGCTGTTTTTGGAGGTTTCCAGATTGTTTTGGCATTAATCGGCTGTATCTGCTGTTGCTATTTTTATTTCACAATGACTGCCACATCCCAACTAAAAGGTGAAATGGGGCTCCGACCAGCCCAACTGTGTCATGAATGCATGTTGCAGAATTTCAGAGCAGCACTATTGGAGGAACTTGATAAGGACTGGTCATTGTCATTTCGAACAGTTATCTGCTGTGTGCAGCCCATTTTCTGTGCTTGTGATTCCCCTTCATATGTGCACCGGAAGTGTGTCTTGCTTTGTGAAATGGGCTTTCTGGGGACATTAATTTGATGATGTTCTTGATGAGGGTTCATTTTCGAAGATGTCCCTTGAGATTGTGGTTGCTAAGTGACGCCTTCTAAGAGCCTCCCTTTGTGGATCTAGTGCCTCCCAGTGCCCCAACATCTGGCACAGCACAGAATGATGCCCCTTCGGCCATGTGACTGTGGCTGAGACAAGAGATCACATGTGCTCCTTCACTCTTTTGAATGAGGCTTTGGTGGTTTTATCATCTGCCGAAGTGGGTTCTGTCCACGATTTATCTCAATGGTTGTGTCTGATGACCTCATGCAGGATTCCAGGGTTTTTAATTGCACTTCTTTTCACAAATCAACTTCTTTTACTTTGGCCTTATGCTTTGGCCTGGTCAGCTTCTCAGCATGGGCATGGTATCTCTTTTTATGTATATATATTATAGTATATTTGCTTCTAATTTGTTGTTTTATAGTTTTATTAGGTTTAGGTCCTGGACCCTACACTCCTGTACCGGCAAGGGGAGTGTGTTGTGGGTTCTCCTTAGTGCCTGGTTTGGACACCCTTATTTTAGCATTAGGCCCATAGCTTGTGCCTTTTACACGTAGACACATTTTTATTCATTTCATATTTTTTAGCACAGCCAGCTTTTAGCTTGTTGTTTTCATATTTTTATCAGCTGTTTCATTGTGAGAAGACATAGTTGTTCGCATTGCACATTTTATCATCCCTTTGTACACATTTCACTTTGTCCTCTGTTCAAGGCTGTCATGTTCAGTGCATGATATTCTAACTTGTGTTGCCACTCCAGGAGCTCAGGAGTCAGTCCCAAACACCAAGACATATTAGCACGTCAGTCCTGTTCTTAGAACACAGAAGGATTTATTATATAAACAACACATAGTCCTAAGGGGGGAGGCAGAGGGCATTCCAGTCATTGTTGTCCTGACATGTACATCATTCCATTGACAAGCTTTGCTGATCCTGGCACTGACTCTTCAGCTACAGAGAAGATTGCCATCCACACAACAGGCTCGTCTCTTCAGGGATGGGGTCAGGGTCCCTCCCTTAGACCGGGATATGCAGAAGGGTTACCACCATTGTGCATTCATATTTTAGAAATAGGATGTAGCTAGGAATCTTTAGTCCTTTAGGATCATACAAAGATGGTGGGGTTGTTTATCTACTTGACACTAATTGTAATGATGAACACTGTTTAATGTTTCATCTGGCTTATTGTCACAGCTCATGCTTTTTATAATCGGGTGCAATTCCTTCAATAAATGCATCAAAATCCAATTTGCATCTCTTGGTCTGCCTTGGCATATGTGAGTCTCTGAGTAACTGAGCAGAAGGGGTATGATCTGGTCACCGCAACTTCCCTGAGGAGTCAGAGTGTCAGGTTTAGGTTGCCAGATATCAACTTTCTATTCTAGGGTTGTGTGAGGCACTGTGGGCTAGCCAGAGTTAGGCCGACACCTTCTAGGTAGGATGGGATGGACTCTGTTGTATTACCATGTTTAGGGGAGAGAGCGCAAGCATTTTAGCACTGATTAGCAGTGATAAAGTGCACAGAACACTAAATCCAGCAGAAACAAGGTCAGAAAAATGAAGGAGATAGGCAAAAAGTTGGCGGAAAGACCACCTTAAGGCCTAATGTTTATTATGTATTATGTATGTACATATGTATGTATATACATAATATATATTTTTATAAACACACATACATAGTTATGTGTGTTTATGTAAATCTAAATGCTTATATAAATATATATGTATATATAATATTTAAATAATTACAGTTTATTTGATTTGAATTATACTTACATTGTATATATTTACTACTTTAAAATGTGTGTATATACTAGAAAAAAAGGCATCAACTGTGTTAATGAATAATAATGAAACAATCATGAAACAAGTTTCCTCCACACCCTTAACAGACAATTGCTTCCAGTGAAAAATTTACTTTTTGTCAAAAATCCTTTGTGCTGCCAAATGGGTATACCAACATGGAAACAGGTGATTAATGAATGGCAGCTTTTCTAGCCTTAAAGCATTACCAGTAGAGGAGTTCCATATCATTTACAGAGGACGGAACTGCCCTCTCCCGTAGTATCCAAAACAGTTTTTTCACTTCAGTGGGTCACATTGACAACACATGCCTGTTGGTATGTTGTGTATTAAGAACTCATATGTGTAGTTCGCTATGTTGGATATTGTTTTGAGGTGTTACATTGTGGTTTGGCTTTATCACAAGCAAGGGGCTGTTCTTGCTTTCCATGTCAGACAGGAGTAGGCAGAGTTTCAAAAGTATCATACCAAAAATGTTCATTTAAACCACTTGTAATCAGCTTCATGGCGATTAACTAAATTTCATCCAGTGGAGGAAGTCCACCAACGTCTTTTCAAGCGAGGGACATATGTTTTCAGATATCGGAACAAACAGGTACTTCAGCGATAGGTAATAATTACACTTTTTGATCAGTTGATTCGGTATCCTGAGAATGTAGACAATTCTAATATCAAGTCAAACAAATAAGGAATGAAGGTATCTGTGTGTAAAAGTGTAGGAAAATGTACACGGCCATTGTCTGTGTGAGAGAGTTAGTGAAGGGGTCCTTGATGCATATCCCTCCTAAAACCCTCTATAGTAGATGTCCAATTTTTGGTAGGTGATGGGGTATTCAATCGTTGCATCCTTTGTCATGCAGAGTTATAGATATTCTATGGCTTGCAGTATCTCTGGTGGAAGAAGCCTCAACTTAGGTCTTGTGAGGTATTAACATTTGTCTATTTCAGATTGCATTGTTCTATTTTTCTAATTGACCAGGAATGGCTTTTGTCTGTAGGTGTAGTAGCTAGTTGTCTCAGGGGATTATGAAGCCAATTATACACAGGTGACTTTTCAGTCCCTAAGTGGCCCTTTAATTGGATTCTGTTATCTTCCATGGGCTTCTTCCTTACACAGTTGCTCTTTAAAATATTCAACAAAGAACGTTGCTTTCCTTGTCACAATTGATGAAATACCGAGCAGTGGGTGAATTACAAGCTCAGTAAACTTCTCCACCCTTAGCAGTTTTCAGAAACAAAGTGACAATGCAAGTGAACCAGCCCAGTTTGTAAGTGAGATCCACCTTTTGTTAAACATTTCAGTTATCTGCATTCTTCCCACCTCCTCACCCTTAAAAGGAAGAGGAGGCATTGTGCAGTCTTGTTCTTAGATGAAACACGATTCTACATGTTTATAAGAACTCTAAATTTAGTATCAGTGACAATTTATTTCATTTGATGACCCATATCAGTAGAAAGCAGCACAAAAACAGTATGTTTCCAAGTGAATTTATTTATGTATCAAACACTGCTGTGATTGGGCAGGGAAGGAGCCACCAGAAGGCCTAACTGCTTTACTTCAGTGTCCTGTTCAGGCCATTTGCTACCAGGGCTTTGCAGGATTACTTTTCACTGCACTATTGAGGCAATGAGTATAACAGAGCACAGTCTCAATACTGCAAGATGGTTTTTTAAGAGATTTTGGGAATACAAAATGTGGTATCCTCGACACCCTTCCTTAGTAGTGCTTTCAGCATGGTTCAAGCAAAGAATTTATGATAGAGAATATCCTTTCGTACAACAAGTAATTTCCTTCAGTGATATTTTTCCTGATCCTCTCACAGACACCTTAATACATTTGCATCCTTCTTCATGAAGATGTTATTTCTACTTTGTAACATTTCATGGCATGAACTGTTGTGTTAAAAACATTGACTCACAAACATGGTTATAACAAAAGCCATACAAATGTTATGTGTTTCATTGATTTACTCCAAACAACTCTTGTCAGCTAAAGACCTTTGGGCATAATTGCTAGGCCTGGACGGAGTTTGTGGAGTTCTGCTATGCGGAACTCCACAATGGGCCCAAAACACTCTGCAGCGCTACGTGGAATTTCGCGAGCGACAGAGTTTGGGTAAGGTGCGCTGTTCGCACTGATGTTCAGCGCAAGACTTTGTCCCGTGCTAAAAAATCAGTGCGAACACCATCACACGGAGCGCCAGAGGGTGCTAACTTCTTTTTGCTTTTCTACTCGAGCTGCAGCTTTCTCAACGCAAGCAGCAGCTTCCTTATCATGAGCGGTCACGGGCTACCGCAACCACTTGCATTCAGAAATCTTGCTCGCGCTCACCAACTTAGCGATTTCTCTCACTCTTGCACATCAACTTAACGTTGGAAAGTAGTAAATCATCAATATTTAATGATTGTCTATGTAAGGAAGGGACACCTTCCTGTACATAAACAATCATTAATGGTGTTTTGCTCCTTCTATGTGTGCTGCAGAATGCAGCACACATAGAAAAAGCAAGGACGAGGAGAAATAAAAGTATCTCTCCTTGTTGCACCACTCTAACGTCACCCCTGGGTGGCATTCGTTTTTCGTGCTGCCTCAGGTTTGCAATTCTTCGTAAATCTGGGGCAGTTTCAAAAACAATTTGTGTTACATGAATATGCCTACAGCAACAACTAGTGCATACCCCTCTGCCACACATAACTATGTTGGGCCCCTATTTACAAGGTGGCATTAAGCCATGCAAAGTGGCTTAGCGCCGCCTTGTAAATATGGAAATGGGCACAGCTCCACTGGAGTATAACTGAAAAGGACCCACCAGTGGCGCTTGTAAATGAGGCTCAGTGTCTCTGACTATACATTGCGCCTATCCACTAGATTTCCTTGTGTTTAAATTGGGCCTGAGCAGAATGATGTAACACTTGGGAATGAATATACAGCCAAGCAAACCAACACTGGAAGCCAACATAGCAAAGATCTCCACGGCCACCATGTACCTGCCTTTGGTGCTGAGGTAGGCTGGGATGAAGGACACCCAGACAGTGCAGAACACAAGCATGCTGAATGTGATGAGTTTGGCCTCGTTGAATCTGTCAGGCAGGTCCCTGGCTAGGAAGGCCACAGTAAAGCTTATAAAGGCCAACAGGCCCATGTAACCAATCATACTGTAGAAGGCAGTGGTAGAGCCCTGGGCACACAGCAGGATCATCTTGCCAGTTTCAGACTGTGTGTCAATATCTGGATGAGGTGGAGAGGTGAGCAACCAAGTGACACAAATTACTACTTCACCCATTGTGCACAAGATGACCATAGAGGCAGATACCCGAGGTCCCAGCCATCTGCCTAACCTGCTCCCTGGCTTTGTGGCATTGAAGGCAATGACAACAGTGATGGTTTTTGCCAATACACAAGAGACCGCAACAGTAAAAATAATCCCAAATGCACCTTGTTGGGTCAAACAGTTCAATGGCGTAGGGCATCCAATGAATAGGAGGGAGCAGAGAAAAGCTAACATTAGAGAGACAAGGAGAGTGTAGCTGAGTTGTCGGTTATTAGCTTTGACTATTGGCGTGTCCCAGTACCTTCGAAAGATTCCCAACACTCCAGCTGTCATTATGGAACAACAAATAGATATGGAGACTAAACTGGCACCAAGGCTATCAATATATGAAAGATAAACCAATTCCTTCTGGATGCATCCGTCCTTCCGCTTATTGGGCCACTGGTCATCTGAGCACTGCAGGCAGCTTTCCATGTCTAAAAGAGAAAACAAATGGCTCATTTGTTATAGAAATGGTACTGGTATCATAGCATTGCCACTGGTTTGTTATTAAAGGACAAAGTGATGGTATAAAAGTAAAGAATTGTAATATCTCCAGAAACACCCAGGTGAAGAAATGTCTTTGAGTGAGCATACAATATTCACATTAGCTAAAGTTACCTTTGCAAATATTAATGGAATCAATAAAAAGAGTACGTTGTAAAAATAACATGCATTAGCCAAAACCTGCACATCCTTGAGTGTGATTAACTGTTGGAATGGTTCTGTCCCAGCAGTACACCTGGATTTTTTGCTTCTTTTGATCACCCGGTGTAGGAGGCTGGACTGGCTTGTAGTGAGTACCAAGGGGTACTTGCACCTTGCACCAGGCCCAGTTATCCCTTATTAGTGTATAGGGTGTCTAGCAGCTGAGGCTGATAGATAATGGTAGCTTAGCAGAGCAGCTTAGGCTGAACTAGGAGACGTGTGAAGCTACTACAGTACCACTTAGTGTCATATGCACAATATCATAAGAAAACACAATACACAGTTATACTAAAAATAAAGGTACTTTATTTTTATGACAATATGCCAAAGTATCTTAGAGTGTACCCTCAGTGAGAGGATAGGAAATATACACAAGATATATATACACAATAGCAAAAATATGCAGTATAGTCTTAGAAAACAGTGCAAACAATGTATAGTTACAATAGGATGCAATGGGGAAACATAGGGATAGGGGCAACACAAACCATATACTCCAAAAGTGGAATGCGAACCACGAATGGACCCCAAACCTATGTGACCTTGTAGAGGGTCGCTGGGACTATTAGAAAATAGTGAGAGTTAGAAAAATAACCCTCCCCAAGACCCTGAAAAGTGAGTGCAAAGTGCACTAAAGTTCCCCTAAGGACAAAATAGTCGTGTTAGAGGAATAATGCAGGAAAGACACACACCAGCAATGCTGCAACTGTGGATTTCCAAACTAGGGTACCTGTGGAACAAGGGGACCAAGTCCAAAAGTCACAAGCAAGTCGGAGATGGGCAGATGCCCAGGAAATGCCAGCTGCGGGTGCAAAGAAGCTTCGACTGGACAGAAGAAGCTGAGGTTTCTGCAGGAACGAAAAGGGCTAGAGACTTCCCCTTTGGTGGACGGATCCCTCTCGCCTTGGAGAGTCGTGCAGAAGTGTTTTCCCGCCGAAAGAACGCCAATAAGCCTTGCTAGCTGCAAATCGTGCGTTTGGCGTTTTTGGACGCTGCTGGGGCCCAGGAGGGACCAGGAGGTCGCAAATTGGACCTGAAGAGAGAGGGGACGTCGAGCAAGACAAAGAGCCCTCACTGAAGCAGGTAGCACCCGGAGAAGTGCCAGAAACAGGCACTACGAGGATGCGTGAAACGGTGCTCGCCGAAGTTGCACAAAGGAGTCCCACGTCGCCAGAGACCAATTTAGAAAGTCGTGCAATGCAGGTTAGAGTGCCGTGGACCCAGGCTTGGCTGTGCACAAAGGATTTCCGCCGGAAGTGCACAGGGGCCGGAGTAGCTGCAAAGTCGCGGTTCCCAGCAATGCAGCCCAGCGAGGTGAGGCAAGGACTTACCTCCACCAAACTTGGGCTGAAGAGTCACTGGACTGTGGGGGTCACTTGGACAGAGTCGCTGGATTCGAGGGACCTCGCTCGTCGTGCTGAGAGGAGACCCAAGGGACCGGTAATGCAGCTTTTTGGTGCCTGCGGTTGCAGGGGGAAGATTCCGTCGACCCACGGGAGATTTCTTCGGAGCTTCTGGTGCAGAGAGGAGGCAGGCTACCCCCACAGCATGCACAAGCAGGAAAACAGTCGAGAAGGCGGCAGGATCAGCGTTACAGAGTTGCAGTAGCCGTCTTTGCTACTATGTTGCAGGTTTGCAGGCTTCCAGCGCGGTCAGTGGTCGATTCCTTATCAGAAGGTGAAGAGGGAGATGCAGAGGAACTCGGATGAGCTCTTGCATTCGTTATCTAAAGTTTCCCCAGAGACAGAGACCCTAAATAGCCAGAAAAGAGGGTTTGGCTACCTAGGAGAGAGGATAGGCTACTAACACCTGAAGGAGCCTATCAGCAGGAGTCTCTGACGTCACCTGGTGGCACTGGCCACTCAGAGCAGTCCAGTGTGCCAGCAGCACCTCTGTTTCCAAGATGGCAGAGGTCTGGAGCACACTTGAGGAGCTCTGGACACCTCCCAGGGGAGGTGCAGGTCAGGGGAGTGGTCACTCCCCTTTCCTTTGTCCAGTTTCGCGCCAGAGCAGGGGCTAAGGGGTCCCTGAACCGGTGTAGACTGGCTTATGCGGAATTGGGCACCTCTGTGCCCAACAAAGCATTTCCAGAGGCTGGGGGAGGCTACTCCTCCCCTGCCTTCACACCATTTTCCAAAGGGAGAGGGTGTCACACCCTCTCTCAGAGGAAGTTCTTTGTTCTGCCATCCTGGGCCAGGCCTGGCTGGACCCCAGGAGGGCAGCTGCCTGTCTGAGGGGTTGGCAGCAGCAGCAGCTGCGGTGAAACCACAGGAAGGGCAGTTTGGCAGTACCAGGGTCTGTGCTACAGACCACTGGGATCATGGGATTGTGCCAACTATGCCAGGATGGCATAGAGGGGGCAATTCCATGATCATAGACATGTTACATGGCCATATTCGGAGTTACCATTGTGAAGCTACATATAGGTAGTGACCTATATGTAGTGCACGCGTGTAATGGTGTCCCCGCACTCACAAAGTTCAGGGAATTGGCTCTGAACAATGTGGGGGCACCTTAGCTAGTGCCAGGGTGCCCTCACACTAAGTAACTTTGCACCTAACCTTTATCAGGTAAAGGTTAGACATATAGGTGACTTATAAGTTACTTAAGTGCAGTGTAAAATGGCTGTGAAATAACGTGGACGTTATTTCACTCAGGCTGCAGTGGCAGGCCTGTGTAAGAATTGTCAGAGCTCCCTATGGGTGGCAAAAGAAATGCTGCAGCCCATAGGGATCTCCTGGAACCCCAATACCCTGGGTACCTCAGTACCATATACTAGGGAATTATAAGGGTGTTCCAGTAAGCCAATGTAAATTGGTAAAAATGGTCACTAGCCTGTTAGTGACAATTTGAAAGTAATGAGAGAGCATAACCACTGAGGTTCTGGTTAGCAGAGCCTCAGTGAGACAGTTAGGCACCACACAGGGAACATATACATGCACACCTATGAGCACTGGGGCCCTGTGTGACAGGGTCCCAGTGACACATACATATAGGCCACAACCCTATGAGCACTGGGATCCTGACCAGCAGGATCCCAGTGACACATAACAACCATACTGAAAACATAGTGTTTTCACTATGAGCACTGAGGCCTGGCTATCAGGATCCCAGTGAGACAGTGAAAACAGTGACAGACACCCTGACATACACTCACAAACAGGCCAAAAGTGGGGATAACAAGGCTAGAAAGAGGCTACCTTCTCACACAACCCCCCCCCAAACGAAGGACAATAAGGCTAACCTTGGCCAGTTGAGACTTTATTGTCTAAGTGGTGATAAGTAGAGAGTAGCTCTGCAATAGACTGGTTACTCCCTTTATCATCCACTATATGGTTACTTCCCTGTGGGGATGTAAACCACCCTGTTTGAAGTTTTTTAGCTAAGCAACAATGTGAAGATGTATTTTCAGAGTTTCTATCAGTAAGTTTTAGTTTAGAGCAGTGGGAATTGTCCACTGAACCTATTTGTAGTGATGGAAATGCCAGACAGGGATGCTGTCTCAGAAAAGCCATAACTGGGCAAAAACGTTGTCCATCTGGCTGGAAGAGAGAACAGGGATGCTGTTTCTCTTGAGTTGGAGCAGGGCAGGGATGCTGTCCTATGAGCTCCACACTAGGGCAGGGATGCTGTCCTAAGTGTTGTGAGGTAGTGCAGGGTTTCTGCACTAAAGTTTCTCTGGGAGGGTTGGAGGGATGCTCCATGTTAACTAAAATGGTGCTGTTTTTCTCACCAATGTTAGTTATCCTACAGAGAGGTACTTCCACCTCAGGGAGTCCAGCTTTGCCAGCTGATGATTCCCTTGGAACAGGTGCCACCCCAGGAGAGGTTTCTCCCACCACAGGAATAGTATCCTGAATGGTAGGGTGGTTAGGGGATACTGTGATACCCTTTTTACCTGTTGATGGAGAGGGATCCTGAGTTTTCAGGCCTTCTCTCCTTTGCTTTTTCATTTCACTTGAAATGAGAGGGAACAATTCCTCAGGGATGCCCAGCATGGCTGCATGGGCATAAAACTCTACATCAGCCCAACCTGAGGCCTCTAGGTCATTACCTAAGAGACAGTCTACAGGTAAGCTAGGTGATACCACCACCTGCTTAGGGCCAGTAACTCCACCCCAACTAAACTGAATTATAGCTAAGGGAAGAAACTTAGTGGAGTTATGGACATCAATAATCTTATACTGTTGTCCAATGATGTGTTGTTCAGGAGGCACTAGGTTTTCAGTCACCAAAGTGAAACTGGCACCTGTGTCCCTGTAGGCCAAGGCCTCAACACCATTTATTGAAACTGTCTGCCTGTACTTATCCATTGTAAGGGGACAAGCAGCCAGTGTGGCAAGGCCAGTGCCACTAGGTGTGACAGAAACTGTCTTGGGACTGATGACATCAGTTTCCACTATGGACCCATAAGTGAACCCAACTACACCCTTTGCTTGACTGTTGCCAGCAGTCCCACCACTAGTACCACTACTGCTAGGGGCACTAGAGCTTGATGTATTAGTGGTGGTAGGCTCAGGGGGTTTACCTGGACAGGACTTATCCCCTGGCCTATGGCCTCTATTTTTACACACAAAGCACCAAGGCTTTTTAATGTGTGCAGGTTGGGAAGAAGAGGAAGAATTTGTTTTATCCCCACCCTCTGAAGAGTGTTTAAGATTTGAAGTGGGATCTTTGGTTTTACCCTTATCCCCATGCTTATCTTGAGATTTTTCACCATCTTTCTTCTTATTGCCATCTTTGTCACCCCCTGTATGAACTTTTCTGTTCACCCTTGTTCTGACCCATTTGTCTGCCTTCTTTCCCAATTCTTGGGGAGAGGTCAGATCAGAGTCTACCAGGTACTGGTGCAACAAATCAGACACACAATTATTAAGTATATGCTCTCTCAGGATTGTGTTATACAGGCTTTCATAATCAGTAACTTTACTGCCATGTAACCACCCCTCCAAGGCCTTCACTGAATGGTCAATGAAATCAACCCAGTCTTGTGAAGACTCCTTTTTGGTCTCTCTGAACTTTATCCTGTACTGTTCAGTGGTTAAGCCATAACCATCCAGGAGTGCATTCTTAAGAACTTGGAAATTATTAGCATCATTTTCTTTCACAGTAAGGAGCCTATCCCTACCTTTTCCACTAAATGATAGCCATAGGATAGCAGCCCACTGCCTTTGAGGGACATCCTGTACAACACAGGCCCTTTCAAGTGCAGCAAACCACTTGTTAATGTCATCCCCCTCCTTATAAGGGGGAACTATCTTGTGCAGATTCCTGGAATCATGCTCTTTTGCAGGGTGACTATGGGGAATACTGCTGCTGCCACCATGGGTATCTAAACCCAACTTCTGTCTTTCCTTCTCTAATTCAAAAGACTGTCTATCCAAATCCAGCTGTTGCTTTTTAAGCTTCAGTCTGGTTTGTTCCACCCTCAACTTATTGAGTTCCCTCTCTAACATTCTGTCATCAGGGTTGGTGGGAGGGACATTTCTAGAAACAGAGCTATGATGGGAATGAACAGAAGGAGACGTGTCCCTTACAGAAGCCACCCTAACAGCTTGGTTTACAGAAACATTACTACCAGTATGGTGAGAATAAATGCTTTTGCTATGATGTGAGACAACACTATTTATTTGGTGTGGCTCATCATCATTACCATCTATGCTAGATTGTCTAGTAATGGGCAGGCTAGGAAGTTTCTTTCCTGAATCTTTTCCTGGGGGAGTCCCTGAATCAGATTGGGAACTATTAGGTACTTTTTCAACAGATGGGGCACCTATGGCCTTATCCTGTTCTCTAAGCATGTTAAGTAACAGTTCCAAGGAAGGATTTTTCCCTACACTCAAACCTCTCTCTATACAGAGACTCCTTGCTCTTTTCCAGCTAAGGTTGTCATATGCAAGTTTGGACAGATCAACACTTTGGCCTGTGCCAGACATTTTTTAGAGAGAGTTAAAGTGATAGAAAAAGAGAAAAAAGTTTTCAGAACTTTTTGGAAAGACAGAAAAAACTTTTTAAACTTTTAAGAACTTTTTGAAAGTTTAGAGGTACTTTTCAGCACTTAGAAAAGAGTGAAAAGAGGAAATGCAAAACTTTTTGGCTATGTGTATATACACTGACCTTGTTTTGTATATTTTTCTCTTATGAAAAGTACAATGACAAGAGTGGTAAGTAGTCTCAAGCACTTATCCCACCACTGCACAACCAATGTAGGAGGCTGGACTGGCTTGTAGTGAGTACCAAGGGGTACTTGCACCTTGCACCAGGCCCAGTTATCCCTTATTAGTGTATAGGGTGTCTAGCAGCTTAGGCTGATAGCTAATGGTAGCTTAGCAGAGCAGCTTATGCTGAACTAGGAGACGTGTGAAGCTACTACAGTACCACTTAGTGTCATATGCACAATATCATAAGAAAACACAATACACAGTTATACTAAAAATAAAGGTACTTTATTTTTATGACAATATGCCAAAGTATCTTAGAGTGTACCCTCAGTGAGAGGATAGGAAATATACACAAGATATATATACACAATAGCAAAAATATGCAGTATAGTCTTAGAAAACAGTGCAAACAATGTATAGTTACAATAGGATACAATGGGGAAACATAGGGATAGGGGCAACACAAACCATATACTCCAAAAGTGGAATGCGAACCACGAATGGACCCCAAACCTATGTGACCTTGTAGAGGGTCGCTGGGACTATTAGAAAATAGTGAGAGTTAGAAAAATAACCCTCCCCAAGACCCTGAAAAGTGAGTGCAAAGTGCACTAAAGTTCCCCTAAGGACAAAATAGTCGTGTTAGAGGAATAATGCAGGAAAGACACAAACCAGCAATGCAACAACTGTGGATTTCCAATCTAGAGTACCTGTGGAACAAGGGGACCAAGTCCAAAAGTCACAAGCAAGTCGGAGATGGGCAGATGCCCAGGAAATGCCAGCTGCGGGTGCAAAGAAGCTTCGACTGGACAGAAGAAGCTGAGGTTTCTGCAGGAACGAAAAGGGCTAGAGACTTCCCCTTTGGTGGACGGATCCCTCTCGCCTTGGAGAGTCGTGCAGAAGTATTTTCCCGCCGAAAGAACGCCAACAAGCCTTGCTAGCTGCAAATCGTGCGTTTGGCGTTTTTGGACGCTGCTGGGGCCCAGGAGGGACCAGGAGGTCGCAAGTTGGACCTGAAGAGAGAGGGGACGTCGAGCAAGACAAAGAGCCCTCACTGAAGCAGGTAGCACCCGAAGAAGTGCCAGAAACAGGCACTACGAGGATGCGTGAAACGGTGCTCGCCGAAGTTGCACAAAGGAGTCCCACGTCGCCGGAGACCAACTTAGAAAGTCGTGCAATGCAGGTTAGAGTGCCGTGGACCCAGGCTTGGCTGTGCACAAAGGATTTCCGCCGGAAGTGCACAGGGGCCGGAGTAGCTGCAAAGTCGCGGTTCCCAGCAATGCAGCCCAGCGAGGTGAGGCAAGGACTTACCTCCACCAAACTTGGGCTGAAGAGTCACTGGACTGTGGGGGTCACTTGGACAGAGTCGCTGGATTCGAGGGACCTCGCTCGTCGTGCTGAGAGGAGACCCAAGGGACCGGTAATGCAGCTTTTTGGTGCCTGCGGTTGCAGGGGGAAGATTCCGTCGACCCACGGGAGATTTCTTCGGAGCTTCTGGTGCAGAGAGGAGGCAGGCTACCCCCACAGCATGCACAAGCAGGAAAACAGTCGAGAAGGCGGCAGGATCAGCGTTACAGAGTTGCAGTAGCCATCTTTGCTACTATGTTGCAGGTTTGCAGGCTTCCAGCGCGGTCAGCGGTCGATTCCTTATCAGAAGGTGAAGAGGGAGATGCAGAGGAACTCGGATGAGCTCTTGCATTCGTTATCTAAAGTTTCCCCAGAGACAGAGACCCTAAATAGCCAGAAAAGAGGGTTTGGCTACCTAGGAGAGAGGATAGGCTACTAACACCTGAAGGAGCCTATCAGCAGGAGTCTCTGACGTCACCTGGTGGCACTGGCCACTCAGAGCAGTCCAGTGTGCCAGCAGCACCTCTGTTTCCAAGATGGCAGAGGTCTGGAGCACACTGGAGGAGCTCTGGACACCTCCCAGGGGAGGTGCAGGTCAGGGGAGTGGTCACTCCCCTTTCCTTTGTCCAGTTTGGCGCCAGAGCAGGGGCTAAGGGGTCCCTGAACCGGTGTAGACTGGCTTATGCGGAATTGGACACCTCTGTGCCCAACAAAGCATTTCCAGAGGCTGGGGGAGGCTACTCCTCCCCTGCCTTCACACCATTTTCCAAAGGGAGAGGGTGTCACACCCTCTCTCAGAGGAAGTTCTTTGTTCTGCCATCCTGGGCCAGGCCTGGCTGGACCCCAGGAGGGCAGCTGCCTGTCTGAGGGGTTGGCAGCAGCAGCAGCTGCAGTGAAACCCCAGGAAGGGCAGTTTGGCAGTACCAGGGTCTGTGCTACAGACCACTGGGATCATGGGATTGTGCCAACTATGCCAGGATGGCATAGAGGGGGCAATTCCATGATCATAGACATGTTACATGGCCATATTCGGAGTTACCATTGTGAAGCTACATATAGGTAGTGACCTATATGTAGTGCACGCGTGTAATGGTGTCCCCGCACTCACAAAGTTCAGGGAATTGGCTCTGAACAATGTGGGGGCACCTTGGCTAGTGCCAGGGTGCCCTCACACTAAGTAACTTTGCACCTAACCTTTATCAGGTAAAGGTTAGACATATAGGTGACTTATAAGTTACTTAAGTGCAGTGTAAAATGGCTGTGAAATAACGTGGACGTTATTTCACTCAGGCTGCAGTGGCAGGCCTGTGTAAGAATTGTCAGAGCTCCCTATGGGTGGCAAAAGAAATGCTGCAGCCCATAGGGATCTCCTGGAACCCCAAAACCCTGGGTACCTCAGTACCATATACTAGGGAATTATAAGGGTGTTCCAGTAAGCCAATGTAAATTGGTAAAAATGGTCACTAGCCTGTTAGTGACAATTTGAAAGTAATGAGAGAGCATAACCACTGAGGTTCTGGTTAGCAGAGCCTCAGTGAGACAGTTAGGCACCACACAGGGAACATATACATGCACACCTATGAGCACTGGGGCCCTGTGTGACAGGGTCCCAGTGACACATACATATAGGCCACAACCCTATGAGCACTGGGATCCTGACCAGCAGGATCCCAGTGACACATAACAACCATACTGAAAACATAGTGTTTTCACTATGAGCACTGAGGCCTGGCTATCAGGATCCCAGTGAGACAGTGAAAACAGTGACAAACACCCTGACATACACTCACAAACAGGCCAAAAGTGGGGGTAACAAGGCTAGAAAGAGGCTACCTTCTCACACCCGGTTTTTGGACTTTTTACTCCGGGTGAGCCTCACTACTGGTGTCTCACCCATGGTAATCACACAGAAAACTGACTGCGTATGTTTACCGCTAGTATCTGCCTTTGAAGAAAAGGCTGCTGCGTCGCAGCAAGGGTAAGGGACACTTAGCTGGTAACACGTGAACACGGGTGCACACACATGTGTACATGTCTCCAGCCCGGTAACAGCGCACTGGTAGCTTGGTGCAATGGAAACTCTGCAGGGATAGGTATTCACCTGGGATATGCTTCATGAGGGTAGTGTACACTATTGGGGAAAGTCAGTGTGCTTTACTGTTTTAACTATAGTGCCACCCCATTACACACATAGGGAGGGACTGCTTTAGACTGTAGTTTCCCTCCTCCTTGGCCTACAGAGACCATTGAATTAGTGTGCAATCTGTGTGTAACCTATGCGAGAAAATCAGATTTGCCACTTCCAAAATGATAACTGTAAATCTTGTGGGTCATTCAGAGTTTTCATATTTTCCTGGCTCAGCTCAGGATCAGAGCCCAGGCATGTGATCACCCTGCTGGGTCCAGTAATTATATTTTTTCCAGCAGCAGGAACAAAGGCCGTCCCAGACAAAAGGGAGCAATGAACACTACTTCTGCTTGCTCCTAAGGAGTGAAGGGGTGGGGCAGAATGACCTGTATCAATCACCCAGTTGTCACACTGCACCAGGGATTCGGCTGCCCAAGGTCACTGAACAAAGGAGAGTGCCCAGACAACTGGAGCCAAACCACCAGGGGACTTCCTTTGACATTTTAGTTTGTATGTCCCTGGCACTAATGTCAGCGTGGGGTGGGGCTGAGGCCCCAGGAGCTGATGTGACCAGTGGCTCCTTGATGATGCCATCTTGGATTGTCCCAACATGCTTTTCGAGCAGGGTTTGGACAAGGGTGGAGAGGTGATGTGGCACCCCAGGATTGGTTAGGAGTGCTTGTCTTCTGGAACCTTCCTCTCCCCATTAAAAACTTAGGAATTGCAAATGAGAAGTAGAAGGAGTACCCCTGTAGCCCTCCAGTCAGGACCCAGGACTCAGGACTCTGTCCAGTTGCCCCAGGACCAGTGGTTCTCACCAAGGGCCAGTGAGTCTGGCCCTGTTACTCCCCCTGAAGACCAGCTGGGGGAACCCCTGGATTTTTCTGCATCCATCAACAAGCCACACAGGAGAACTAGTGCAGGGAGCCATAAGAACAAGCTTTTTAGAGAACTGCACCACTCTGGAGAGGAGAAGAATTGTTTCAAATGTGCCTGGTGGCTAGAGCTCACCACCAGGAGTAAAATGAGCCCAGCATCATCCAAATCAGGCCTCCGGGGCCCGAGTTATGGCATTGTAACACTTAAGGTTAGCCTTATTGTCTCTCATTTGGGGGGGGGGGGAGATTTTGTAGGAAGTACCCTGTTTCTTGGCATGGTTACCCCCATTTGCTACCTGATTTCAGTGTGCTTGACTGGGATCACTGGGATCTTGCTAACCAGGACCCCAGTGATTATGTTCTCTTTCCTCTAAATGTGGTTGTTACTTTCTGTTAACACAGTATTTCACCCACAATTGGCATACTGGTGCACCCTTGTAAGTCCCTGGTATATGGTACCAGGTACCCAGGGCATTGGCGTTCCAGGGGATCCCTATGGTCTGCAGCATAGGCTTCTGTAGGACTGCCATAGCAGCCTGTGTGAAAAGGTGCAAGCACCCTTTCACTGCAATTTACACTACATCAGGTCACGTATAAGTCATCCTCAAAGCAGGCCCTTCAGCCCTGAGGGCAGGGTGCGAAGTACCTGTGTGTGAGGGCACCCCTGCACTAAAAGACTTGCCCCCACGACCTCCAGGACCATCTTTCTGGACTTCGTGAGTGTGGGGACACCATTTTATGCATGTACCGGACTCCGGTAATGGTAACTCTGAACATAAGCATGTTTGGTATTGTAGGAAAGTACCATCTTGCCTGGCATGTTACCCCCATTTTTCACTGTATATATGTTGTTTTAGTTGTATGTGTCACTGGGACCCTGGTAACCCAGGGCCCCAGTGCTCATAAGTGTGCCTGAATGTGTTACCTGTGTAGTGACTAACTGTCTCACTGAGGCTCTGCTAATCAGAACCTCAGTGGTTATGCTCTCTCATTTCTTTACAAATTGTCACTGACAGGCTAGTGACCATTTTTACCAATTTACATTGGCTTACTGGAACACCCTTATAATTCCCTAGTATATGGTACTGAGGTACCCAGGGTATTGGGGTTCCAGGAGATCCTTATGGGCTGCAGCATTTCTTTTGCCACCCATAGGGAGCTCTGACACTTCTTACACAGGCCTGCCACTGCAGCCTGAGTGAAATAACGTCCACGTTATTTCACAGCCATTTTACACTGCACTTAAGTAACTTATAAGTCACCTATATGTCTAACCTTTACCTGGTAAAGGTTAGGTGCAAAGTTACTTAGTGTGAGGGCACCCTGGCACTAGCCAAGGTGCCCCCACATTGTTCAGAGCCAATTCACTGAACTTTGTGAGTGCGGGGACACCATTACACGCGTGCACTACATATAGGTCACTACCTATATGTAGCTTCACCATGGTAACTCCGAATATGGCCATGTAACATGTCTATGATCATGGAATTGCCCCCTCTATGCCATCCTGGCATTGTTGGTACAATTCCATGATCCCAGTGGTCTGTAGCACAGACCCTGGTACTGCCAGACTGCCCTTCCTGGGGTTTCACTGCAGCTGCTGCTGCTGCCAACCCCTCAGACAGGCAGCTGCCCTCCTGGGGTCCAGCCAGGCCTGGCCCAGGATGGCAGAACAAAGAACTTCCTCTGAGAGAGGGTGTGACACCCTCTCCCTTTGGAAAATGGTGTGAAGGCAGGGGAGGAGTAGCCTCCCCCAGCCTCTGGAAATGCTTTGTTGGGCACAGATGTGCCCAATTCTGCATAAGCCAGTCTACACCGGTTCAGGGACCCCTTAGCCCCTGCTCTGGCGCGAAACTGGACAAAGGAAAGGGGAGTGACCACTCCCCTGACCTGCACCTCCCCTGGGAGGTGTCCAGAGCTCCTCCAGTGTGCTCCAGACCTCTGCCATCTTGGAAACAGAGGTGCTGCTGGCACACTGGACTGCTCTGAGTGGCCAGTGCCACCAGGTGACGTCAGAGACTCCTTGTGATAGGCTCCTTCAGGTGTTAGTAGCCTTTCCTCTCTCCTAGGTAGCCAAACCCTCTTTTCTGGCTATTTAGGGTCTCTGTCTCTGGGGAAACTTTAGATAACGAATGCATGAGCTCAGCCGAGTTCCTCTGCATCTCTCTCTTCACCTTCTGATAAGGAAACGACCGCTGACCGCGCTGGAAGCCTGCAAACCTGCAACATAGTAGCAAAGACGACTACTGCAACTCTGTAACGCTGATCCTGCCGCCTTCTCGACTGTTTTCCTGCTTGTGCATGCTGTGGGGGTAGCCTGCCTCCTCTCTGCACCAGAAGCTCCGAAGAAATCTCCAGTGGGTCGACGGAATCTTCCCCCTGCAACCGCAGGCACCAAAAAGCTGCATTACCGGTCCCTTGGGTCTCCTCTCAGCACGACGAGCGAGGTCCCTCGAATCCAGCGACGCTGTCCAAGTGACCCCCACAGTCCAGTGACTCTTCAGCCCAAGTTTGGTGGAGGTAAGTCCTTGCCTCACCTCGCTGGGCTGCATTGCTGGGAACCGCGACTTTGCAGCTACTCCGGCCCCTGTGCACTTCCGGCGGAAATCCTTCGTGCACAGCCAAGCCTGCGTCCACGGCACTCTAACCTGCATTGCACGACTTTCTAAGTTGGTCTCCGGCGACATGGGACTCCTTTGTGCAACTTCGGCGAGCACCGTTTCACGCATCCTCGTAGTGCCTGTTTCTGGCACTTCTCCGGGGGCTACCTGCTTCAGTGAGGGCTCTTTGTCTTGCGCGACGTCCCCTCTCTCTGCAGGTCCAATTTGCGACCTCCTGGTCCCTCCTGGGCCCCAGCAGCGTCCAAAAACGCCAAACGCACGATTTGCGTGTAGCAAGGCTTGTTGGCGTCCTTCCGGCGGGAAAACACTTCTGCACGACTCTCCAAGGCGAGAGGGATACGTCCACCAAAGGGGAAGTCTCTAGCCCTTTTCGTTCCTGCAGAAACCTCAGCTTCTTCTGTCCAGTCGAAGCTTCTTTGCACCCGCAGCTGGCATTTCCTGGGCATCTGCCCATCTCCGACTTGCTTGTGACTTTTGGACTTGGTCCCCTTGTTCCACAGGTACCCTAGATTGGAAATCCACAGTTGTTGCGTTGCTGGTTTGTGTCTTTCCTGCATTATTCCTCTAACACGACTATTTTGTCCTTAGGGGAACTTTAGTGCACTTTGCACTCACTTTTCAGGGTCTTGGGGAGGGTTATTTTTCTAACTCTCACTATTTTCTAATAGTCCCAGCGACCCTCTACAAGGTCACATAGGTTTGGGGTCCATTTGTGGTTCGCATTCCACTTTTGGAGTATATGGTTTGTGTTGCCCCTATCCCTATGTTTCCCCATTGCATCCTATTGTAACTATACATTGTTTGCACTGTTTTCTAAGACTATACTGCATATTTTTGCTATTGTGTATATATATCTTGTGTATATTTCCTATCCTCTCACTGAGGGTACACTCTAAGATACTTTGGCATATTGTCATAAAAATAAAGTACCTTTATTTTTAGTATAACTGTGTATTGTGTTTTCTTATGATATTGTGCATATGACACTAGGTGGTACTGTAGTAGCTTCACACGTCTCCTAGTTCAGCCTAAGCTGCTCTGCTAAGCTACCATTATCTATCAGCCTAAGCTGCTAGACACCCTATACACTAATAAGGGATAACTGGGCCTGGTGCAAGGTACAAGTACCCCTTGGTACTCACTACAAGCCAGTCCAGCCTCCTACATTGGTTGTGCAGCGGTGGGATAAGTGCTTGAGACTACTTACCACTCTTGTCATTGTACTTTTCATAAGAGAAAAATATACAAAACAAGGTCAGTGTATATACACATAGCCAAAAAGTTTTGCATTTCCTCTTTTCACTCTTTTCTAAGTGCTGAAAAGTACTTCTAAACTTTCAAAAAGTTCTTAAAAGTTTAAAAGGTTTTTTCTGTCTTTCCAAAAAGTTCTGAAAACTTTTTTCTCTTTTTCTATCACTTTAACTCTCTCTAAAAAATGTCTGGCACAGGAAAAAATGTTGAACTGTCCAAACTTGCATATGATCACCTTAGCTGGAAAGGAGCAAGGAGTCTCTGCATAGAGAGAGGTTTGAGTGTAGGGAAGAATCCTTCCTTAGAACTGTTAATTAATATGCTTAGAGTACAGGATAAGGCCATAAGTGCCCAATCTGTAGAAAAAGTAGCTAATGGTTCTCAATCTGATCCAGGGACTCCCCCAGGAAAAGGTTCAGGAAAGAAACTTCTCAGCCTGCCCATTACTAGACAGTCTAGCATAGTTGGTACAGAGGTTGAATCACACCATACTAATGGTGTGCTCTCACATTATACTGGTAGCCAAGCTGTTAGGGTGCCCTCTGTAAGGGACAGGTCTCCTTCTGTTCATTCCCATCATACCTCTGTATGTAGAAATGTCCCTCCCACCCACCCTGATGACAGATTGTTAGAAAGGGAGCTCAATAGATTGAGAGTGGAACAAACCAGACTGAAGCTCAAGAAGCAACAGCTGGATTTGGATAGACAGTCTTTAGAAATAGAGAGGGAAAGACAGAAGTTGGGTTTAGATACCCATGGTGGCAGCAGCAGTATTCCCCATAGTCATCCTGCAAAAGAGCATGATTCCAGGAATCTGCACAAGATAGTTCCCCCTTATAAGGAGGGGGATGACATTAACAAGTGGTTTGCTGCACTTGAGAGGGCCTGTGCTGTACAGGATGTCCCTCAAAAGCAGTGGGCTGCTATCCTATGGCTATCATTTACTGGAAAAGGTAGGGATAGGCTCCTTACTGTAAAAGAAAATGATGCTAATAATTTCCAAGTTCTTAAGAATGCACTCCTGGATGGTTATGGCTTAACCACTGAACAGTACAGGATAAAGTTCAGAGAGACCAAAAAGGAGTCTTCACAAGACTGGGTTGATTTCATTGACCAGGCAGTGAAGGCCTTGGAGGGGTGGTTACATGGCAGTAAAGTTACTGATTATGACAGCCTGTATAACTTAATCCTGAGAGAGCATATTCTTAATAATTGTGTGTCTGATTTGTTGCACCAGTACTTGGTGGACTCTGATCTGACCTCTCCCCAAGAATTGGGAAAGAAGGCAGACAAATGGGTCAGAACAAGAGTGAACAGAAAAGTTCATACAGGGGGTGACAAAGATGGCAACAAAAAGAAGGATGGTAAGTCTTCTGACAAGGGTGGGGACAAATCTAAAAATGAGTCTTCATCAGGCCCACAAAAACACTCTGGTGGGGGTGGTGGGTCCAAATCCTCCTTTAATCAGAACAAGGAAAAGAAACCATGGTGCTATTTATGTAAAATAAAAGGCCATTGGACAACAGATCCCAGTTGTCCAAAGAAAGGCACCACAGCTCCTACCACTACAACCCCTACTGCTACACCTAGTGTCCCTACTAATAGCAGTGGTGGTGGGAGCAAACCGACTAATAGCCAATCCAAGGGAGTAGCTGGGCTCACTTTTGGTAATTTAGTTGGGGTTGGTCTGATTAGGGAGACCACAGAGGCTACTTTAGTCTCTGAAGGGGCTATTGATTTAGCCACTTTGGTTGCTTGCCCCCATAACTTGGAGAAGTACAAGCAACTAACCCTAATAAATGGTGTTGAGGTCCAGGCCTACAGGGACACAGGTGCCAGTGTCACAATGGTGATTGAGAAACTGGTGCACCCTGAACAACACATACTTGGACACCAGTACCAAGTAACCGATGCTCACAACATAACACAAAGCCACCCCATGGCTGTTGTAAATCTCAACTGGGGGGGGGGGTAACTGGTCCAAAGAAAGTTGTGGTAGCTTCAGATTTACCTGTAGACTGTCTATTAGGGAATGATTTGGAGACATCAGCTCGGTCAGATGTGGAGTTGGAGGCCCATGCAGCAATGCTGGGCATCCCAGGGCATATTTTTGCTTTGACAAGGGCTCAGGCCAAAAAGCAAAAAGGACAGGGAAGCTTGGATCCTGGAACAATGGACCAAGTGCTCCCTAAATCTAGGGCTAGTAGAAGCAAACCACTTCCTACTATCCCTCCCTCTACAGTGGATTCTACTTCTGAGGAAGAAGAATTCCCTCCCTGTGCAGAACCTACACCAGAGGAGCTGGAAGCAGACACTGCTGAGCTTTTGGGTGAAGGGGGGCCTGCCAGAGAGGAGCTGAGTGTGGCACAGCAAACCTGTCCCACATTAGAGGGTCTCAGACAGCAAGCTGTCAAACAGGCTAATGGGGATGTCAGTGACTCTCACAGAGTTTACTGGGAGGACAACCTCTTGTACACTGAGCATAGGGATCCTAAACCTGGAGCTGCCAGGAGATTAGTGATTCCTCAGGAGTACAGAAAGTTCCTCCTAACACTGGCACATGACATTCCCTTAGCTGGGCATCTAGGACAAATGAAAACTTGGGACAGGCTTGTTCCCCTGTTTCATTGGCCTAGGATGTCTGAGGACACAAAGGAATTTTGTAAGTCCTGTGAAACCTGTCAAGCCAGTGGCAAGACAGGTGGCACTCCAAAGGCACCCCTTATCCCACTGCCTGTGGTTGGGGTTCCCTTTGAAAGGGTAGGGGTTGACATAGTTGGCCCCCTTGACCCTCCTACTGCTTCAGGCAATAGGTTTATCTTAGTGGTAGTGGACCATGCCACAAGATATCCTGAAGCTATTCCTTTAAGGACCACTACAGCTCCTGCAGTGGCAAAGGCCCTCCTGGGAATATTTTCCAGGGTGGGCTTCCCAAAGGAAGTAGTATCAGACAGAGGAAGCAATTTCATGTCTGCATACTTAAAGGCCATGTGGAAGGAGTGTGGTGTAACTTACAAGTTCACAACACCCTATCATCCACAAACAAATGGACTGGTGGAGAGATTTAATAAAACTCTCAAAGGCATGATTATGGGACTCCCTGAAAAACTCCGCAGGAGATGGGATATCCTTCTACCATGCCTCCTTTTTGCCTACAGGGAGGTACCCCAGAAAGGAGTGGGCTTCAGCCCCTTTGAACTTCTTTTTGGACACCCTGTTAGGGGTCCACTCACACTTGTAAAGGAGGGTTGGGAACAACCTTTAAAAGCTCCTAAACAAGATATTGTGGATTATGTACTTGGCCTCAGATCAAGGATGGCTGAGTACATGAAAAAGGCCAGTAAAAACCTTCAGGCCAGCCAAGAGCTCCAGAAGCAATGGCATGATCAGAAGGCTGTTTTGGTTCAGTACCAACCAGGGCAGAAAGTGTGGGTCTTGGAGCCTGTGGCCCCAAGAGCACTCCAAGAGAAATGGAGTGGACCCCACACAATTGTTGAAAAGAAGGGTGAAGTCACCTACTTGGTTGACTTAGGCACTGCCAGGAGTCCCCTTAGGGTGCTCCATGTCAACCGCCTGAAACCCTACTATGACAGGGCTGATCTCACCCTGCTCATGGCAACAGATGAGGGACAGGAAGAAGACAGTGATCCTCTACCTGATCTCTTCTCTTCCACAGATCAAGATGCTCTTGTGGAAGGGGTAGTTTTGGCTGATTGTCTTACTGCTGAGCAGAAAGACAATTGCATAAATCTCCTAGGACAATTTTCAGAACTCTTCTCTACTGTGCCAGGCACCACTTCTTGGTGTGAGCACACTATAGATACTGGAGACAGTTTACCTGTCAAAAGTAAGATCTATAGGCAGCCTGACCATGTCAGGGACTGCATAAAGCATGAAGTTCAGAAAATGTTGGAACTAGGAGTGGTTGAGCACTCTGACAGTCCATGGGCTTCTCCTGTGGTACTGGTACCAAAACCCAATTCTAAAGATGGAAAGAAGGAAATGAGGTTTTGTGTAGACTATAGAGGTCTCAACTTGGTAACCAAAACTGATGCTCACCCTATACCCAGGGCAGATGAGCTTATAGATACACTGGCATCTGCCAAGTATCTAAGCACTTTTGATTTGACTGCAGGGTATTGGCAGATCAAATTGTCAGAAGATGCTAAACCTAAGACTGCATTTTCTACCATTGGAGGACATTACCAGTTTACTGTAATGCCTTTTGGTTTGAAAAATGCACATGCCACTTTTCAGAGGTTGGTGAACACAGTCCTGCAAGGGCTGGAAGCTTTCAGTGCAGCATATTTGGACGATATAGCTGTCTTTAGCTCCAGCTGGGATGATCACCTGGTCCACCTATGGAAAGTTTTGGAGGCTCTGCAAAAGGCAGGCCTCACTATCAAGGCTTCAAAGTGCCAGATAGGGCAGGGTAAGGTGGTTTATCTGGGACACCTTGTTGGTGGGGAACAGATTGCACCACTTCAGGGGAAAATCCAAACTATTATTGATTGGGTTCCCCCTACCACTCAGACTCAGGTGAGAGCCTTCCTAGGCCTCACTGGGTATTACAGGAGGTTCATCAAGAACTATGGCTCCATTGCAGCCCCTCTTAATGACCTCACATCCAAGAAAATGCCTAAAAAGGTATTATGGACAGCAAGCTGTCAGAAAGCTTTTGAGGAGCTGAAGCAGGCCATGTGCTCTGCACCTGTCCTGAAAAGCCCTTGTTACTCTAAAAAATTCTATGTCCAGACTGATGCATCTGAATTAGGAGTAGGGGCAGTCCTATCACAACTTAATTCTGAGGGCCAGGATCAACCTGTTGCTTTTATTAGTAGGAGGTTGACCCCTAGAGAAAAGCGTTGGTCTGCCATTGAGAGGGAGGCCTTTGCTGTGGTCTGGGCTCTGAAGAAGTTGAGGCCATACCTGTTTGGCACTCACTTCATTGTTCAGACAGACCACAAACCTCTACTTTGGCTAAAACAAATGAAAGGTGAAAATCCTAAATTGTTGAGGTGGTCCATATCCCTACAGGGAATGGACTATACAGTGGAACATAGACCTGGGAGTAGCCACTCCAATGCAGATGGACTCTCCAGATATTTCCACTTAGACAATGAAGACTCATCAGGTCATGGCTAGTCTTATTGTCCTTCATTTGGGGGGGGGTTGTGTAGGAAAGTACCATCTTGCCTGGCATGTTACCCCCATTTTTCACTGTATATATGTTGTTTTAGTTGTATGTGTCACTGGGACCCTGGTAACCCAGGGCCCCAGTGCTCCTAAGTGTGCCTGGATGTGTTACCTGTGTAGTGACTAACTGTCTCACTGAGGCTCTGCTAATCAGAACCTCAGTGGTTATGCTCTCTCATTTCTTTACAAATTGTCAATTGTACCAAGGGGTACTTGCACCTTGCAGCAGGCCCAGTTATCCCTTATTAGTGTATAGGGTGTCTAGCAGCTTAGGCTGATAGATAATGGTAGCTTAGCAGAGCAGCTTAGGCTGAACTAGGAGACGTGTGAAGCTACTACAGTACCACTAGTGTCACTTGCACAATATCATAAGAAAACACAATACACAGATATACTAAAAATAAAGGTACTTTATTTTTATGACAATATGCCAAAGTATCTCAGTGAGTACCCTCAGTATGAGGATAGCAATTATACACAAGTTATATGTACACAATACCAAAAATATGCAGTATAGTCTTAGAAAACAGTGCAAACAATGTATAGTTACAATAGGATGCAATGGGGACACATAGGGATAGGGGCAACACAAACCATATACTCCAAAAGTGGAATGTGAACCACGAATGGACCCCAAACCTATGTGACCTTGTAGAGGGTCGCTGGGACTATTAGAAAATAGTGAGAGTTAGAAAATTAGCCCTCCCCAAGACCCTGAAAAGTGAGTGCAAAGTGCACTAAAGTTCCCCAAAAGACAAAGAGTTGTGATAGAGGAATAATGCAGGAAAGACACCAACCAACAATGCAACAACTGTGGATTTCCAATCTAGGGTAGCTGTGGAACAAGGGGACCAAGTCCAAAAGTCACAAGCAAGTCGGAGATGGGCATATGCCCAGGAAATGCCAGCTGTGGGTGCAAAGAAGCTTCTACTGGACAGAAAAAGCTGCGGTTTCTGCAAGAACGAAAAGGGCTAGAGACTTCCCCTTTGGTGGACGGATCCCACTCGCCGTGGAGAGTCGTGCAGAAGTGTTTTTCTGCCGAAAGAATGCCAACAAGCCTTGCTAGCTGCAAATCGTGCGGTTAGCGTTTTTGGAAGCTGCTGCGGCCCAGGAGAGACCAGGAGGTCGCAAATTGGACCAGCAGAGAGAGGGGACGTCGAGCAAAACAAAGAGTCCCCTCAGCAGCAGGTAGCACCTGGAGAAGTGCCAGAAACAGGCACTACGAGGATGCGTGAAACGGTGCTTGCCGAAGTTGCACAAAGGAGTCCCACATCGCCGGAGACCAACTTAGAAAGTCGTGCAATGCAGATTAGAGTGCCGTGGACCCAGGCTTGGCTGTGCACAAAGTATTTCCGCCGGAAGTGCACGGAAGCCGGAGTATTTGCAAAAGATGCGGTTTCCAACAATGCAGTCTGGCGTGGGGAGGCAAGGACTTACCTTCACCAAACTTGGACTGAAGAGTCACTGGACTGTGGGAGTCACTTGGACAGAGTTACTGGATTCAAGGGACCTCGCTCGTCGTGCTGAGAGGAGACCCAAGGGACCGGTCATGCAGCTTTTTGGTGCCTGCGGTAGCAGGGGGAAGATTCCGTCGACCCACGGGAGATTTCTTCGGAGCTTCGAGTGCAGAGAGGAGGCAGACTACCCCCACAGCATGCACCACCAGGAAAACAGTCGAGAAGGCGGCAGGATCAGCGTTACAGAGTTGCAGTAGTCGTCTTTGCTACTATGTTGCAGTTTTGCAGGCTTCCAGCGCGGTCAGCAGTCGATTCCTTGGCAGAAGGTGAAGAGAGAGATGCAGAGGAACTCTGATGAGCTCTTGCATTCGTTATCTAAAGTTTCCCCAGAGACAGAGACCCTAAATAGCCAGAAAAGAGGGTTTGGCTACTTAGGAGAGAGGATAGGCTACTAACACCTGAAGGAGCCTATCAGAAGGAGTCTCTGACGTCACCTGGTGGCACTGGCCACTCAGAGCAGTCCAGTGTGCCAGCAGCACCTCTGTTTCCAAGATGGCAGAGGTCTGGAGCACACTGGAGGAGCTCTGGACACCTCCCAGGGGAGGTGCAGGTCAGGGGAGTGGTCACTCCCCTTTCCTTTGTCCAGTTTCGCGCCAGAGCAGGGGCTAAGGGGTCCCTGAACCGGTGTAGACTGGCTTATGCAGAATTGGGCACATCTGTGCCCAAGAAAGCATTTCCAGAGGCTGGGGGAGGCTACTCCTCCCCTTCCTTCACACCATTTTCCAAAGGGAGAGGGTGTAACACCCTCTCTCAGAGGAAGTCCTTTGTTCTGCCATCCTGGGACAAGCCTGGCTTGACCCCAGGGGGGCAGAAACCTGTCTGAGGGGTTGGCAGCAGCAGCAGCTGCAGTGAAACCCCAGGAAAGGCAGTTTGGCAGTACCAGGGTCTGTGCTACAGACCACTGGGATCATGGAATTATACCAATAATGCCAGGATGGCATAGAGGGGGCAATTCCATGATCTTAGACATGTTACATGGCCTTATTCGGAGTTACCATTGTGAAGCTACATATAGGTAGTGACCTATATGTAGTGCACGCGTGTAATGGTGTCCCCGCACTCACAAAGTTCAGGGAATTGGCCCTGAACAATGTGGGGGCACCTTGGTTAGTGCCAGGGTGCCCTCACACTAAGTAACTTTGCACCTAACCCTTACCAGGTAAAGGTTAGACAAATAGGTGACTTATAAGTTACTTAAGTGCAGTGTAAAATGGCTGTGAAATAACGTGTGCATTATTTCACTCAGGCTGCAGTGGCAGGCCTGTGTAAGAATTGTCAGAGCTCCCTATGGGTGGCAAAAGAAATGCTGCAGCCCATAGGGATCTCCTGGAACCCCAATACCCTGGGTACCTCAGTACCATATACTAGGGGATTATAAGGGTGTTCCAGTATGCCAATGTAAATTGGTGAAATTGGTCACTAGCCTGTTAGTGACAATTTGTACAGAGAGAGCATAACCACTGAGGTTCTGGTTAGCAGAGCCTCAGTGAGACAATTAGGCACCACACAGGGAACACATACATATAGGCCACAAACTTATGAGCACTGGGGTCCTGACTAGCAGGGTCCCAGTGACACATAACAAACATACTGAAAATATAGGGTTTTCACTATGAGCACTGGGCCCTGGCTAGCAGGATCCCAGTGAGACAGTGAAAACACCCTGACATACACTCACAAACAGGCCAAAAGTGGGGGTAACAAGGCTAGAAAGAGGCTACTTTCTCACACAACCCCCCCCCAAACGAAGGACAATAAGGCTAACCTTGGCCAGTTGAGACTTTATTGTCCAAGTGGTGATAAGTAGAGAGTAGCTCTGCAATAGACTGGTTACTCCCTTTATCATCCACTATATGGTTACTTCCCTGTGGGGATGTAAACCACCCTGTTTGAAGTTTTTTAGCTAAGCAACAATGTGAAGATGTATTTTCAGAGTTTCTATCAGTAAGTTTTAGTTCAGAGCAGTGGGAATTGTCCACTGAACCTATTTGTAGTGATGGAAATGCCAGACAGGGATGCTGTCTCAGAAAAGCCATAGCTGGGCAAAAACTTTGTCCATATGGCTGGAAGAGAGGACAGGGATGCTGTTTCTCTTGAGTTGGAGCAGGGCAGGGATGCTGTCCTATGAGCTCCACACTAGGGCAGGGATGCTGTCCTAAGTGTTGTGAGGCAGTGCAGAGTTTTTGCACTAAAGTTTCTCTGGGAGGGTTGGAGGGATGCTCCATGTTAACTAAAATGGTGCTCTTTTTGTCACCAATGTTAGTTATCCCACAGAGAGGTACTTCTACCTCAGGGAGTACAGTTTTGCCAACTGATGATTCCCTTGGAACAGGTGCCACCCCAGGAGAGGTTTCTCCCACCACAGGAATGATATCCTGAATGGTAGGGTAGTTAGGGGATACTGTGATACCCCTTTTACCTGTTGTTGGAGAGGGATCCTGAGGTTTCAGGCCTTCTCTCCTTTGCTTTTTCATTTCAGTAGAAATGAGAGGGATCAATTCCTCAGGGATGCCCAGCATGGCTGCATGGGCATAAAACTGTACATCAGCCCAACCTGAGGCCTCTAGGTCATTACCTAAGAGACAGTCTACAGGTAAGCTAGGTGATACCACCACCTGCTTAGGGCCAGTAACTCCACCCCAACTAAACTGAATTATAGCTAAGGGAAGAAACTTAGTGGAGTTATGGACATCAATAATCTTATACTGTTGTCCAATGATGTGTTGATCAGGGTGCACCAGGTGTTCAGTCACCAAAGTGATACTGGCACCTGTGTCCCTGTAGGCCAAGGCCTCAACACCATTTATTGAAACTGTCTGTCTGTACTTATCCATTGTAAGGGGACAAGCAGCCAGTGTGGCAAGGCCAATGCCACTAGGTGTGACAAAAACTGTCTTGGGACTGACTACCCCAGTTTCTACTATGGACCCATAAGTGAACCCAACTACACCCTTAACTTGACTGTTGCCAGCAGTCCCACCACTAGTACCACTACTGCTAGGGGCACTAGAGCTTGATGTATTAGTGGTGGTAGGCTCAGGGGGTTTACCTGGACAGGACTTATCCCCTGGCCTATGGCCTTTGTTTTTACACACAAAGCACCAAGGCTTTTTAATGTGTGTTGGTTGAGAAGAAGAGGAAGAATTTGTTTTATCCCCACCCTCTGAAGAGTGTTTAAGATTTGAAGAAGGATCTTTGGTTTTACCCTTATCCCCATGCTTATCTTGAGATTTTTCACCATCTTTCTTCTTATTGCCATCTTTGTCACCCCCTGTATGAACTTTTCTGTTCACCCTTGTTCTGACCGATTTGTCTGCCTTCTTTCCCAATTCTTGGGGAGAGGTCAGATCAGAGTCTACCAGGTACTGGTGCAACAAATCAGACACACAATTATTAAGAATATGCTCTCTCAGGATCAAGTTATACAGGCTGTCATAATCAGTAACTTTACTGCCATGTAACCACCCCTCCAAGGCCTTCACTGAATGGTCAATGAAATCAACCCAGTCTTGTGAAGACTCCTTTTTGGTCTCTCTGAACTTTATCCTGTATTGTTCAGTGGTTAAGCCATAACCATCCAGGAGTGCATTCTTAAGAACATGGAAATTATTGGCATCACTTTCTTTCACAGTAAGGAGCCTATCCCTACCTTTTCCACTAAATGATAGCCATAGGATAGCAGCCCACTGCCTTTGAGGGACATCCTGTACAACACAGGCCCTCTCAAGTGCAGCAAACCACTTGTTAATGTCATCCCCCTCCTTATAAGGGGGAACTATCTTGTGCAGATTTCTTGAATCATGCTCTTTTACAGGATGACTATGGGGAATACTGCTGCTGCCACCATGGGTTTCAAAACCCAACTTCTGTCTTTCTTTCTCTAGTTGAAAAGACTGTCTATCCAAATCCAGCTGTTGCTTTTTAAGCTTCAGTCTGGTTTGTTCCACTCTCAACTTGTTGAGTTCCCTCTCTAACATTCTGTCATCAGGGTTGGTGGGAGGGATATTCTTAGACACAGAAGAATGAGCAGAAGGAGACCTGTCCCTTACAGAAGCCACCCTAACAGCTTGGCTAACAGAAACATTACTACCAGTGTGGTGAGAATAAATGCTTTTGCTATGATGTGAGACAACACTATTTGTATGGTGTGGCTCATCATCATTACCAACTATGCTAGACTGTCTAGTAATGGGCAGGCTAGGAAGTTTCTTTCCTGAATCTTTTCCTGGTGGAGACCCTGAATCAGATTGGGAACTATTAGGTACTTTTTCAACAGATGGGGCACTTATGGCCTTATCTTGTTCTCTAAGCATGTTAACTAACAATTCCAAGGAAGGATTCTTCCCTACACTCAAACCTCTCTCTATGCAGAGACTCCTTGCTCCTTTCCAGCTAAGGTGATCATATGCAAGTTTGGACAGATCAACATTTTGGCCTGTGCCAGACATTTTTTAGAGAGAGTTAAAGTGATAGAAAAAGAGAAAAAAGTTTTCAGAACTTTTTAGAAAGACAGAAAAAAACTTTTTAAACTTTTAAGAACTTTTTGAAAGTTTAGAAGTACTTTTCAGCACTTTAGAAAAGAGTGAAAAGAGGAAATGCAAAACTTTTTAGCTATGTGTACACACACTAAACTTGTTTTGTATATTTTTCTCTTATGAAAAGTACAATGACAAGAGTGTTAAGTAGTCTCAAAGCACTTATCCCACCACTGCACAACCAATGTAGGAGGCTGGACTGGCTTGTAGTGAGTACCAAGGGGTACTTGCACCTTGCACCAGGCCCAGTTATCCCTTATTAGTGTATAGGGTGTCTAGCAGCTTAGGCTGATAGATAATGGTAGCTTAGCAGAGCAGCTTAGGCTGAACTAGGAGACGTGTGAAGCTACTACAGTACCACTAGTGTCACTTGCACAATATCATAAGAAAACACAATACACAGATATACTAAAAATAAAGGTACTTTATTTTTATGACAATATGCCAAAGTATCTCAGTGAGTACCCTCAGTATGAGGATAGCAATTATACACAAGTTATATGTACACAATACCAAAAATATGCAGTATAGTCTTAGAAAACAGTGCAAACAATGTATAGTTACAATAGGATGCAATGGGGACACATAGGGATAGGGGCAACACAAACCATATACTCCAAAAGTGGAATGTGAACCACGAATGGACCCCAAACCTATGTGACCTTGTAGAGGGTCGCTGGGACTATTAGAAAATAGTGAGAGTTAGAAAATTAGCCCTCCCCAAGACCCTGAAAAGTGAGTGCAAAGTGCACTAAAGTTCCCCAAAAGACAAAGAGTCGTGATAGAGAAATAATGCAGGAAAGACACCAACCAACAATGCAACAACTGTGGATTTCCAATCTAGGGTACCTGTGGAACAAGGGGACCAAGTCCAAAAGTCACAAGCAAGTCGGAGATGGGCATATGCCCAGGAAATGCCAGCTGTGGGTGCAAAGAAGCTTCTACTGGACAGAAGAAGCTGCGGTTTCTGCAAGAACGAAAAGGGCTAGAGACTTCCCCTTTGGTGGACGGATCCCGCTCGACGTGGAGAGTCGTGCAGAAGTATTTTCCTGCCGAAAGAACGCCAACAAGCCTTGCTAGCTGCAAATCGTGCGGTTAGCGTTTTTGGAAGCTGCTGCGGCCCAGGAGAGACCAGGAGGTCGCAAATTGGACCAGCAGAGAGAGGGGACGTCGAGCAAGACAAGGAGTCCTCTCAGCAGCAGGTCGCACCCAGAGAAGGGCCAGAAACAGGCACTACGAGGATGCGTGAAACGGTGCTCGCTGAAGTTGCACAAAGGAGTCCCACGTCGCCGGAGACCAACTTAGAAAGTCGTGCAATGCAGGTTAGAGTGCCGTGGACCCAGGCTTGGCTGTGCACAAAGTATTTCCCCCGGAAGTGCACGGAAGCCGGAGTATTTGCAAAAGATGCGGTTTCCAACAATACAGTCTGGCGTGGGGAGGCAAGGACTTACCTCCACCAAACTTGGACTGAAGAGTCACTGGACTGTGGGAGTCACTTGGACAGAGTTGCTGGATTCGAGGGACCTCGCTCGTCGTGCTGAGAGGAGACCCAAGGGACCGGTCATGCAGCTTTTTGGTGCCTGCGGTAGCAGGGGGAAGATTCCGTCGACCCACGGGAGATTTCTTCGGAGCTTCTAGTGCAGAGAGGAGGCAGACTACCCCCACAGCATGCACCACCAGGAAAACAGTCGAGAAGGCGGCAGGATCAGCGTTAAGAGTTGCAGTAGTCGTCTTTGCTACTACGTTGCAGTTTTGCAGGCTTCCAGCGCGGTCAGCAGTCGATTCCTTGGCAGAAGGTGAAGAGAGAGATGCAGAGGAACTCTGATGAGCTCTTGCATTCGTTATCTAAAGTTTCCCCAGAGACAGAGACCCTAAATAGCCAGAAAAGAGGGTTTGGCTACTTAGGAGAGAGGATAGGCTACTAACACCTGAAGGAGCCTATCAGAAGGAGTCTCTGACGTCACCTGTTGGCACTGGCCACTCAGAGCAGTCCAGTGTGCCAGCAGCACCTCTGTTTCCAAGATGGCAGAGGTCTGGAGCACACTGGAGGAGCTCTGGACACCTCCCAGGGGAGGTGCAGGTCAGGGGAGTGGTCACTCCCCTTTCCTTTGTCCAGTTTCGCGTCAGAGCAGGGGCTAAGGGTTCCCTGAACCGGTGTAGACTGGCTTATGCAGAATTGGGCACATCTGTGCCCAAGAAAGCATTTCCAGAGGCTGGGGGAGGCTACTCCTCCCCTGCCTTCACACCATTTTCCAAAGGGAGAGGGTGTAACACCCTCTCTCAGAGGAAGTCCTTTGTTCTGCCATCCTGGGACAAGCCTGGCTTGACCCCAGGGGGTCAGAAACCTGTCTGAGGGGTTGGCAGCAGCAGCTGCAGTGAAACCCCAGGAAAGGCAGTTTGGCAGTACCAGGGTCTGTGCTACAGACCACTGGGATCATGGAGTTGTACCAATAATGCCAGGATGGCATAGAGGGGGCAATTCCATGATCTTAGACATGTTACATGGCCATATTCGGAGTTACCATTGTGAAGCTACATATAGGTTGTGACCTATATGTAGTGCACGCGTGTAATGGTGTCCCCGCACTCACAAAGTTCAGGGAATTGGCCCTGAACAATGTGGGGGCACTTTGGCTAGTGCCAGGGTGCCCTCACACTAAGTAACTTTGCACCTAACCTTTACCAGGTAAAGGTTAGACATATAGGTGACTTATAAGTTACTTAAGTGCAGTGTAAAATGGCTGTGAAATAACGTGTGCATTATTTCACTCAGGCTGCAGTGGCAGGCCTGTGTAAGAATTGTCAGAGCTCCCTATGGGTGGCAAAAGAAATGCTGCAGCCCATAGGGATCTCCTGGAACCCCAATACCCTGGGTACCTCAGTACCATATACTAGGGGATTATAAGGGTGTTCCAGTATGTAGGAAAGTACCATCTTGCCTGGCATGTTACCCCCATTTTTCACTGTATATATGTTGTTTTAGTTGTATGTGTCACTGGGACCCTGGTAACCCAGGGCCCCAGTGCTCATAAGTGTGCCTGAATGTGTTACCTGTGTAGTGACTAACTGTCTCACTGAGGCTCTGCTAATCAGAACCTCAGTGGTTATGCTCTCTCATTTCTTTCCAAATTGTCACTAACAGGCTAGTGACCATTTTTACCAATTTACATTGGCTTACTGGAACACCCTTATAATTCCCTAGTATATGGTACTGAGGTACCCAGGGTATTGGGGTTCCAGGAGATCCCTATGGGCTGCAGCATTTCTTTTGCCACCCATAGGGAGCTCTGACAATTCTTACACAGGCCTGCCACTGCAGCCTGAGTGAAATAACGTCCACGTTATTTCACAGCCATTTTACACTGCACTTAAGTAACTTATAAGTCACCTATATGTCTAACCTTTACCTGGTAAAGGTTAGGTGCAAAGTTACTTAGTGTGAGGGCACCCTGGCACTAGCCAAGGTGCCCCCACATTGTTCAGAGCCAATTCCCTGAACTTTGTGAGTGCGGGGACACCATTACACGCGTGCACTACATATAGGTCACTACCTTTTTGTAGCTTCACAATGGTAACTCCGAATATGGCCATGTAACATGTCTAAGATCATGGAATTGCCCCCTCTATGCCATCCTGGCATTGTTGGTACAATTCCATGATCCCAGTGGTCTGTAGCACAGACCCTGGTACTGCCAAACTGCCCTTCCTGGGGTTTCACTGCAGCTGCTGCTGCTGCCAACCCCTCAGACAGGCATCTGCCCTCCTGGGGTCCAGCCAGTACTGGCCCAGGATGGCAGAACAAAGAACTTCCTCTGAGAGAGGGTGTGACACCCTCTCCCTTTGGAAAATGGTGTGAAGGCAGCTGAGGAGTAGCCTCCCCCAGCCTCTGGAAATGCTTTGTTGGGCACAGATGTGCCCAATTCTGCATAAGCCAGTCTACACCGGTTCAGGGACCCCTTAGCCCCTGCTCTGGCGCGAAACTGGACAAAGGAAAGGGGAGTGACCACTCCCCTGACCTGCACCTCCCCTGGGAGGTGTCCAGAGCTCCTCCAGTGTGCTCCAGACCTCTGCCATCTTTGAAACAGAGGTGCTGCTGGCACACTGGACTGCTCTGAGTGGCCAGTGCCACCAGGTGACGTCAGAGACTCCTTGTGATAGGCTCCTTCAGGTGTTGCTGGCCTATCCTCTCTCCTAGATAGCCAAACCCTCTTTTCTGGCTATTTAGGGTCTCTGTCTCTGGGGAAACTTTAGATAACGAATGCAAGAGCTCATCCGAGTTCCTCTGCATCTCTCTCTTCACCTTCTGATAAGGAATCGACTGCTGACCGCGCTGGAAGCCTGCAAACCTGCAACATAGTAGCAAAGACGACTACTGCAACTCTGTAACGCTGATCCTGCTGCCTTCTCGACTGTTTTCCTGCTTGTGCATGCTGTGGGGGTAGTCTGCCTCCTCTCTGCACAGAAGCTCCGAAGAAATCTCCCGTGGGTCGACGGAATCTTCCCCCTGCAACCGCAGGCACCAAAACGCTGCATTACCGGTCCCTTGGGTCTCCTCTCAGCACGACGAGCGAGGTCCCTCGAATCCAGCTACTCTATCCAAGTGACCCCCACAGTCCAGTGACTCTTCAGTCCAAGTTTGGTGGAGGTAAGTCCTTGCCTCACCTCGCTGGGCTGCATTGCTGGGAACCGCGACTTTGCAGCTACTCCGGCCCCTGTGCACTTCCGGCGGAAATCCTTTGTGCACAACCAAGCCTGGGTCCAAGGCACTCTAACCTGCATTGCATGACTTTCTAAGTTGGTCTCCGGCGACGTGGGACTCCTTTGTGCAACTTCGGCGAGCACCATTTCACGCATCCTCGTAGTGCCTGTTTCTGGCACTTCTCCAGGTGCTACCGGCTTCAGAGAGGGCTCCTTGTCTTGCTCGACGTCTCCTCTCTCTGCTGGTCCAATTTGCGACCTCCTGGTCCCTTCTGGACCTCAGCAGCGTCCAAAAACATTAACCGCACGATTTGCAGCTAGCAAGGCTTGTTGGCATTCTTTCGGCGGGAGATCACTTCTGCACAACTCTCCACGGCGAGCGGGATCCGTTCACCAAAGGGGAAGTCTCTAGCCCTTTTCGTTTCTGCAGAAACCTCAGCTTCTTCTTTCCAGTAGAAGCTTCTTTGCACCCGCAGCTGGCATTTCCTGGGCATCTGCCCATCTCCGACTTGCTTGTGACTTTTGGACTTGGTCCCCTTGTTCCACAGGTACCCTAGATTGGAAATCCACAGTTGTTGCATTGCTGGTTTGTGTCTTTCCTGCATTATTCCTCTAACACGACTTCTTTGTCCTTAGGGGAACTTTAGTGCACTTTGCACTCACTTTTCAGGGTCTTGGGGAGGGTTATTTTTCTAACTCTCACTATTTTCTAATAGTCCCAGCGACCCTCTACAAGGTCACATAGGTTTGGGGTCCATTCGTGGTTCGCATTCCACTTTTGGAGTATATGGTTTGTGTTGCCCCTATCCCTATGTTTCCCCATTGCATCCTATTCTAACTATACATTGTTTGCACTGTTTTCTAAGACTATACTGCATATTTTTGCTATTGTGTATATATATCTTGTATATATTTCCTATCCTCTCACTGAGGGTACACTCTAAGATACTTTGGCATATTGTCATAAAAATAAAGTACCTTTATTTTTAGTATAACTGTGTATTGTGTTTTCTTATGATATTGTGCATATGACACTAAGTGGTACTGTAGTAGCTTCACACGTCTCCTAGTTCAGCCTAAGCTGCTCTGCTAAGCTACCATTATCTATCAGCCTAAGCTGCTAGACACCCTATACACTAATAAGGGATAACTGGGCCTGGTGCAAGGTGCAAGTACCCCTTGGTACTCACTACAAGCCAGTCCAGCCTCCTACATTGGTTGTGCAGCGGTGGGATAAGTGCTTTGAGACTACTTACCACTCTTGTCATTGTACTTTTCATAAGAGAAAAATATACAAAACAAGGTCAGTGTATATACACATAGCCAAAAAGTTTTGCATTTCCTCTTTTTACTCTTTTCTAAGTGCTGAAAAGTACTTCTAACTTTCTAAAAAGTTCTAAAAAGTTTAAAAAGTTTTTTCTCTGTCTTTCTAAAAGCTCTGACAAACTTTTTATCTTTTACTATCACTTTAACTCTCTCAAAAAAATGTCTGCCACAGGCCAAAATGTTGATCTGTCCAAACTTGCATATGATCACCTTAGCTGGAAAGGAGCAAGGAATCTCTGCATAGAGAGAGGTTTGAGTGTAGGGAAGAATCCTTCCTTAGAACTGTTAATTAACATGCTTAGAGTACAGGATAAGGCCATAAGTGCCCAATCTGGTGAAAAAGTAGCTAATGGTTCTCAATCTGATCCAGGGAATCCCCCAGGAAAAGATTCAGGAAAGAAACTTCCTAGCCTGCCAATTACTAGACAGTCTAGCATAGTTGGTAATGATGATGAGCCACACCATATAAATAGTGTTGTCTCACATCATAGCAAAAGCATTTATTCTCACCATACTGGTAGTGATGTTTCTGTTAGCCAAGCTGTTAGGGTGGCTTCTGTAAGGGACAGGTCTCCTTCTGTCCATTCTCACCATACTTCTGTTTCAAGGCATGTCCCCCCACCCACCCTGATGACAGATTGTTAGAAAGGGAGCTTAATAGATTGAGAGTGGAACAAACCAGACTGAAGCTCAAGAAGCAACAGCTGGTTTCGGATAGACAGACTTTAGAAGTAGAGAAGGAGAGACAGAAACTGGGTTTAGAAACCCATGGTGGCAGCAGCAGTATTCCCCATAGTCATCCTGCAAAAGAGCATGATTCCAGGAATCTGCACAAGATAGTTCCCCCTTACAAGGAGGGGGATGACATTAACAAGTGGTTTGCTGCACTTGAGAGGGCCTGTGTTGTACAGGATGTCCCTCAAAGGCAGTGGGCTGCTATCCTATGGCTATCATTTAGTGGAAAAGGTAGGGATAGGCTCCTTACTGTGAAAGAAAATGATGCTAATAATTTCCAAGTTCTTAAGAATGCACTCCTGGATGGTTATGGCTTAACCACTGAACAGTACAGGATAAAGTTCAGAGAGACCAAAAAGGAGTCTTCACAAGACCGGGTTGATTTCATTGACCATTCAGTGAAGGCCTTGGAGGGGTGGTTACATGGCAGTAAAGTTACTGATTATGACAGCCTGTATAACTTGATCCTGAGAGAGCATATTCTTAATAATTGTGTGTCTGATTTGTTGCACCAGTACTTGGTGGACTCTGATCTGACCTCTCCCCAAGAATTGGGAAAGAAGGCAGACAAATGGGTCAGAACAAGGGTGAACAGAAAAGTTCATACAGGGGGTGACAAAGATGGCAACAAAAAGAAGGATGGTAAGTCTTCTGACAAGGGTGGGGACAAATCTAAAAATGAGTCTTCATCAGGCCCACAAAAACACTCTGGTGGGGGTGGTGGGCCCAAATCCTCTTTTAATCAGAACAAGGAAAAGAAACCATGGTGCTATTTATGTAAAATAAAAGGCCATTGGACAACAGATCCCAGTTGTCCAAAGAAAGGCACCAAGCCTCCTACCACTACAACCCCTACTGCTACACCTAGTGTCCCTACTAATAGCAGTGGTGGTGGGAGCAAACCTACTAATAGCCAATCCAAGGGAGTAGCTGGGCTCACTATTGGTAACTTAGTTGGGGTTGGCCTTGTTAGGGAGGCCACAGAGGCTGTGTTAGTCTCTGAGGGGGCTATTGATTTAGCCACCTTAGTTGCTTGTCCCCTTAATATGGATAAGTACAAGCAGCTACCCCTAATAAATGGTGTTGAGGTTCAGGCCTACAGGGACACTGGTGCCAGTGTGACTATGGTCATAGAGAAACTGGTCCACCCTGAACAACACCTACTTGGTCACCAGTACCAAGTAACCGATGCTCACAACAACACACTTAGCCACCCCATGGCTGTTGTTAATCTCAACTGGGGGGGGGGTTACTGGTCCAAAGAAAGTTGTGGTAGCTTCAGATTTACCTGTAGACTGTCTATTAGGGAATGATTTGGAGACATCAGCTTGGTCAGATGTGGAGTTGGAGGCCCATGCAGCAATGCTGGGCATCCCAGGGCATATTTTTGCTTTGACAAGGGCTCAGGCCAAAAAGCAAAAAGGACAGGGAAGCTTGGATCCTGGAACAATGGACCAAGTGCTCCCTAAAGCTAGGGCTAGTAGAAGCAAACCACTTCCTACTATCCCTCCCTCTACAGTGGATTCTACTTCTGAGGAAGAAGAATTCCCTCCCTGTGCAGAACCTACACCAGAGGAGCTGGAAGCAGACACTGCTGAGCTTTTGGGTGAAGGGGGGCCTGCCAGAGAGGAGCTGAGTGTGGCACAGCAAACCTGTCCCACATTAGAGGGTCTCAGACAGCAAGCTGTCAAGCAGGCTAATGGGGATGTCAGTGACTCTCACAGAGTTTACTGGGAGGACAACCTCTTGTACACTGAGCATAGGGATCCTAAACCTGGAGCTGCCAGGAGATTAGTGATTCCTCAGGAGTACAGAAAGTTCCTCCTAACCCTGGCACATGACATTCCCCTAGCTGGACACCTGGGTCAAATGAAAACTTGGGACAGATTGGTTCCATTGTTTCATTGGCCTAGGATGTCTGAGGACACAAAGGAATTTTGTAAGTCCTGTGAAACCTGTCAAGCCAGTGGCAAGACAGGTGGCACCCCAAAGGCACCCCTTATTCCACTGCCTGTGGTTGGGGTTCCCTTTGAAAGGGTAGGGGTTGACATAGTTGGCCCCCTTGACCCTCCTACTGCTTCAGGCAATAGATTTATCTTGGTGGTAGTGGACCATGCCACAAGATATCCTGAAGCTATTCCTTTAAGGACCACTACAGCACCTGCAGTGGCAAAGGCCCTCCTGGGAATATTTTCCAGGGTGGGCTTCCCAAAGGAAGTAGTATCAGACAGGGGAAGCAATTTCATGTCTGCATACTTAAAGGCCATGTGGAAGGAGTGTGGTGTAACGTACACGTTCACAACACCCTATCATCCACAAACAAATGGACTGGTGGAGAGATTTAATAAAACTCTCAAAGGCATGATTATGGGTCTCCCTGAAAAACTCCGCAGGAGATGGGATATCCTTCTACCATGCCTCCTTTTTGCCTACAGGGAGGTACCCCAGAAAGGAGTGGGCTTCAGCCCCTTTGAACTTCTTTTTGGACACCCTGTTAGGGGTCCACTCACACTTGTAAAGGAGGGTTGGGAACAACCTTTAAAAGCTCCTAAGCAGGATATTGTGGATTATGTACTTGGCCTCAGATCAAGGATGGCTGAGTACATGAAAAAGGACAGTAAAAACCTTCAGGCCAGCCAAGAGCTCCAGAAGCAATAGCATGATCAGAAGGCTGTTTTGGTTCAGTACCAACCAGGGCAGAAAGTGTGGGTCTTGGAGCCTGTGGCCCCAAGAGCACTCCAAGATAAATGGAGTGGACCCCACACAAATGTTGAAAAAAAGGGAGAAGTCACCTATTTAGTTGACTTAGGCACTGCCAGGAGTCCCCTTAGGGTGCTCCATGTCAACCGCCTGAAACCCTACTATGACAGGGCTGATCTCACCCTGCTCATGGCAACTGATGAGGGACAGGAAGAAGACAGTGATCCTCTACCGGATCTCTTCTCTTCCACAGATCAAGATGCTCTTGTGGAAGGTGTAGTTTTGGCTGATTGTCTTACTGCTGAGCAGAAAGACAATTGCATAAATCTCCTAGATCAATTCTCTGAACTCTTCTCTACTGTGCCAGGTACCACTTCTTGGTGTGAGCACACTATAGATACTGGAGACAGTTTACCTGTCAAAAGTAAGATCTATAGGCAGCCTGACCATGTCAGGGACTGCATAAAGCAAGAGGTCCAGAAAATGTTAGAACTAGGAGTGGTTGAGCACTCTGACAGTCCATGGGCTTCTCCTGTGGTACTGGTACCAAAACCCCATTCCAAAGATGGAAAGAAGGAAATGCGGTTTTGTGTAGACTATAGAGGCCTCAACTTGGTAACCAAAACTGATGCTCACCCTATACCCAGGGCAGATGAGCTCATAGATACACTGGCATCTGCCAAGTATCTAAGCACTTTGACTGCAGGGTATTGGCAGATCAAATTGTCAGAAGATGCTAAACCTAAGACTGCATTTTCTACCATTGGAGAACATTACCAGTTTACTGTAATGCCTTTTGGTTTGAAAAATGCACCTGCCACTTTTCAGAGGTTGGTGAACACAGTCCTGCAAGGGCTGGAAGCTTTCAGTGCAGCATATTTGGACGATATAGCTGTCTTTAGCTCCAGCTGGGATGATCACCTGGTCCACCTATGGAAAGTTTTGGAGGCCCTGCAAAAGGCAGGCCTCACTATCAAGGCTTCAAAGTGCCAGATAGGGCAGGGTAAGGTGGTTTATCTGGGACACCTTGTTGGTGGGGAACAGATTGCACCACTTCAGGTGAAAATCCAAACAATTATTGATTGGGTTCCCCCTACCACTCAGACTCAGGTGAGAGCCTTCCTAGGCCTCACTGGGTATTACAGGAGGTTCATTAAGAACTATGGCTCCATTGCAGCCCCTCTTAATGACCTCACATCCAAGAAAATGCCTAAAAAGGTATTATGGACAGCAAACTGTCAGAAAGCTTTTGAGGAGCTGAAGCAGGCCATGTGCTCTGCACCTGTCCTGAAAAGCCCTTGTTACTTCAAAAAATTCTATGTCCAAACTGATGCATCTGAATTAGGAGTAGGGGCAGTCCTATCACAACTTAATTCTGAGGGCCAGGATCAACCTGTTGCTTTTATTAGTAGGAGGTTGACCCCTAGAGAAAAGCGTTGGTCTGCCATAGAGAGGGAGGCCTTTGCTGTGGTCTGGGCACTGAAGAAGTTGAGGCCATACCTGTTTGGCACTCACTTCATTGTTCAGACAGACTACAAACCTCTACTTTGGCTAAAACAAATGAAAGGTGAAAATCCTAAATTGTTGAGGTGGTCCATATCCCTACAGGGAATGGACTATACAGTGGAACATAGACCTGGGAGTAGCCACTCCAATGCAGATGGACTCTCCAGATATTTCCACTTAGACAATGAAGACTCATCAGGTCATGGCTAGTCTTATTGGCCTTCGTTTGGGGGGGGGGTTGTGTAGGAAAGTACCATCTTGCCTGGCATGTTACCCCCATTTTTCACTGTATATATGTTGTTTTAGTTGTATGTGTCACTGGGACCCTGGTAACCCAGGGCCCCAGTGCTCATAAGTGTGCCTGAATGTGTTACCTGTGTAGTGACTAACTGTCTCACTGAGGCTCTGCTAATCAGAACCTCAGTGGTTATGCTCTCTCATTTCTTTCCAAATTGTCACTAACAGGCTAGTGACCATTTTTACCAATTTACATTGGCTTACTGGAACACCCTTATAATTCCCTAGTATATGGTACTGAGGTACCCAGGGTATTGGGGTTCCAGGAGATCCCTATGGGCTGCAGCATTTCTTTTGCCACCCATAGGGAGCTCTGACAATTCTTACACAGGCCTGCCACTGCAGCCTGAGTGAAATAACGTCCACGTTATTTCACAGCCATTTTACACTGCACTTAAGTAACTTATAAGTCACCTATATGTCTAACCTTTACCTGGTAAAGGTTAGGTGCAAAGTTACTTAGTGTGAGGGCACCCTGGCACTAGCCAAGGTGCCCCTACATTGTTCAGAGCCAATTCCCTGAACTTTGTGAGTGCGGGGACACCATTACACGCGTGCACTACATATAGGTCACTACCTATATGTAGCTTCACAATGGTAACTCCGAATATGGCCATGTAACATGTCTAAGATCATGGAATTGCCCCCTCTATGCCATCCTGGCATTGTTGGTACAATTCCATGATCCCAGTGGTCTGTAGCACAGACACTGGTACTGCCAAACTGCCCTTCCTGGGGTTTCACTGCAGCTGCTGCTGCTGCCAACCCCTCAGACAGGCATCTGCCCTCCTGGGGTCCAGCCAGGCCTGGCCCAGGATGTCAGAACAAAGAACTTCCTCTGAGAGAGGGTGTGACACCCTCTCCCTTTGGAAAATGGTGTGAAGGCAGGGGAGGAGTAGCCTCCCCCAGCCTCTGGAAATGCTTTGTTGGGCACAGATGTGCCCAATTCTGCATAAGCCAGTCTACACCGGTTCAGGGACCCCTTAGCCCCTGCTCTGGCGTGAAACTGGATAAAGGAAAGGGGAGTGACCACTCCCCTGACCTGCACCTCCCCTGGGAGGTGTCCAGAGCTCCTCCAGTGTGCTCCAGACCTCTGCCATCTTGGAAACAGAGGTGCTGCTGGCACACTGGACTGCTCTGAGTGGCCAGTGCCACCAGGTGACGTCAGAGGCTCCTTGTGATAGGCTCCTTCAGGTGTTGCTAGCCTATCCTCTCTCCTAGGTAGCCAAACCCTCTTTTCTGGCTATTTAGGGTCTCTGTCTCTGGGGAAACTTTAGATAACGAATGCAAGAGCTCATCCGAGTTCCTCTGCATCTCTCTCTTCACCTTCTGATAAGGAATCGACTGCTGACCGCGCTGGAAGCCTGCAAACCTGCAACATAGTAGCAAAGACGACTACTGCAACTCTGTAACGCTGATCCTGCCGCCTTCTCGACTGTTTTCCTGCTTGTGCATGCTGTGGGGGTAGTCTGCCTCCTCTCTGCACCAGAAGCTCCGAAGAAATCTCCCGTGGGTCGACGGAATCTTCCCCCTGCAACCGCAGGCACCAAAAAGCTGCATTACCGGTCCCTTGGGTCTCCTCTCAGCACGACGAGCGAGGTCCCTCGAATCCAGCGACTCTGTCCAAGTGACCCCCACAGTCCAGTGACTCTTCAGTCCAAGTTTGGTGGAGGTAAGTCCTTGCCTCACCTCGCTGGGCTGCATTGCTGGGAACCGCGACTTTGCAGCTACTCCGGCCCCTGTGCACTTCCGGCGGAAATCCTTTGTGCACAGCCAAGCCTCGGTCCAAGGCACTCTAACCTGCATTGCACGACTTTCTAAGTTGGTCTCCGGCGACGTGGGACTCCTTTGTGCAACTTCGGCGAGCACCGTTTCACGCATCCTTGTAGTGCCTGTTTCTGGCACTTCTCCGGGTGCTACCGGCTTCAGAGAGGGCTCCTTGTCTTGCTCGACGTCCCTTCTCTCTGCTGGTCCAATTTGCGACCTCCTGGTCCCTCCTGGGCCTCAGCAGCATCCAAAAACGTTAACCGCACGATTTGCAGCTAGCAAGGCTTGTTGGCGTTCTTTCGGCGGGAAAACACTTCTGCACGACTCTCCACGGCGAGAGGGATCCGTCCACCAAAGGGGAAATCTCTATCCCTTTTCATTTCTGCAGAAACCTCAGCTTCTTCTGTCCAGTAGAAGCTTCTTTGCACCCGCAGCTGGCATTTCCTGGGCATCTGCCCATCTCCGACTTGCTTGTGACTTTTGGACTTGGTCCCCTTGTTCCACAGGTACCCTAGATTGGAAATCCACAGTTGTTGCATTGCTGGTTTGTGTCTTTCCTGCATTATTCCTCTAACACGACTTCTTTGTCCTTAGGGGAACTTTAGTGCACTTTGCACTCACTTTTCAGGGTCTTGGGGAGGGTTATTTTTCTAACTCTCACTATTTTCTAATAGTCCCAGCGACCCTCTACAAGGTCACATAGGTTTGGGGTCCATTCGTGGTTCGCATTCCACTTTTGGAGTATATGGTTTGTGTTGCCCCTATCCCTATGTTTCCCCATTGCATCCTATTGTAACTATACATTGTTTGCACTGTTTTCTAAGACTATACTGCATATTTTTGCTATTGTGTATATATATCTTGTGTATATTTCCTATCCTCTCACTGAGGGTACACTCTAAGATACTTTGGCATATTGTCATAAAAATAAAGTACCTTTATTTTTAGTATAACTGTGTATTGTGTTTTCTTATGATATTGTGCATATGACACTAAGTGGTACTGTAGTAGCTTCACACGTCTCCTAGTTCAGCCTAAGCTGCTCTGCTAAGCTACCATTATCTATCAGCCTAAGCTACTAGACACCCTATACACTAATAAGGGATAACTGGGCCTGGTGCAAGGTGCAAGTACCCCTTGGTACTCACTACAAGCCAGTCCAGCCTCCTACACAGTATGCCAATGTAAATTGGTGAAATTGGTCACTAGCCTGTTAGTGACAATTTGTACAGAGAGAGCATAACCACTGAGGTTCTGGTTAGCAGAGCCTCAGTGAGACAGTTAGGCACCACACAGGGAACACATACATATAGGCCACAAACTTATGAGCACTGGGGTCCTGACTAGCAGGGTCCCAGTGACACATAACAAACATACTGAAAACATAGGGTTTTCACTATGAGCACTGGGCCCTGGCTAGCAGGATCCCAGTGAGACAGTGAAAACACCCTGACATACACTCACAAACAGGCCAAAAGTGGGGGTAACAAGGCTAGAAAGAGGCTACTTTCTCACACTCCCCACGCAAGACAGTACCCCTGTGCACCTCGTGTTTTGCAGCTGCCAAGGCTTGTTGGCATCCTTCGTCCAAGTCCTTCCTGCATCTTGTAACTCCAGCCCCCAGCACTCTATCCTGTGATGCACAGCTTCCTGTGTGGATCACCAACGGCGTGGGAGCCTTTGTCGTTGTGCTGCGTGGGCCTCTTTTACACCTCCTTTGTCCCCATGCTGTGGGACACACTAAAATGCTTTTTTTCGATATGCTATTTCTATGGTGGTGCCCTCTAGGGGCTGTTCTGACCATTACAGCCTAATGCCAATCATTAGTTAATTACTGCTAAAGTCTTTACTAGGTTTTTCATGATGACTGCATATGGTTTATTGGTACAGTGTTATCACTATTATGACAATGATTCATGTCCAAGTAAATATCTTCTGATTACATGATGACTGTTGGAACTCGCGTAATATGTTTGGGTGACCCCTCTAGGGAGTCACCAGTTATTAAATCAATGCCATCCATGGTATGTATCCTCTGCCAATGTATATTTGTAAATTACTGCATAGGATTTAGTACTGTGTGCATAATAAATGTACTTCTCTTTTTTCTAAAGAGGAAGTATGGACTGGACAGTCATTTATTGAGTGTTATTATTGTGAGCCATTGATTGGTGATTCCCAGCCCACACCACCTCCCTTAAGTAGGCCTCCTTAGACTGCTCCACCTCGCTTCACTGTGAGAGTCAAGCGCTACAATGGGGTCCCACTGAGGACAACTGGGAAACTATTACTTTCTGGCCACACAAATAAACCAATTTCCAACAGTAACATTTTGAGTTTACATAAAACCTTTACAAAAACCTTTATTATTCAGGGTCAGTTGCACAAAAGGTTTTTGCTCACTTAGTGCCAGATTTACAAGAAAGTGGTGAATCAGCTTTGATGTTCCACTCTTCTTGTGCCCCCATGCGCCCCCCCAATGACACCATGTGTGCGCCGTATTTACAATACGGTGCTCCATGGAGCTCGATTCCACACTAGCATCATAATTTATGAGGCTACTGTGGTGCTTTGCTGGATTAGAGCCACAAATTATGGTGCTATGCAACAAAGCATTCGGGAGGCCCATAGGCTACTCTGGGCCGGTCACTTTAATGCCTGTCTGAGCAAGTGTTAAAAATGATGTAAAAAAATTGGAGTGAAATCTTGTAGATTTCACTGCACCATTTTTTGCAGCCTCCTTGCGTGGAAATTGCCCCCTTGCATACATTATACCTGGCGCAGGTATAATGTGGTGTAGGGGTTACAAAGTGGTACAATGCTAGCCTTGCACCACTTTGTAAATATGGCAAAGGAGAATGGCCTCCTTAACACCACGTCAGCGTGAAAAAAAGAGACGCAAGTGTGGCGCTAAGGGGTGCTAGGACCATGTAAATCTGTGCCTCAGTTGTTCAAAAATGCTGTTTCTGATTTATAACTCCAGATCCCAATTACAGGATCGACATTTGTTATGTGCACATACAAATTTTACATGTTGGTTTTATATTTGCCACTCATAAACTCATAAACAAGGTAGCCAGAGCACAGGTTCTGGAAGTGTGGCCCTGCAAAATGATGTGATTGTTTGCAAATGTTTTCCAGGCTCTTTATTACCATGGAAATGCACGTAAAATACTACCACTAAAGACTAGAATAATAGCCAATTCAGAGCAGGAATGGGAAGGGAACTGTAGGAAGCTGGTTTTTATGTTAAGCCAATGTAAGGGCACACCATGCAAAAAGTCAAGACGAACCCTATTTGGTTTTGCAAGGTTTTCTTTAATAATCCCAAGTTCTCTTTTTGTGGTTGTGTGGACGAGCCAGTTAGGCTGATCAGATGGGAGTGTTAAGCATTTGTTGCACTCAAGAAAGAAATCTGTGACCAATTTATAAAAATAACACAGATTCTTATATTATTTTAGACATCAAGATCATCAAAAGCAGAGAAGTACCTTTCAGTATTATTGTTTTTAAAAAGAAAACAGAGAAAAATGCATCTATGACAGTTTTGAGGCAAGCGACTTGAATGTGGTATTGGTTGCCAATGGAAGCAAAAACATTTACTGTATTGTGGTACTTGTGAGTTGAGTTTGGGGGTGCCCTTTGGAACTTAAGGTGCTGGGGGCCAAAGGCCTAAGAACTACCATCAGCTTGGGTTTACCTGCCCTGGAGTGTCCAGGTGCAGAGGACCTGTTCGGGTTGGTAGCCTCATATGCTACAGTAGTAGTAGGCAATTTTACAACTGTGAACCCACGTCCGGCAGAACCCTAAAGGGGGCTCAACTTGTGAGGGTTTTGGGATCAAGGGTGAACAGTTGGTTGGCATGAACCTGAGCTGTGGAGCTCGAGTGCAGTGGTGTTTGTCTGGCTGGTCCTCAGCGTTGGAGGCTCTCACGGTTCTTGGGTTGACCTGCAGAGGGGATGAAAACAAGACAGTAGGGACACTCTTGGTGCAGCCTCATTGTTCAAGAATTCCCACGTCATGCAGGTCCATTTTGCCTGCAGTGGTGTCTGGACTGGACACTCCACAATCCTTGGGTGATGCAAGTGCTCTGGCACCCTTGGTACTGGTGCAGAGGGACTTCTGAAGGGTATATCATCTAGAAACTCAGTAGAGGCTACTCTTTTATGTCTCTAGTGTCAAAGGGACCCTAAATACTGAAATGTGTGGCATTTAGGGGAGTGGAAGGTAGTAGCCATTGGGCCCCGTGGAATGACTACATCCCCTATATGACCACTTCCTCTGGGGAGTGGGTATAAACCTGCTCCAGAATTCATAGTTTCACCAAAAACAAGATGGTGAAACCCTTCCTAAACTGTCCAATTCAGGTGATCACCCTTAGGTGTATGCCTAGCCTATCAGTGTGACACGCTTTCTGCATCCCTAATTTCCCGCCTGGTCTGGTGCCAAATGTGCCTCAGGGCAGGGGGTGGTATTCCCCAGGTCTGGGGGAAGTCAGGGTTGCATATCAAAGGGTGGCAGTGCTTTGAAGCCTCTGGCACAGGTATTTAATTTGTTAACCATTCTGCTGGAGGAGGTGATACCACCTTCCGCCGAGCAGGCATTGCTTCTGGCCTCTAAGAGCACAGGCGCTCCCATGCAGGGGGTCAGAAACCTGTCTGAGGTGGCAGGCTGGACTATAACAGTCACCCAGCACACTACAAGCTAGTTTGTTTTCAGGGGTACATCTAAGTTGCCCTCTGGGTGCATGCCAGAATAAATCTGATACTGGCATCAGTATGGATTTATTAAGAAGAGGTGTTTGATACCAAACACCAGTATGTTTAGTGAAACCATCCTGTAGCTGGGTAACTCGTAATGTCTAGTGCCCAGTACATGGTCTCAACATGGCTTCCTGAACACTTGCAATGTGTTACAATTGAACCAGGCATTGCAAGGGTACATCTGTGTATGTAGCTGTTCCCTCACATGTGCTTAAATGCACCCTGCATCAGGACTATAAGGCCTGCTAAAGGGGTGATTCACAAATAGGACAATCAGTGTTAGAGGGAATTTGAACACAGAAGTGTGCACAGTCATGTTTTCAAATTGGTTTGCACCATTTCACAGAGCCTGCAATGGCAGATTGCATGCAATTTTTGTTGGGGTCCTGTAGGGTGGCATAAGACATGCTGCAGCTCCTGGGGACCCTCTTTAGTACCCATGTCCTGGGTACTAGAGTACCATTTACTAGGGACTTGCAGCAGTGCTAAAGTCCTTGCCAACTAGGTTACAATTGAGAATTGCCTTGTTTTTAGGAAGAAGAACTGGTACTGGGGCTTGGTTACCAGGGACCCAGTGTACTACAAATCAACAACATCAATATCAGTGAGCAAAAAGTGGGGGTCACCATGTCAAAAAGTGCCACTTTCCTACAGTAACCTCCACACTTTTGAAGTGAATGAAGAAAAACATATATTCAATTTTCAATGTTAAAAGTGAAAGGTAACATGCATGTTCCTACCTCACTTACGTATACAGCTTTTCCACCTTGTGTCTGTTCAGCCTGGGTAAATTCCACACTGAAAGTACTTCAAAAATTTAAGACTAGCACAACGGAAGTATGTAGGTTTGGAGGCCCAGTAGATTTAATGCATTTTATCATACTCTGCTGTGGTGCCTGCTGTCATTTTAAAAGCCAGGCCTGCCTTGCAGGCTGCTATTAAAATAAACCTATGTCCAAATTAAACTTTGGAATTACAACCAATTCTAAAGTGTTAAACTACCTAGCTTTTACATATGTCACCCCTAAGGTCTACCCTTGGTGCCACAATGGTGGGGTTTATTGTAATTATAAGCAGGGACATTATAAAATATGTTTTATTTGCCATGGTGAGGGAAAAACTGCCAAATAAGTTTTTCCCCATTGTAGCATTGCTAGCTCCATAGGCTCACATGGGAAGGATTTATTAAACCTTTGATGAGGGGTGAAGTGACCTGAGCTGAGACAGAGGAGACATCTGGCTGCTGCCTGCAGATGCCAGGACAGGAATGGGTCTGGTAGCCAAACTGACCTTTAAAGGGAGAAATACAGGTAGGACATATACTAGATCCACCCTTACATCCTGCATGCCTGTCAGATAGGAGCCCCTGTAATTGAATTAGGAGAGGGTCTGGAAGGGGAGTGTAGGGAAAAGTTGGCTACACCTGTGGTTGGGCTTAGTCAGACCTGAACCTCCAGGAGAGATTTTCTCCATTTTGGATTTTTGTAAAAAAGTGCTCTCTGGGACAAAAATGTGTCACACATCTAAGAAAGTGGTAATTACAGAGGATGGCACCCTGTATCCTATTGGTCAGTTGCGACAACACTCCCTGCTTGACAGCCTGGAAAACCGGAAAAATATGTGGGAGCTGCCTACAACTCAGATACCTGCCTATAAATACAAAGAGAATAAGGACTGCCCTGCTGAGCCCCTGGTCTGCACCACAAGAGGACTGCACTCGTAAGGACTGCACCTGCTGCATAGATTGAGCTTTATAAAAGTGGACTTTACCTGGCTTCAAAAGATTTAAGGGGTGGACTCCCTGAAAGCAGCTGGTACAAAAGAGCTTTAAGAAGTCACATGTATCAACTCCATCAAGGCACGCCCAGCTGACCAGCTTTAAAGGATTTGACCAGGTCCAAGAGGCAAATCAGAGCTTCTGAGCCCTTGACAGCTGTTATGGCCCCTCAAAGACCCAAAAGAAACATCGGGAGAAGAAAGACTGCCCTGCTGGACCCTTGGACTGCACAAGATGGGTCTGCACTCATGATGACTACACCTGCTGCACTGACAAGGCATACCAGCAATGGGACTTTGCCTGTCTTAAATGATAAGGAGTGATTGCTCTAACCAGGAACAGGTAGAAAAGTCCTGGAAGGGCTACCTACAACAACAAGGACAGCTCCAGCTCAGAAGCTTCATCTGGATTTTATATGGCTTGACCAGGTGCATTGTGGGAATTGCAGTCCCAGGCCCCAAGAGGCAAACCAAAGCTTCTGAACCTGTGACTGGTGCTGTGGACCACTTTCCTTCATCAAGAAACACTTCTGGAAGTAAATGTGAAAGTGTTACATCGTGCGTGGCCTGAACTTTGGACTTTGTCCCTGTACAGTGCAACCTTTTCAACCCTTTGCGCACTATTTGCTTCTAAGCGCCAATTTTACTTTTAATCTTTAAAAATTCATATCTTCAGTTCCCTACATTGGATTTTGGTAGTTTCGGTGTCATTTTAATCATACAAATAGTTCTTATTGTTATACACTGGTGTTACAATTTTATTGTGAGTTTTGTCTTACCTATTTACTGTACTTGTGTTTTTAAATGCTTTACACACCTGTCTTCTAAGTTAAGGCTGGCTGCTCGCATCCATGCGGCCAAGGGTTGAGCAAGGATTAATTTATTGAGAACTTGACTGGACCTTATTTGTGATTGTGGTGTTATTACTAGCTGTAGGTACCTACCTGCACCTATCAATAAGCCACTCTCCAACAGATTATAGTCCTCAGGTTAGAAGTACAGGAACACGTACAGAATTTGAGAATCCAAAGATATCTAAAAGAGGAGACCAGACCCACAACCTGCATGAAATGTGCACTTTGTCAGAGCGTGAAGGCTGCAGCTGTCAGTTGTTCACTTTTCGCCTCAAGGCTAGCTGCACCACCTGGTGTTCTGCTGTTGATTCACACTCACAAAGACACACAGACAGACAGACACACATGTAAACATACTCACACACAAACTCCCACACACACCCACGCATGCACACAGACACACACACCCACACACCCTGACCCTTCCACATGCATCGGCATGCGACTATCAGAAGGGAGAATCGTGTCTTGTAATTATGTATGATGGAACCTTTTTGGGTCCTGAAGGACTTCATAGCATGATGACGTAAGTGTGAGAACTTAGTGCAGTGAATGCATGTTTAAAATGTTGAATTCATGGTTTCATTGCTGAAGAACAAAAATGCACATTGTATTGCTCTGTGTGTGGCATTTTCTGGGTACCCATTATGTTCTAGCAACAGTATATTTGTCCATATAATTAACTTCTTTG